>NC_060147.1:79451076-79763326 GCF_021461385.2 Schistocerca piceifrons | reverse complement strand
ACAGAAAATTACAGAAATGAAGTCGTGTCCTGCACGAAATCCGGGAAGCTCACGAAACTGGTGTACGAAGAATTTTTGCGTTCTGTAATTCTTCCGTACGTAGGACAGAAATTTTTTTTGTACATTATCGATTCGTGGGGAGCGTAAACCGATTCATCTTTATACGATCATCTATTCACTGATGAAAGGAAAGCTTGCACCTGCACCCTAAAAGTGATCCCACCGGCCATGACCTTCTCCTTCTGTGCCGATGCATACATATTCCCCGAACTCTTGCGGCACTTGGTAAGAATGTCTTCCACGAGTAGTGAGTGTGTTGGGGTAGGACAGTACGAATGTAGTTTGTGGACATACAAGGTCAGAATGTGGGTGTCGCGGGAGGCGTGCGCGACATGGTCCCTGCAGTCGCGCTGTTCTCTGTGCCCTCGGTGGCTCAGATGGCGTCAGGCACGGTAGCCCAGCGTGTTTGGTCAGAGAGCTGGTTGGTCTCTGTAATAAAAAAAAATAAAAAAAAGCTGAGTGAAAGGATCAACAGAAT
Organism: Schistocerca piceifrons; assembly: GCF_021461385.2. Lineage (NCBI taxonomy): Eukaryota > Metazoa > Arthropoda > Insecta > Orthoptera > Acrididae > Schistocerca > Schistocerca piceifrons. The sequence goes on along the minus strand of NC_060147.1, from coordinate 79,762,788 downwards.
TACATCAAAGACTGTTGAAACCAGCTGTACTGAATAAAAAATATTTCCTGCGACTCCTTATTGCCATCAAAATGGTACAAATGGCTGTGAGCATTATGGGACTTAAAATCTGAGGTCATCAGTCCTCTAGAATTTAGAACTACTTCAACCCAACTAACCTAAGGACGACACACACATCCATGCCCGAGGCATGATTCGAACCTGCGACCGTAGCGGTAGCGCGGTTCCAGACTGGAGCGCCTAGAACCCCTCGGCCACACCGGCCGACTTATTGCCATCACTGCGATGTTCATTCTTACCGACGGGTGAAAATCTTCACGGATATTATTCAGAATGCTCCCGACTTGATGAAAGACAATAGAGAGATCGCATCTAGGGAAGATTCGATAAAATTACATTCGCTAATCCTACATCAATAGAACGCACATAATTTTGAAAGCATGACTGGATACGCATCGTTCGCATCGAAATTAGCGGATGAAAGAGAAATCTTTTTCAATGCAAAAGAATCGTGTTTCCCGGTATCGCTCATGAAGAAACTGTGCGCCTGCAAGACGGTTGCTTTCATAAAATGCGCGTGGTGCTGCGAAAATTTGTGCTTCTGTTGTTTCTATGGTAAGTATCAACCACAATTTTGTTCTGGCACATCAAGCAATGTGACCGATCAAAAATAAGATTTTCTAATATTATATGACAGAAAAAATTAATTACTGAATGTATCTTTGTAATTTCTCACACCTTACACTCTTTGTTGATATTCTTTGGAATAAAATTGAAAAATTCGGACGACTTCACAAAAAAAAAAAAAAAAAATGAAAGTACACGAGCAGGATTCGAACACGGTACCTCCAGAGTGCTTGCTACCCATGAACCTTAACTGCTGCGCTACGCTGACTTGCTCGGGAGATGTGTAATGTTACTGGTATAGCACGCAATGAACTTCAAAATAGATTTTCTCAAAAACCGTCGCTAAAAAACCAGATAGCCAGGTACTCAGGGTAAGTGCCTCTACAACATATTTGAAGCGCATCAAGATCAGAGATATACAGTATGGAGGGTCCTCTTGTTAGTTATTAACCCATGTGCATAAGTGAAACGCGTAAAACGTAAGCATTCCAGAAATGTATCTAATGACTGTCCTAGTGACCTCACCATGTCGGAAAGGCTGAGCCTTGTTGCGGTGTGTACCTTGACTGGCACCAGCAGAACACGAATCGAATTTTTGATGGAGCACCAAGAGCGGCCTCTTTGCTCGTCGCCCAGATGTTTGTGCCCTCCGCTCGTAATATCAGCGGCCGGACGTTCTGTGTTCACTTGCCTCAGCGGCTCAGAACGGAGAGTGACCAATTTTTGATGGAAGACCCGGCTAGTAGCACTCGCCGAAACCTCTTTATCCCGCCGCCTAATGAGCGAGGCGCGGTCGTTTGCCGACCTGTCACAATATTGCAGGGTCACTTTCCGTCTGGGACGCGGAAATTCCGTGACAGCAACACGTGTTGCTCTGGCGCGGTGTTGGGAGAGATTGGCGCCTTGGGAATACGGCCGTCACACTCCGCTTGCAGTGATGGATGTTTTCAAACGTGTTTACCCCGGTGGATTATGCCCATGGGAGCACGGTGCCGTTTCTGTGGCCAATACGATTTGCACCACCTGATATTTAATCGTAAATCGTTTACTCAGTATAGCCGTATGAACTGCGTACGGTCTAGTCCGAACAAGAATGTACGCGATGCGGTGAAACACACTTGCGGCTAAGTTCTCACCTCATAAGGCGCTACGAGTACCAGACCCCAGAGTGTAATAGAGCTTGGCAAGATTTTGAATGAAATAACAAATAAGACAAAATTTACAATGTGTGTGATGAATGGCAGTTAGCCCTATTAGTTGAAAATTGTAAAATGGTTGAAGTGCTCTGAGCACTATGGGACTTAACATCTGAGGTCATCACTCCCCTAGAATTTAGAACTACTTAAACCTAACTAACCTAAGAACATCACACACATCCATGCCTGAGGCAGGATTCGAACCTGCGACCGTAGAGGTCGCGCTGTTCCAGACTGAAGCGCCTAGAACCGCTAGGCCACACCGGCCTGCTGAAAAGTGTAATATAATGCGGATGAGTAAGAGGATCAAACCTGTGTCCTTCTGGCGAAATTTGGTGTTAATAGGCTACGGCAGCAGAAGTAACATGCTCATAAAATCCGTATCTCATAATGTCAGCCGCAAACAGCACTGAAAGTTTATCGTGAATTCCCAAACGATTTCTGAATTGGAATGTCCCAATGTCTAGCTCGAACTATCATCCCGCGTTCAAAGTTTCTTAATTCCCGTAGTGCGGCAGAAATGACGTCAGACACCTTTTCACACGGACCACGTGATTCCAAATGACTGCTCCGCCAATTCACTGTCGTGTCATACCTTCTGTACACAATACTACCGCCATCTGCATATGTGCATAAAGCTATCCCATTACTTCTGTCACCTCGTTGTAAACTCATACTGCCAAGTTCTTTACGTACACTCCTGGAAATGGAAAAAGGAACACATTGACGCCGGTGTGTCAGACCCACCATACTTGCTCCGGACACTGCGAGAGGGCTGTACAAGCAATGATCACACGCACGGCACAGCGGACACACCAGGAACCGCGGTGTTGGCCGTCGAATGGCGCTAGCTGCGCAGCATTTGTGCACCGCCGCCGTCAGTGTCAGCCAGTTTGCCGTGGCACACGGAGCTCCATCGCAGTCTTTAACACTGGTAGCATGCCGCGACAGCGTGGACGTGAACCGTATGTGCAGTTGACGGACTTTGAGCGAGGGCTTATAGTGGGCATGCGGGAGGCCGGGTGGACGTACCGCCGAATTGCTCAACACGTGGGGCGTGAGGTCTCCACAGTACATCGATGTTGTCGCCAGTGGTCGGCGGAAGGTGCACGTGCCCGTCGACCTGGGACCGGACCGCAGCGACGCACGGATGCACGCCAAGACCGTAGGATCCTACGCAGTGCCGTAGGGGACCGCACCGCCACTTCCCAGCAAATTAGGGACACTGTTGCTCCTGGGGTATCGGCGAGGACCATTCGCAACCGTCTCCATGAAGCTGAGCTACGGTCCCGCACACCGTTAGGCCGTCTTCCGCTCACGCCCCAACATCGTGCAGCCCGCCTCCAGTGGTGTCGCGACAGGCGTGAATGGAGGGACGAATGGAGACGTGTCGTCTTCAGCGATGAGAGTCGCTTTTGCCTTGGTGCCAATGATGGTCGTATGCGTGTTTGGCGCCGTGCAGGTGAGCGCCACAATCAGGACTGCATACGACCGAGGCACACAGGGCCAACACCCGGCATCATGGTGTGGGGAGCGATCTCCTACACTGGCCGTACACCACTGGTGATCGCCGACGGGACACTGAATAGTGCACGGTACATCCAAACCGTCATCGAACCCATCGTTGTACCATTCCTAGACCGGCAAGGGAACTTGCTGTTCCAACAGGACAATGCACGTCCGCATGTATCCCGTGCCACCCAACGTGCTCTAGAAGGTGTAAGTCAACTACCCTGGCCAGCAAGATCTCCGGATCTGTCCCCCATTGAGCATGTTTGGGACTGGATGAAGCGTCGTCTCACGCGGTCTGCACGTCCAGCACGAACGCTGGTCCAACTGAGGCGCCAGGTGGAAATGGCATGGCAAGCCGTTCCACAGGACTACATCCAGCATCTCTACGATCGTCTCCATGGGAGAATAGCAGCCTGCATTGCTGCGAAAGGTGGATATACACTGTACTAGTGCCGACATTGTGCATGCTCTGTTGCCTGTGTCTATGTGCCTGTGGTTCTGTCAGTGTGATCATGTGATGTATCTGACCCCAGGAATGTGTCAATAAAGTTTCCCCTTCCTGGGACAATGAATTCACGGTGTTCTTATTTCAATTTCCAGGAGTGTATTTGACTCTATACCATAATCAATGAAAAGAACTGTACACTCAAGGACACTGGAAACCAACACGACTAGGAACATACCGGGACAAAATAAAAATGTCAAACCTAGCTTTCGCAGACGAACTGGCCATTCAAATAAGAGGTACTAAAATAATGCGCTGAAAAAGTTGGGCTGCAAATCTCTTTCGCGAAGTCTGAATTTTTCTGCTCAAAATTAAACATAACAAAATTAGACACAAAATACGACAAAATAAACAGTTGCACACTTCAAGTATCCTTAAACCCAGAGGAGGAAAAAAAATCGCACAGAAGATCGACTACAAAAAATGAAGAGAGCGTTAGGCAAGATACAGCGCGTATACAGGGTGTTACAAAAAGGTACGGCCAAACTTTCAGAAAACATTCCTTACATACAAATAAAGAAAAGATGTTATGTGGACATGTGCCCGGAAACGCTTAATTTCCATGTTAGAGCTCATTTTAGTTTCGTCGGTATGTACTGTACTTCCTCGATTCACCGCCAGTTGGCCCTATTGAAGGAAGGTAATGTTGACTTCGGTGCTTGTGTTGACATGTGACTCATTGCTCTGCAGTACTAGCATCAGGCACATCAGTACGTAGCATCAGCAGGTTAGTGTTCATCACGAACGTGGTTTTGCAGTCAGTGCAATTTTTACAAATGCGGAGTTGGCAGATGCCCATTTGATGTATGGATTAGCACCCGTGGCGCGGTACGTTTGTATCGAGACAGATTTCCAGAACGAAGGTGTCCCGACAGGAAGACGTTCGAAGCAATTGATCGGCGTCTTAGGGAGCACGGAACATTCCAACCTATGACTCGCGACTGGGGAAGACCTAGAACGACTAGGACACCTGCAATGGACGAGGCAATTCTTCGTGCAGTTGACGATAACCCTAATGTCAGCGTCAGAGAAGTTGCTGCTGTACAAGGTAACGTTGACCACGTCACTGTATGGAGAGTGCTACGGGATAACCAGTTGTTTCCGTACCATGTACAGCGTGTGCAGGCACTATCAGCAGCTGATTGGCCTCCACGGGTACACTTCTGCGAATGGTTCATCCAACAATGTGTCAATCCTCATTTGAGTGCAAATGTTCTCTTTACGGATGAGGCTTCATTCCAACGCGATCAAATTGTAAATTTTCACAATCAACATGTGTGGGTTGACGAGCATCAACACGCAATTGTGCAATCACGTCATCAACACAGATTTTCTGTGAACGTTTGGGCAGGCATTGTTGGTGATGTCTTGATTGGGCCCCATTTTCTTACACCTACGTTCAATAGAGCACGTTATCATGATTTCATACGGCATACTCTACTTGTGCTGCTAGAACATGTACCTTTACAAGTACGACACAACATGTGGTTCACGCATGATGGAGCTCCTGCACATTTCAGTGGAAGTGGGGTGAGGATGCAAACTTCTGGCGTTTGAGCTAAGTACAGCTATTGACGTGGTACACACGTACCGTTTAGTTTACATTTTACGCGAGTCTTTTGCCCTTTGGGGCGCTCTGTATTAATGTGTGTCCGTTCCTCTTTAGGCAGTTTGTAGCTTTAGTGTGTTCCGAAGAAGGCGTGGTTAACGCGACGAAACGTAGGTCAACATCCGGTTTCTATTTGCAATCGAGGCGGATTCTTTATAATCATTAAATTATTCACGATAGCTGACGCTCTGTAATGTTAAAAGTTGTCACAGTAATCGAGCTCCAAATACCGTATGCAAGTGAGACGCTAACACTCCATACGAAAAGTGACATGGAAAGCATGCTGAAGGAAGAAAGGAAAATCACGAGAAAAATTATCGGCCCAAACATGACAGAAGAGAGATACAGATTACAGTCTAGGAAAGCTACAGGGAAGGTGTCAAACAGAGCAGCAGATGTCAGAAAAAGAAGGTTTAATTGTATGGGCACATCATCAGGGTATCACCAAAACGAGTCACCAAGAGGTTTCTAACATACGTACATACAAGGGGTCAAAGCAACAATACCATGGATCACACAAGTGAAACATGACCTAGAAGCAGCAAAAATCGATCCAATAGAAACTGAAGACAGAAATGTATACAGGCGCAAGATACACAATGTTACTTATCAGCCGTCTTGGTTTCCAAAATGTTTATTCACATGACCGGTTTCGGTTCCTCTAGAACCATCTTCAGATCTGAAATGTCGGTTACAGGAGTAACCCGTCCACACACAGCATCCTTCACATGCTGCGTCACAAGTGGAATTTGAGGTCAGAGAATGAAGTCCCAAAGAAACCAAGTACAATGTGGGCTGAAGATACTTGATAGAGAAAAAGTGAGAGAATCATGGAAGATCGCAAAGAACGGTCAAGTGAGGCAGAATGCTATGTATGACCCTAGAGGGTCTCGACGCAAATTATAACAATAATAATAATAAAATGGTTCAAATGGCTCTTAGTACTATGCGACTTCTGAGGTCATCAGTCACCTAGAACTTAGAACAAATTAAACCTAACTAACCTAAGGACATCACACACATCCATGCCCGAGGCAGGATTCGAACCTGCAACCGTAGCGGTCGCCCGGTTCCAGACTGTAGCGCCTAGAACCGCTCGGCCACTCCGGCCGGCTTAATAATAATAATAGTAATAATAAAACAATAGAGCCCCAGGAGAAGATGGAATTATTGCAGGACTATGGAAAGTAAATGATGAAAGATTAACAGGAAAAATTCACAAAATCATATGAAACATTTGGGAAATAGAACAGATCCCTTCTGAATGGTAATGCGCACTCATCCATCCACTCCACAAAAAAGGGGACAAAACTGAACCAAATAATTGCAGGGGTATCTCACTCGTACCGGTCACATATAAAATCCTATCAAAAGTTCTCGTGAATAGATTAGAAGAACCAGCTGACCCACAAATAGGAGAATACCAGGCTGGTTTTCGCAAGGGACAACCATGCATAGAGTAGATCTGGAATCTGGAAATGATTTTCCAGATGAGAAACACCCGAAACACAGTGGTCACTTTTGTAGATTTTATAAAGGCCTACGACTCAATAGACAGAGTAGCGCTCTGCAAGACACTGGAAGAATTCACCATTGACAGAAAGACAAAAGCAATCATTCGGCAAACATTAACTGACACAGTCTCCAAGGTTAAATTTATGGGGGATGTCTCTGAAGCATTTGAAATCCAAACTGAAGTGCGACAGGGTGATAGACTTTCACCATTACTCTTTAATATCATTCTTGAAAAAATTATCAGGACATGGGAAAAAGAAGTCGAAGGAATCCAAATTGGCATTAGAAAAGATAATAGATTCAATTTGAAGTGTTTAGCTTTTGCAGATGACCTTGAAATCCTCACACATAATAGAAAAGAAGCCACTAACGCCATAGAGAAGTTACACGAAATTGCACAAAGAACTGGCCTGCAAATCTCATATGAGAAAACTCAGTACATAGAAAGAGTGCCACAAGACAAATTGCCTATTGTGACAATCCATGGGAAAATCGTACAAGTACCACATTTTAAGTACCTGGGAGAAATCATCCACCCATCAGGGATCAACCTAAAGGCCAATGAGGAGAGAAAAAAAAAACTACAGAAAGCATATGAACTCACGTGGAACTATTATAACAAAAAGTCCATATCCATTAACGAAAAATTGAGGCACCACAACACTGTCGTACTTCCGGAGGCACTGTTTGCATCAGAAATAACACAAATAGGTTGGAAAACTAAAATCAAAGAAATAGAGAAACAAGAAAGGAAAATTCCCAGGAAAAATTTTTGGCCCGATACAAGAGTAAGGAATCTGGAAGAAGAGACCAACATCAGAATTATATAAATACACAGACAAGATTACGGATACAATAAGGAAAAGAAGAATGCAGTTCTATGGACATATCCACAGGATGTATGAAAACAGAATTTCAAAGCGAGTTCTTAAAGTCATAAAGTCAGGCAGGGAAAAACAAAATGGATAAAAGAAGTTGAAGAGGACCTCAGACAAACACACATAACAGTAAACGATGCAGAAAATAGAACTGAATTCAGGAACATCATCGAAAAACATAAATTTGACACCACAACACAGAAGAGACCAGGATGCAAATGGACAGCAGAGCGAAAGAAACAACACAGTGAACACATGAAGAAAATTTGGGCTCGGAAGAAACATAAACACTCATCATAAAGGAAATTCAAGTTCAAACGCTCTCTTTAAATGGGAATAATCGAAAATAATAAATAATAACAATAATAATCAATGAAATAAGATAAAATAAGATAAATTGTCATCTCAACCTGTGAATTTTCATTTCCTTTTCTACTCCCCTGCTGTGTCTTTAACTTTCTTCTCTCTCTCTTTTTTTTCCTTTTAATCGCACTCCATCTAATTTTGTATACCTTCGCAGTCACCTACAAACTGCGGTGCGGCAAGAAAACACGCAGCATTTCTGTTTGCAGCGAAACGATTCAATGTGCGGTCGACTCGTAGCAGACTGTCTTTCTGCGCTCGGGCAGGACAGTCTGTGGGTGGCCGGCGTCACGGAGACACAGATGGTATCGGCTCCCGGGAATGCTGTCGGGAAACATGGGACGGCGACTGTCATCCCGTCCTGTGTGACAGGTGGGCGAGTCCCGCGGGACTGCCGGTAACGCTCCGTCTTCATTTTTTACAGTCCGGAGACCCTCCTGCGTGTACCAAGTTCCTATTGATCAGGCTCTGCTTGAAGGGGGCCAGATCGAATCCTGGATGAGAAGAAACAAACAAATTCTCTACGGCACAACTCACCTTAATCAATGTGTAAACAGCGCAGTAACATTCAATTAAGTTGTGGCACTACTGGTAGAGGCAAAGGTGGAAAAATTGGCCCCTGCTGGTATTATGGGCCCCCTACATATTTGGAAGTACAAGAAACGAATTCTAGCGGAAAGCACATGAACTACTAGAACTAGTTGCCAAACTTCACTGTAGAGTGCGCAGACGTAGTAGCTGTCATGGTTTGGGAGTAGTTGTGCTGTAAATTTTTTCGCTGTCTTCAAAAGTTTGAAAGGTTAGTGTTTATTTCAATAAAACTCAGATTTCTAACATGTTATTACTACAACTAAGGTAAGGTACGCATTTGGCTTGTTGTTGGGATGCAGTTTTACATTAATTAACGTCGGTTGCGAACCAAACTAACCGTAGGCAAAATCGTTTTTCCCAAGATGTCGAGGGTGGATATATGGACCCTTTTTGCTGCTGGTATTAAAGGCCCCGTAAAATAATTCAGATTTTATGGGACCATTTACAAATATTGCTACTCTTTATGTTTCAGATGCCTCGAAGACATCTTGTACCAACAAAAAAATCGAAACGGCAATCGTGGGACAAAGCTAATACGTCAAATGCTGTTGTAGCTATTAAAGAGAAGAAAATGGGGTTGAAAAAAGCGGTTAAAGTGTACTCTGTCCCTCGTTCTACGCTCCAAAGGCTTTCCACCGGTTTTACCACAGGGACTTGAGGACGAACTGGTTAAATATCTTCTCATTATGGAATCCAAATTCTACGGCCTTACCAGAAATGACGTCAGGCGCATGGCCTACCCGCTTTGTACAAGAAATAAAATCCCTCATCCATTTGTAAAGGGCGAAGTTTCTGGTCGAACTTGGTTTGACCATCTTATGTCACGGCACAAAGCCTATTTGAAGGCATCCGCAACTTCGATTTCATGTGCTAATGGGTTTAATAAACAAGCTGTCGACAATTTCTTCAGTTTACTTGAAGCTGCGTTCAGTAACTACAAATATCCTGCGGCCAGAGTTTTTAATGTAGACGAGTGAAGAAATGGCTCTGAGCACTAAGGGACTTAACTGCTGATGTCATCAGCCCCCTAGAAGTTAGAACTACTTAAACCTAACTAACCTAAGGACATCACACACATCCATGGCCAAGGCAGGGTTCGAACCTGCGACCGTAGCGGTCGCGCGGCTCCAGACTGTAGCGCCTAGAACCGCTCGGTCACCCCGGCTGGCAGACGATTCAGGTCTTAGTGTCGTTCAAAGAAAAATTTCTCGTGTCATCGGCCTGAGGGGAAAAAGGCAAGTTGGTGCATTATCTGCAGCTGAAAGAGGATCACTTGTAACGTGTAAAAAGATGCTTATGTGTGTGACTATTGTGAATAGACTAGGCATAGGCTGTGAAAATCATCCCACCAGTAGACTAATTAACAATGTTCAGAGTGAATCTTTCTTTCATAATACACAAAAATTAAATAAAGTTATTTTTTCAAATTTCTGTTTCTTTTTATTTCAAACTACCAGCACAAATTCTTGACGCAACAAAATGCAGACTATAAGGAAAAATAAAATTTTGTTTTAAATATTAAAAAGTTGAACCAAAATATGTCGTAACTATTTGCAGGACATACTAGAGAAATGATTTATGTTAATTTCAGGTGATTATACTAAAAATAAAAGGTGTTATATAAAAAAGCAAAAGTGGGGGCCCATTTATCCACCTTTACCTCTACCGTTACCATTTCGCGTTTTCCCTATTCAAGTCACAAACGACTGTCTGTGACTGAGAAGCTTATGTACACGAATCAGCACTGTTTTAAAAAGCATCACTCGTGAGAAGCTCAGCTTGCCATTTCCTCACATTACATACCGAGAACTATGGATGAAGAGCAACAGGCAGATTCCGTATTTCTAGTCTTCCAGAAAGCATCTGACTCTGTGACCCATTGCTGGCTGTTAACTGAGGGATGAGCACATGGATGTGAGTGACTCGAAGACTACTTAAACAATAGAACAAAGTATGTTGCCTTCGGCGGCGACTGTTCATCAGACACAAGGCTATCGTCGGAAGTGCCCCAGAGAAGTGTGATACACAATGTGATCGAAAGTATCCGGACACCCCAAGAAACACGTGTTTCATAATAGGTGCATTGTGCTGCCACCTGCTGCTTCCATCCAGTCACTCACTGATCAGTCTGGCCTGGCAACGGAAGACAGCAAAACGAAAGCTGAAATTTTAAATTTAGCATTTGAAAAATCTTTCACCCAAGAGGATCGTGCAAACATACCGCCGTTTGAGTCTCGTACAGATTCCCGTATCGAGGACATAGCGATAGACATCCCTGGGGTTGTAAAGCACCTGTTTGAGTTGAGAACAAATAAATCCCCAGGTCCTGATGGGATTCCCATTCGGTTTTACAGAGAGTACTCTACTGCATTTGCTCCTTACCTTCCATTTATCACGAATCTCTTGCCCAACGAAAAGTCCTGAGCGACTGGAAAAAAGCGCATGTGACGCCTGTATATAAGAAGGGTAGAAGGACGGATCCTCAAAATTACAGACCAATATCCTTAACATCGGTTTGTTGCAGGATTCTCGAACATATTCTCAGTTCGAATATAATGAATTTACTTGAGACACAGAAGTTGCTGTCGATGCATCAGCACGGTTTTAGAAAGCATCGCTCCTGCGAAACGCAATTCGCCATTTTTTCACATGATATCTTGCGAACCGTGGATGAAGGGTATCAGACGGATGCCATATTTCTTGACTTCCGGAAAGCGTTTGACTCGGTGCCCCACTGCAGACTCCTAACTAAGGTACGAGCATATGGGATTGGTTCCCAAGTATGTGAGTGGCTCGAAGACTTCTTAAGTAATAGAACCCAGTACGTTGTCCTCGATGGTGAGTGTTCATCGGAGGTGGGGGTATCATCTGGAGTGCCCCAGGGAAGTGTGGTAGGTCCGCTGTTGTTTTCTATCTACATAAATGATCTTTTGGATAGGGTAGGTAGCAATGTGCGGCTGTTTGCTGATGATGCTGTGGTGTACGGGAAGGTGTCGTCGTTGAGTGACTGTAGGAGGATATAAGATCACTTGGACAGGATTTGTGATTGGTGTAAAGAATGGCGGCTAACTCTAAATAGAGATAAATGTAAATTATTGCAGATGAATACGAAAAAGAATCCTGTAATGTTTGAATACTCCATTAGTAGTGTAGCGCTTGACACAGTCACGTCAATTAAATATTTGGGCGTAACATTGCAGAGCGATATGAAGTGGGACAAGCATGTAATGGCAGTTGTGGGGAAGGCGGATAGTCGTCTTCGGTTCATTGGTAGAATTTTGGGAAGATGTGGTTCATCTGTAAAGGAGACCGCTTATAAAACACTAATACGACCTATTCTTGAGTGCTGCTCGAGCGTTTCGGACCCCTATCAGGTCGGATTGAGGGAGGACATAGAAGCAATTCAGAGGCGGGCTGCTAGATTTGTTACTGGTAGGTTTGATCATCACGTGAGTCCTACGGAAATGCTTCAGGAACTCGGGTGGGAGTCTCTAGAGGAAAGGAGGCGTTCTTTTCGTGAATCGCTACTGAGGAAATTTAGAGAACCAGCATAAGAGGCTGACTGCAGTACAGTTTTACTGCCGCCAACTTACATTTCGCGGAAAGACCACAAAGATATATTAGGGCTCGTACAGAGGCATGTAGGCAGTCATTTTTCCCTCGTTCTGTTTGGGAGTGGAACAGGGAGAGAAGATGCTAGTTGTGGAACGAGGTACCCACCGCCACGCACCGTATGGTGGATTGCGGAGTATGTATGTAGATGTAGATGTACTCCACATCAGCGACCTCAGTAGCCATTAGACATCCTAAAAGAGGTGAATGGTGCGCTCCGCGCAGCTCACGGACTTCGAAAATGGTCAGATGATTGGGTGTCACTTGCATCATACGTCTGTACGCGAGATTTCCACACTCCTAAACGTCACTAGGTCCACTGTTTCCAATGTGATAGTGAAGTGGAAACGTGTAGGGACACGTACAGCAATTAAGCGCACAGGCCGACCTCGTCTGTTGACTGACACAGATCGCCGACAGTTGAAGAGGGTCGTAATGTGTAATAGGCAGACCATCACACAGGAATTCCAAACTACATCAGGATCCACAGCAGGTACTATGACAGTTAGGCGGGAGGTGAGAAAATTTCGATTTCATGGATGAGCGGATGCTTACAGGCCACACATCACGCTGGTAAATGTCAAACGACGCCGCGTTTGGTGAAGGAGCGTAAACATCGAACAGTGGAAAAAAGTTCTGTGGAGTGACGAATTACGGTACAGAACGTGGCAATCCGATGGCTGGGTGTGGGAATGGCGAATACCCGGTGAACGTCATCTGCCAGCTTGTGTAGTGCCAAAAGAAAAATTCGGAGGTGGTGGTGTTATGGTGTGGTCGTGTTTTTCATGGAGAGGGCTTGCATCTCTTGTTGTTTCGCATGGCACTATCACATCACAGGCCTACACTGATGCTTTAAGCACCTTCTTGCTTCCCACTGATGAAGAGCAATTCGGCGATGGCGATTGCCACGTCTCGATCCCTGAGTCAACAGATGGGGACGTTTGCAAGACAACAACCATCTGCACGAACAGTTCGACGACGTTTGCAGCAGCATGGACTATCAGCTCGGAGACCATGGCTGTGGTTAACCTTGACGCTGCATCGAAGACAGGAGTGCCTGCGATAGTGTCTCAACGACGAACCTCGATGCCCGAATGGCAAAACGTCATTTTTTCGGATGAATCCAGGTTCTGTTTACAGCGTCATGATGGTCGCATACGTGCTTGGTGACTTCGCGGTGAACGCACATTGGAAGCGTGTATTCGTCATCGCCATACTGGCGTATCACCCAGCGTCGATGTATGGGGTGCCATTGATTACACGTCTCGGTCACCTCTTGTTCGCATTGACGGCACTTTGAACAGTGGACGTTACATTTCAGATGTGTTACGCCCCATGGCTCTACCCTTCATTCGATCCTTGCAAAACCCTACATTTCAGCAGGATAATGCACGAGCACATGTTGCACGTCATGTGCAGGCCTTTCTGGATACAGAAAATGTTCAATTGCTGCCCTGGCCAGCACATTCTCCAGATCACTCACCAACTGAAAACGTCTGGTCAATGGCGGCCGAGCAACTGGCTCGTCACAACACTCCAATCACTACTCTTGATGAACTGTGGTATCGTGTTGAAGCTGCATGGGCAGCTGTACCTGTACACACCATCAAAGACTCAATGCCCAGGTGTATCAAGGCCGTTATTACGGCCATAGGTGGCTGTTCTAGGTATTGATTTATCAGTATCTATGAACCCAAATTACGTGAAAATGTAATCACATGTCAGTTCTAGTATAATATATCTGTCCACTGGATACCTGTTTATCATCTACATTTCTTCTTGGTGTAGCGATTTTAATGGCCAGCAGCGTACTTAATTCTAACTAACCTAAGGACATCACACACATAGCAGTATTCGAATCTGCGACCGTAGCAGTAGCGCGGCATCACAGATGTGGTTAATAATAGTCATGTCTGGAGAGTTTGGTAGCCAGCGGCAGTGATTAAACTCAAGAAGAGTGTTCCTGGAACCACTCTGTAGCAATTCTGGACGTGTGGGGTGTATTATTGTCCTGCTGGAACTGCCCAAGTCCGTTAGAATGCACAATGGACATGAATGGATGCAGGTGATCAGACAGGATGCTTACGTATGTGCCACATATCAGAGTCATATCTAGACTTATCAGGGGCCCCATATCAATCAACGGCACACGCCCCACACCAGTACAGAGCCTCCACCAGCTTGAAGAGTCCCCTGCTGACATGCAGATCCATGGATTTATGAGATTGTCTCTATACCCGTACCCGCCCATCCGCTCGATACGTTGAAACGATACTCCTCCGACCAGGCAACATGTTTCCAATCATCAACATTCCAATGTCTCTGTAGATGGGCCTAAACGAGGCGCAAAGCTTTGTGCCGTGCAGCCATCCAGGGTACACGAGCGGACCTTCGGCTCCGAGAGCTTATATCGATGAGGTTTCGTTGAATCGTTCGCAAGCTGACACTTGTTGATGGCCCAGCATTGAAATCTGCAGCAACTTGCGGAGGGGTTGCACTTGTGTCCCGTTGAACGATTCTCTTCAGTCGTCGTTAGCTCCGTTCTTGCAGGATCTTTTTTTCCGGCAGCAGCGATGTCGGAGACTTGATGCTGTACTGGATTACTGATATTCACGGTACACTAGCTAAGTGGTCGTACGGGAAAATCCCCACTTCATCGCTACCTCGGAGCTGCTGTGTCCATCGTTCGTGCGCCGACTATAACACTCCGTCGAAACTCACTGACATCTTGATAACCTGCCATTGTAGCAACATTAACCGATCTAACAATTGCGCCAGACACTTGTCTTATGTAGATGTTGCCGACCGCAGCGCCGTATTCTGCCTGTTTACATATCTTTGTATTTGAATAAGCATGACTATACGAGATTCTTTGGCGCTTCATTGCATATCCCTACTACATTAAAACCTTGCGTACCAGTCTTGCAAAAGAAAAAAAAAATATTGTGTTTCACGAGTTATACATGAATTTTATGTCAGCGGCTTGCTGTTAGTTTCAGTACAGTTCTGAGCTGTCCTGTTCAGTATGTTCATTTACCAGGGAAAACGTACTTTTCATGTAACCTTCTATGTAATGGCTTTTTTTTAATTTTGAATGTAAATCACTAATTCAAATTGCGAACAGTGGACTAGTTGGCTGGCTGGTGTGCCCGAGCGTTCTAGTGGCTTCAGTCTGGAACCGCGCACTGCTACGGTCTCAGGTTCGACTCCTGCCTCGGGCATGGATGTGTGTGATGTCCTTAGGTTAGTTAGGTTTAAGTAGTTCTAAGTTCTAGGGGAATGATGACCTTAGAAGTTAAGTCCCATAGTGCTCAGAGCCTTACAGCATGACTATAAAAATGGAAGTGACACCCGGTTCGTCGAGAACTGCGGACGAGGAATGTCATGAATAATCAATTCATAGTGCACTTGCGAAACGTCGGTTGAAATATGCTTTCGTATATTGTGTTCGGGCTCCTTCCAGGTATAAGGGATTTCTCAAATCACGGACAAGCGTACATTTTCAGTATCACTTTATGCGTTTCGTCGTTTACTAGTCGATAGTTATGAATGTTATATTATTTGCGATAATAAAAATTTGTAGACTGCCGCCGGCCGGAGTGGCCGTGCGGTTCTAGGCGCTACAGTCTGGAGCCGAGTGACCGCTACGGTCGCAGGTTCGAATCCTGCCTCAGGCATGGATGTGTGTGATGTCCTTAGGTTAGTTAGGTTTAATCAGTTCTAAGTTCTAGGCGACTGATGACCTCAGAAGTTAAGTCGCATAGTGCTCAGAGCCATTTTGTAGACTGCCAAATAACATTGTAAATTTAATAAAATTTCATCCGATTACGCGTATTTTTCCTGTTATATCAACTGTAGGTTCTAATAGTGTTGTGTACATAGTTCCGCGTAGTCAGCGCGTACACAACTTTCCCACTACAGCAGCACAACAGCACAGGCGCAGCGCTCGTCCGTCTCCGCACTTTGAGATGGCGCTGCCATAGAGATGGACCAAATTTTGCAGATCCGCGTATTAATATGTAACGCAGCCAATGAGATTGTTGCTAACGTAGAACCTTTTCTCCTCACGGATCACACTCACACAGTGATACCTGAACGCTCGAGGTATTATAACGAGTGTACAGACCTCCGACTATTCAGTCTGTATTAGTCTGCAACAGTCTATAGTCAAGTTTCAGTGTGCGCCCAATAAGATTACCATATTCCTGTACGTAGCCATGAAGATAAATGTATAGACACTTTTGTCAAGTATCAGAGATATATGTGAGAATAAGATCAACGTACCATACCAAAGGAACTTCAGATTGTCAATTGTAAATAACATCCAGAACCAAGTTAAGTAATTTTTATGCTTGTTATTATTTTAATAAATGTGTGTGAAAATTAATCAAGTTCTGTTTAAAGTTTGTCACCATCACTCTGCTACTCTAAGTGTACAAGTGGCATTTCTATCGTCTGACCTAAAGGGAGAAGATAAACACGCCACGATAAGAGCAAGAGACATATTGCTGACACTCGCCTACTTCGTTAGAGCGACAAGTCAAATAATCTGATGGTGTGTGTACCGAAGGTCTTACAGTACGCACACCACAAATAGTAAAAAATTGTGTTGGAAAAAAAAAACTGACGGATGGGATTCGATCCAGCGACCCAGCGATTACGGGGCCTAAACGCTAACCACTTTTTTTTTTGTTCGCTTTTGTTCGTTGCATCTGCTCGGGGCGGACGTCGTAAGACATCCGTTTAATTCGTTGTTGATCGATTAACTCAGTTTTTTTATTACAGAGGCCAGCCAACCCTCTGACCTAACACGCTGAGTTACCGTGCCGGCAAAACTCGGCTGGCGCCGCTTCATGGTAAAAATGGCCACACACAGGTATATGTTGGACTACCTAAATTATCTTGCGATTTTCTCAATAACGCTTGAGAGGTACGCGCTACTGCTTACACATGTTGTTGTGCTAATGGAGTACTACGAGTGTACGAAGTTTGCAGTAAATCCGCGTTCCAAACGTCATGCCGTCCCTTTGCAAGTACTAGGGGACTGATGACCTCATATGTGAAGCCCCATAGTGCTCACAAGGGAACCTCCCCATCGCACCCCCCTCAGATTTAGTTATAAGTTGGCACAGTGGATAGGCCTTGAGATACTGAACACAGATCAATCGAGAAAACAGCAAGAAGTTATGTGGAACTATGAAAAAAAGTAATAAAATATACAAACTGAGTAGTCCATGCGCGAGATATGCAACATCAAGGAGAATATGAGCTCGGGAGCGCCGTGGACCCGTGGTTAGCGTGAGTAGTTGCGGAACAAGAAGTACTTGGTTCGAGTCTTCCCTCAACTGAAAATTTTACATTCTTTATTTTTGCAAAGTTATGATCTGTCTGTTCGTTCATTGACGTCTCTGTTCACTGTAATAAGTTCGGTGTCTGTGTTTTGCGACCGCACCGCAAAACCGCGCGATTAGTAGACGAAAGGACGTGCCTCTCCAATGGGAACAGAGAACATTTGATCGCAAGGTCATAGGTCAACCGATTCCTCCACAGGAAAACACCTCTGATATATTCTATACGACGCTGGTGACGGCATGTGCGTCACATGACAGGAATATGTTGTCGACCCACCTAACCTGTACACTTAGTGAATGGGTAAAAAGATTCTTCTACCTTGCCCGATTTAGATTTCCTTGTGGATGTGATAATCATTCCCAAAAAAGTGATGGAACCATAAGAGTTTGTCACATAAACTGAGAATAAAAAATTAAACTTCTCAGTCGAGAGAGGAGTTGAACCTAGGACCTCTAGTTCTGTGGCTGCTCACGCTAACCACGGGACCACGACCCTCCTTGACTCCCATTGTCCTTGGTTTTGCCTATCTTCGCATGGACTACTCAGTTTGTATATTTTACTAATTTTTTTCATAGTTCCACACAACTTCTTCCTGTTTTCTCGATTGATCTGTGTTCACTTCTTCAAGGCCTATCCAACTTATAACTAAACCTGAGAGAGGTGCGATGGGGAGGGTCCCTTGTCAGAGCCATTTTCTGAGCGGGCTAGTTGGCTCCGCGTTCTTCCTCCCGTCGACAGACGGCAGTACTTTTACTACTCTGTCTGACCAGTTTGCTTCCTCCTTCGCGTTCACGACTCCGTGCTCTGCACTCGCTGGTGATTCTCTGCATCGTGTACCCGTCCACCGCAGTTCTCGCAGTCACAGCTCAAAGCGTAAGTGTCCTGGTGTTCGTTGCGTATTTCTTCAGCCACACTGTCGTCCGTGGTATTTTCTGGTGTCACTTTACCATTGACTTAAGTTATACCGCACCTAGCCCGACCGCTGGTTTCTAAAATGTTATACGGAACTTTGCTCTTGCTTTCTTACGTGTAGGCCTACTACTGCATGTAAAAAGTACTATTAACTCCAGTCTCTTGTTAATTTTCAGTATAATACCAGGTGGTGGGCATGTAAGAGACCGAAAGCGGTCCTGTTTTAACTACTGAAAACTAAATGCAACCTTGCAAGTGAAGCTATAAATCTTTAGACAAAATAGTTGTGTGGAGATAACAGCGATCACTTGCTTATTATCAATTATTCAAAATCACAGTCACAATCACATTATTTATTTTGCCGCCAACGGGTTTCAACCCACGATGGGGTCAAATGGCTCTGAGCACTATGGGACTCAACTTCTGAGGTCATTAGTCCCTTAGAACTTAGAACTAGTTAAACCTAACTAACCTAAGGACATCACACACATCCATGCCCGGGGCAGGATTCGAACCTGCGACCGTAGCGGTCTCGCGGTTCCAGACTGCAGCGCCTAGAATCGCACGGCCAATTCGGCCAGCCCCGATGGGGTCATCTTCAGGGCAATTTACACCATTTGGTCGCTCGCTGGACTTGTCACCGTGCTACTGTATAGTTACCAACCGTGCACAAGCAGGGTGACGGCTGCAGAGACCGACCAAATGATGTAAATTGTCCTGAAGATTACCCCATCGCGGGCTGAAACCGGTTGGCGGCAAAATAAGTAATGCGATAGTGACTGTCAGTTTGAGTATTTGATTTGAAGCTATAAGGCTCAGTTGCGGATGAACCTCCACCAGGACTGTCTGTTTATTACTTTAGTTTAAAAGGGGATTCCCTGTACCATAGATTTCGATCCGGTCATAGCTGCCACACATACTTCAAATGCTGTCTATGGGCAGAATAATGAATTGGTATATACCGAGTGATCAAAAACTCAGTATAAATTTGAAGAGTTAATAAACCACGAAATAATGTAGATAGAGAGGTAAAAATTGACACACATGCTTGGAATGACATGGGGTTTTATTAGAACCACCTCATATTGCTAGACGCCTGAAACATCTCTTGCGCGCGTCGTTTGGTGATGATCGTGTGCTCAGCCGCCACTTTCGTCATGCTTGACCTCCCAGGTCCGGGCGATTATTGGCTTTGGGGTTACCTGAAGTCGCAAGTGTATCGTGATCGACCGACATCTCTAGCGATGCTGAAAGACAACATCCGACGCCAATGCCTCACCATAACTCCGGACATGCTTTACAGTGCTGTTCACACCATTATTCCTCGACTACAGCTATTGTTGAGGAATGATGGTGGGCAAATTGCGCATTTCCTGTAAAGAACAACATCTTTGCTTTGCCTCACTTTGTTATGCTACTTATTGCTATTCTGATCAGATGAAGCGCCATCTGTCGGACATTTTTTGAAGTTTTGTATTTTTTTGGTTCTAATAAAACCCTATGTCATTCCAAGCATGTGTGTCAATTTGTACCCCTCTATCTACATTATTCCGTGATTTATTCAGTTTTCAAATTTATACTGACTTTTTGATCACCCGGTATGTTTGAGACGAACTGACGTCAATTCTGGATTGTTTAGAAGTCGCTATGCTAGTAGTAAAGTTTCCTCATCATATCATGTTATCAACGAATAATTTACTTAGCATATTAGCTTACTTGATGGTACTTTTTAAGTTGTATTCGTATTTTAAGATAGGGCAGTGTGTCACAATATCCCACCCCCTCTCCTCCCCCACCGCCTGCCCAGCTGCAGCCGTGTTGCGGATTATACTGCACATGCAGATACACCTGGAGAAAAGGATTAACACTGCACTTCGCCGTCTTGCTGCAAAGTTAAGGGTCTTGTTGCTGACACTGTGGTGAAAAATGTCACGGGATAGCGATGTACACATATACAGATGGCGGTAGTATAGGGTACACAAGACATAAAATGGCATTGTATTCAAGAACCTGTCATTTGTATAGAGGTGTTGTTGTTGTTGTGGTCTTCAGTCCTGCGACTGATTTGATGCAGCTCTCCATACTACTGTGTCCTGTGCAAGATTTTCATCTTCCAGTACCTACTGCAATCTACATCCTTCTGAATCTGCTTAGTGTATTCATCTCTTGGTCTCCCTCTACGATTTTTACCCTCCACGCTGCCCTCCAATACTGACTTGGTGATCCCTTGATGCCTCAGAACGTGTCCTACCAACCGATCCCTTCTTCTAGTCAAGTTGTGCCACAAATTTCTCTTCTCCTCAATTCTGTTCAGTACCTCCTCACTACTTATGTGATCTACCCATCTAACCTTCAGCATTCTTCTGTAGCACCACAATTCGAAAGCTTCTATTCTCTTCTTGTCTAAACTATTTATCGTCCATGTTTCACTTCCATACATGGCTACATTCCATAAAAATACTTTCCTAAACGACTTCCTGACACTTAAATCCATACTCGATGTTAACAAATTTCTCCTCTTCAGAAACGCTTTCCTTACCATTTCCAGTCTACATTTTATATCCTCTCTACTTCGACCATCATCAATTATTTTGCTCCCCAAATAGCAAGACTCCTTTACTACTTTAAGTGTCTCATTTCCTAATCTAATTCCCTCAGCATCACCCGACTTAATTTGACTACATTCCATTATCCTCGTTTTGCTTTTGTTGATCTTCATCTTATATCCTCGTTTCAAGACACTGTCCATTCCGTACAACTGCTCTTCCAAGTCCTTTGCTGTCTCTGACTGAATTACAATGTCATCGGCGAACCTCAAAGATTTTATCTCTTCTCCATGGATTTTAATTCCTACTCCGAACTTTTCTTTTGTTTCCTTTACTGCTTGCTCAGTCCACATATTGAATAACATTTGGGATATGCTACAACCCTGTCTCACTCCTTTCCTAACCACTGCTTCCCTTTCATGCCCCTCAACTCTTATAACTGCCATCTGGTTTCTGTACAAGTTGTAAATATCCTTTCAAAAATGGTTCAAATGGCTCTAAGCACTATGGGACTTAACTTCTAAGGTCATCAGTCCCCTAGAACAGAACTACTTAAACCTAACTAACCTAAGGACATCACACACATCCATGCCCGAAGCAGGATTCGAACCTGCGACCGTAGCGGTCGCGCGGTTCCAGGCTGTAGCGCCTAGAACCGCTCGGCCACCGTGGCCGGCCAAATACCCTTTCACTCTCTGTATTTTACTCCTGCCACCTTCAGAATTTGAAAGAGAGTAGTCCAGTCAACATTGTCAAGAGCTTTCTCTAAGTCTACAAATGCTAGAAACGTAGGTTTGCCTTTCCTACGATAAGTCGTAGGGTCAGTATTGCCTCACGTCTTCCAACATTTCTACGGAATCCAAACTGATCTTCCCCGAGGTCGGCTTCTACCAGTTTTTCCATTCGTCTGTAAAGAATTCGTGTTAGGATTTTGCAGCAGTATCTTATTAAACTGATATTCTGGTAATTTTCACGCCTGTCAACACCTGCTTTCTTTGGTTTTGGAATTATTATTTTCTTCTTGAAGTCTGAGGATATTTCGCCTTACATCTTGCTCACCAGATGGTGATTCATGTGAAAAAGTTTCACACGTAATTATGGCCATGCGACGGAAGTAACAGACATTGTACACGGAACGGTAGTTGAAGCTAGAGCCATGGGACACTGCATTTCTGAAATCGTTAGGCAATTCATTATTTCGAGATCCACAAGGTCAAGAGTGGGCCAAGAATACCAAATTTCAGGTATTACCTCTTACCACGGACAATGCAGAGGCCGACGGCCTTCAGTTAACGACTGAGAGCAGCACTGCTTGAAATGATCGTTCATATAAATGTGGGACTTACGACGATCGTGTCCGGTGGACAGTGCGGCGAAATTTGGCGTTAAATGGCACCAGGCGACCGACGCGAGTGCTTTTGCTAACAGTACCTGTTCTGGGCTCGTGGCAAAATCCGTTGGCGCCTAGGCGACTGGAAAACTGTGGCCCATTTCAGTTAGGAAGGCCTGATGGTTGGGTTCCAGTGTGGCACAGACTCCACGAAGTCATCCACCGAAGTTGGCCAATTTCAATCAAGAAGAACTTATGGTAGGGTTCGAGTGTGGCGCAGACTCCATGAAGTCACCCACCCAAATTGATCATTTTCGATCAGGTTGGTTGGTTGGTTGGTTTGGGGAAGGAGACCAGACAGCGTGGTCATCGTTCTCATCGGATTAGGCAAGGAAGTCGGCCGTGCCCTTTCAGAGGAACCATCCCGGCATTTGCCTGGAGTGATTTACGGAAATCACGGAAAACCTACATCAGGATGGCCGGACGCGGGATTGAACCGTCGTCCTCCCGAATGCGAGTCCAGTGTCTAACCACTGCGCCACCTCGCTCGGTTTTCGATCAGGAAGACCTGATGGTAGGGTTCGAGTGTATCGCAGACTCCACGAAGTAACCCACCCAAGTGGACCGATTTCAGTTAGGAAGACGGGTAGGGTTCGAGTGTGGCACAGGCTCCACGAACTCATTCACCCAAGTTGGCCGTTTTCAATCAGGAAGACCTGATGGTAGGGTTCGAATGTGGCGCAAACACCACGAAGTCACCCACCCAAGTTGACCGATTTCAGTTAGGAACAGCTGATGGTAGAGCTCGAGTGTGGCACAGACTCCACGAACTCATCCACCCAAGTTGACCGTTTTCAATCAGGAAAACCTGATGGTAGGATTCGAAAGTGGTGCAGACTCCACAAAGTCACCCACCCAAGTTGATCATTTTCAATCAGGAAGACCTGATGGTAGGGTTCGATTGTGCCACAAACTTCACGAAGTCACCCACCCAAGTTTACCGATTTCACTTAGGTAGACCTGATGGTAGGGTTCGTGTATGGCGCAGACTCCATGAAGTCACCCACCCAAGTTGGCCGATTTCAGTTAGGAAGACCTGATGGTAGGGTTCGAGTGTGGCACAGACTCCACGAACTCATCCACCCAAGTTGATCGTTTTGATTCAGGAAGACCTGATGGTAGGGTTCGAGTATTGCGCAAACTCCACGAAGTCACCCATCCAAGTTGATTGTTTTCAATTAGGAAGACTTGATGGTAGGGATCGAGTGTGCCGCAGACTCCACGACGTCACCCACCCAAGTTGGCCGATTTCAATCAAGAAGACCTTATGTTAGGGTTCGAATGTGGTGCAGACTCCATGAAGTCACCCACCCAAGTTGATCGTTTTCGATCAGGAAGATCTGATGGTAGGGTTCGAGTGTGGCGCAGACTCCATGAAGTCACCCACCCAAGTTGACCGTTATCAGTCAGGAAGACCTGATGGTAGGGTTCGAGTGTGGCGCAAACTCCACGTAGTCACCCACCCAAGTTGGCCGATTACAATCTAGAAGACCTTATGGTAGGGTTCGAATGTGGTGCAGACTCCTTGAAGTCACCCACCCAAGTTGATCGTTTTCGATCAGGAAGATCTGATGGTAGGGTTCGAGTGTGGCGCAGACTCCATGAAGTCACCCACCCAAGTTGACCGATTTCAGTTAGGAAGACCTGATGGTAGGGTTCGAGTGTGGCACAGACAACACGAAGTCACCCACCCAAGTGGACTGTTATCAAGCAGAAAGACCTGATGCTTGGGTTCGAGTGTGGCACAAACTCCATGAAGTCACCCACCCAAGTTGGCCGATTTCAATCAGGAAGACCTTATGTTAGGGTTCGAATGTGGTGCAGACTCCATGAAGTCACCCACCCAAGTTGATCGTTTTTGGTCAGGAAGATCTGATGGTAGGGTTCGAGTGTGGTGCAGACTTTGCAAAGTCACCCACGCAAGTTGATCATTTTCAATCAGGAAGACCTGATGGTAGGGTTCGAGTGTGGCACAGACTCCACGAAGTCACCCACCCAAGTTGGCCTATTTCAATCAAGAAGACCTTATGGTAGGGTTCGAGTGTGGTGCAGACTCCATGAAGTCACCCACCTAAGTTGATCGTTTTCGATCAGGAAGATCTGATGGTAGGGTTCGAGTGTGGTGCAGACTCCACAAAGTCACCCACGCAAGTTGATCATTTTCAATCAGGAAGACCTGATGGTAGGGTTCGAGTGTGGTGCAGACTCCACGAAGTCACCCACCCAAGTTGGCCAATTTCAGTCAGGAAGACCTGATGGTAGGGTTCGAGTGTGGCGCAAACTCCTCGTAGTCTCCCACCCAAGTGGACTGTTTTCAAGCAGGAAGACCTGATGGTTGGGTTCGAGTGTGGCGCAAACACCATGAAGTCACCCACCCAAGTTTACCGAGTTCAGTTAGGAAAAAAAAAAAATGGTTCAAATGGCTCTGAGCACTATGGGACTTAACATATATGGTCATCAGTTCCCTAGAACTTAGAACTACTTAAACCTAACTAACCTAAGGACATCACACAACACCCAGCCATCACGAGGCAGAGAAAATCCCTGACCCCGCCGGGAATCGAACCCGGGAACCCGGGCGTGGGAAGCGAGAACGCTACCGCACGACCACGAGATGCGGGCTCAGTTAGGAAGACCTGATGGTAGAGTTCGAGTGTGGCGCAGACTCCACGAAGTCACCCTCCCAAGTTTGGAACAATACACTGTGAAAGCTGATAGTTGCTCCATAATGCAGTGAGCTGTGTCTACGTCGAATGGAGTGGGTCATTGGTCCAACTGAACCGATCATTGACTGGAAATGGATATACTCGGCTACTTGGAGACAGTTTGCCACCATTCATAGCCTTTCGCAAACAACGATGGAGTTTTTGTGGACGACAATGCGCCACGTCACCGGACCACAACTGTTCGCGATTGGTTTGAAGAACATTCTTGACAATTCTGACGAATTATTTGGCCAACCAGAGCACTTGACTCGAATCCCATCGTACATTTATGGAACGTACTCTAGAGGTCAGTTCGTTCACAAAATTCTGTACGGGCAATACCTTCGCAATTATGGACGGTTATAGAGGCAGCATGGCTGAATATTCACTAAACACTGTCTTCCGAAATACCTTCAAAGAAGACGAAGTATATACTACAGAATTCGATTCCAGAACAGCTGCCAACGTGGGTAACGTAGAAGTAAATATCCCCAGAGTAGTGAAGCAACTTAAATCACTTAATATAAGCAAGTCTTCTGGTCCAGACTGTATACCAATGAGGTTCCTTTCGGAGTATGCAGATGCATTAGCTCCATACTTACTAATCATCGCTCGACGAAAGATGCATATGCAAAGACTGGAAAGTTGGACAGGTCACACGAATGTTCAAGAAAGGTAGTAGGAGTAATCGACTAAATTACAGGCCCATATCGTTAACGTCGATATGTAGAAGGATTTTAGAACATATATTGTGTTCGAACATTATGTATTATCTCGAAGAAAACTGTCTATTGACACACAGTCAACATGGGTTTAGAAAACATCGTTCCTGTGAAACACAACTTGCTCTTTATTCACATGACGTGCTGAGTGCTATTGACAAGGGATTCCAGATTGATTCCGTATTTCTGGATTTCCGGAAGGCTTTTGACACTGTACCACACAAGCGGCTCGTAGTGAAATTGCGTGCTTATAGAATATCGTCTCAGTTATGTGACTGGATTTGTGATTTCCTGTCAGAGAAGTCACAGTTCGTAGTAATTGACGAAAAGTCATTGAGTAAAAGAGAAGTGATTCCTGGCGTTCCCCAAGGTAGTGTTATAGGTCCTTTGCTCTTCATTATCTATATAAACGATTTGGCAGACAATCTGAGCAGCCGTCTTCGGTTGTTTGCAGATGACGCTGTCGTTTGTCGACTAATAAAGTCATCAGAAGATCCAAAACAAACTGTAAAACGATTTATAAAAAATATCTGAATGGTGCAAAAAGTGGCAGTTGATCCTAAATAACGGAAAGTGTGAGGTCATCCACATGAGTGCCAAAAGGAACTCAAACTTCAGTTACACGATAAATCAGTTTCATCTAAAAGCCGTAAATTCAAGTAAATACCTAGGTATTACAATTACGAAGAACTTAAATTGGAAGGAACACATAGAAAATGTTGTGGGGAAGGCTAACCAAAGACTGCGTTTTATTTTCAGGACACTTAGAAAATGTGACAGACCTACTAAGGAGACTGCCTACACTACGCTTGTCCTTCCTCTTTTAAAATACTGCCGCGCGGTGTGGGATCCTTACCAGATAGGACTGACGGAGTACATCGAAAACGTTCAAAGAAAGACAGTACGTCTTGTATTATCGCGAAATATGTGAGAGAGTGTCACAGAAATGATACAGGATTTCGGCTGGAAATCATTAAGAGAAAGGCGTTTGTCGTTGCGACGGAATCTTGTCACGAAATTCCAACCACCAACTTTCTCCTTTGAATTTGAAAATGTTTTGTTGACCCTGACCTACATAGGGAGGAACGATCACCACAATAAAATAAGGGACATTAGAGCTCTTACGGAGTGATATGTGCGTTCATTCTTTACGCGCGCTATACGAGATTGGAATAATAGAGAATTGTGAAGGTGGTTCGATGAACCCTCTGCTAGGCATTTAAATGTTGATTTGCAGAGTATCCATGTAGATGTAGATGTAGATATTTCTGCAGGACAACGACTTGTTGAGTCCATGTGATGTCGAGCTGTGGGCACTACGCCGGGGGAAAGTTCGTCTAACACGATGTTAGGCGGTATACCATGATTTGTGTCACCTCATTGTATACTGTATATGTAGATGTACATGCAGAAGTTGATGAACGGTGCAGTTCGCTTTCTTGAGGTGAAGTTAAGGTCTTTGATGCCGATGTAGACACAAGGACGCCACCTTGTGGAGGGTAGTGCGTGTGTGGAGACCTCTGAACAGGTGTGGTGGCGCGGTATCCTTTTAATGGAACGGCCGGCCAAGGCTGACGTGGGGCGTAAGTGTGTGTGAGGGAGACGGGTGTTATGTGTGGGAGAAGGTGTGGGAGGGCGGTGGATGGGGTTGACGGGGAGGGAGGAGTCGGGGGGGGGGGGGGGG
Source organism: Schistocerca piceifrons (assembly GCF_021461385.2). NCBI lineage: Eukaryota > Metazoa > Arthropoda > Insecta > Orthoptera > Acrididae > Schistocerca > Schistocerca piceifrons. Next base: position 79,735,069 of record NC_060147.1, on the reverse strand, counting down.
GGGGAAGGGGGTGCCGACCGCGGCCGGGCGACAGCGGCGCCGCGTCGCGGCATTTATCTTCATTAGCAGCGGCCGTCGACGCCGCCGAGGGCCGCAATTACTGCTGATTAAATCCTCGCACGGCCGCGGCGTGTGTGTTCCGGCGGTCGGGCGGTCTGCCGAAAACCCACCGCCATACCCGATGTCCACCTCGTGAGTGGGTGGGACTATATCGAACATTGGCTGCAAACGAAATCACTTTGGGGATAACTGGGGACGCGGTCTGGCGTACTCAACCTCATTACGGCAACAGGAACTGGTCTATTGGAAACGGAAAATTGAATTTTGACCAAGTGATGGTTATTCACCGAATATTCCTGCTTGACTCAAAAGAACGGGAAATTTCGGAATGGAGATTGGTTCAAAAAAAATTTTCAGATGTGTGTGAAATCTTATGAGACTTAACGGCTAAGGCCATGAGTACCTAAGCTTACACAGTACTTAACCCGCCATCACGATGGCCGAGCGGTTCTAGGCGCTTCAGTCCGGAACCGCGCGACCCCTACGGTCGCAGGTTCGAATCCTGCCTCGGGCATGGATGTGTGTGATGTCCTTAGGTTAGTTAGGTATAAGTAGTTTTTAGTTCTAGGGGACTGATGACCTCAGATGTTAAGTCCCATAGTGCTCAGAGCCATTTGAACACTACTTAATCCAAATTATCCTAAGGACAAACGCACACACTCATGCCCGAGGGAGGACTCGAACCTCTGCCGGGACCAGCCGCACAGTCCATGACTGCAGCCCCTAGACCGCACGGCTAACCCCGTGCTGGAGATTGGTGGATGAAATTACTTTACGCTTCTTTATTGATGTCAGCTTATATACTCTTTTCATCATAAGAATAAACCTGATGTAAACAAACACAAACACGGTGATAGGTCAGAAGCCGTACGACATGTACATGGCTGTTGTTACGCTCTTACTTATGTATTAGGTCTCATATTTTTATGTAACGTTAAATGAAACTTGAAGATATGCTAATGTATAAACAACCATCAAATTTTTTCTTAATCAGAGTTTAGATACGTAGTTTTTGTTTCAAAAATCGTGTACAGTCGCAGTCTCTGCACTGTTGTGCTCTGAATATTGCGCTGTTAATAGGGCAGTATGAAGATGTTGAGGCTGCTTCGTGCTCCGTAATGAAACGCACGTGTGGAACACGATTAAAAAGTGGCGAGGAAAAAGTTATTCTCAATGTTCTTCACAAATTTACAAACAAATAATCGGTTTTGAAGTCTTCAACATTTTTAGTCCTGTCTTCCTCAGTTGCGTGTAATATTACGGTATATTGATAATTTTTACTTATGGGCCGTCTGACAGCAACTGAATGAAACACAATTTTAGTGCCATACGCGTATCGCCTTTATTTTCTACAAGGCATCATCAGTTGCAACTTGTGCGGACAATTTCTTACATATTACGCTCCTGTTCCATGTTTGGTGTTCTTCTTCTTATGAATGCCAATTTGCGGTTTTTTCTCACATTACACAGCATTGAACGCTTCTTTCAATGCAATGTTTTGGTTTCCGTTGAAAACGCATAGGGCACTAAAATTGTGTTATTCAGTTGCTGTGAGATGGTCCAAAAGTAAAAATTATCAATATACCGGTTTTGAAGTCTTTCGAGGGAGTGTATTTGATGCAATTGAGATGAAGGCAGTGATGGATGCATAGCGGAATCGGTAGCGTAGGAGAGTAATATTCTGTTATAGTTCTTGGACCATTGGTTCGATTCTCGCCTTGGTCATCGTTTCTTCTTTTGTTCAGTTTCAAATTCCTGCATCTCGTAACTGTAAAATTCATCATTTTCATGAATAATGAGCATCTTATTGTTTCTAATTACATACTGCACGCGAAATTCCTGTTTTTATTTCAAATATGAATTCCAAATTACTGATATTTTATAAAAGATTATTAAGAAAGGTTGCTAAAATTAAACAAAACAATTTAATTTTTTAGGACAGAAACTAAAAACCAAACACTCTTTATTTGGACCATGTCCATTGTTTTGTACCATAGATGTAGTCTCACACGAACGAGAGTGATAGGAGTCGTAGAAAGAAGAAAAACAATCATTTTCACAGCATCGAGCACACCATACAAATGCTGCAGTTCTACATTTGCCGCTGTTTAAGTTAAGGGATTTGTCGCGAGAAGTAAAAAGACTGTTAAGTTGCCAGACGTAATGGAGCTAACGCAAGCAGCTTCTGCACATCTCACTGACGAACGACAGCGGGATGTAGAACGGCACGTCATAAAAGAAGAGCAGAAAATGTGACACCTGGGTGGCTTCGTGGATTCTGTTGTTTATCGACTCATCAGCGTAGCAGATGACACTTCCAGAGCTGAAATACGCAAGTCAAAAAAAGTTTTGCATCAATTCGGTTCCGAGACTTCCGGAACGTGTACAGAAAATTGGACTAAAGATTAACATAAACATCATTTCCTTCCTGTTTATTGCTCATGAAAACCACACATTGTATTTTGTACCACCATACAGCGAGACCTTTAGAGGTCGTGATACAGATTGCTGTACACACCGGTACCTTTAATACCCAGTACCACGTCCTCTTGCATTGATGCACGCCTGTATTCGTCGTGGCACACTATCCACAAGGTCAACAAGGCACTGTTGGTCCCGATTGTCCCACTCCCTAACGGCGATTCGGCGTAGATCCGTCAAAGTGGTTGGTGGGTCACGTCGTCCACAAACAGGCCTTTTCGATCCATCCCAGGCATGTTAGATAGGGTTCATGTCTGGAGAGCGTGCTTGACGAGCGATGTCGTTATCCTGAAGGAAGTCATTCACAAGATGTGCACGAAGGGGGGCGCGAATTGTCGTCCATGATGACGAATACCTCGCGATTATGCTGCCAATATGGTTGCACTATCGGTCGGAGGATGGCATTCACGTATCGTACAGCCGTTACGGAGCCTTCCGTGACAACCAGCAGCGTACGTCGGCCCCACATAATGCCACCCCGAAACAGCAGAGAACCTCCACCTTGCTGCACTCGCTGGACCGTGTGTCTAAAGCGTTCAGCCTGACCGGGTTGCCTCCAAACACGTCTGTTTGGAGGCATATGCGACACTCATCGATGAAGAGAACATGGTGCCAATACTGACCGGTCCATTCGGCATGTTGTTGAGCCCATCAGCACCGTGCTGCATAGTGTCGTGGTTGCAAAGATGGACCTCGCCATGGACATCGGGAGTGAAGTTGCGCATCATGCAGCCTATTGCGCACAGTTTGAGTCGTAACACGACGTCCTAAGGCTGCACGAAAAGGATTATTCAACATGGTGGCGTTGCTGTCAGTGTTTCTCCAAGCCATAAGGGCTACTACTGCAGTAGTAGCCCTTGGGAAGTCTGAGTGACGCATGTCATCGACAGTTCCTGTCTCTCTGTATCTCCTCCATGTCCGAACAACATCTCAATGGTTCACTCCGAGACGCCTGGACACTTCCCTTGCTGAGAGCCCTTCCTCCCACAAACTAACAATGCGGACGCGACCGAACCGCGGTATTGACCGTCTCGGCATGGTTGAACTACAGACAAGCCGTGTAGCTCCTTCCAGGTGGAATGACAGGAACTGGTCGTCTGTCCGACCCTCTCCGTCTAATAGGCGCTGCTCATGCGTGGTTGTTTACACCTTTGGCAGGTTTAGTGACATCTCTGAACATTCAAAGGGACTGCGTCTGTGATACAATATCCACAGTCAACGGCTATCTTCAGGAGTTCTGGGACCCACGGTGAGGAAAAACCTTTTTTGATGAGTATATATGTCTACGAATCGAATAAGGAAGGAGCTAAGAGATTACCAGGCGACTGACTCTAATTAAAACCCTCATTGGCTTCAGTATTCAACAATACGGTGAAATCCACGTAGTACGGATTTGCATTACATATAGCTCGCTCAGAAAAATTACCGTGTGTAAGTTAGGAATTTTCATCGCTCTTTTTTATAATTAGAATACTGTGTTGGGTGAGAACGAGAGCATCTTATGCTTTCCGTCATGTCTCCTAAGAAGCGTGCGTTAGTGCTGGAGTTTTGCCGATTATTATTTTATTCTGTTTGTAAGTAGGCTGTTTAGGTTTTTATGTTGGTAACGCCACGTAGCGCTCTGTATGAAAATCACTGGCTGTGCTGTGTGCAGTCTGTGGCTGGTTGGACTCATTGTTGGAATATTCGCTTGTGTAGTGTTGGGCAGTTGGATACGAACAGCGCGTAGCGTTCCGCAGTTGGAGGTGAGCCGCCAGCAGTGGTGGATGTGGGGAGAGAGATGGCAGAGTTTTGACAGCGGATGATCTGTGTCCATCAGAGACAGTAAATTTGGAAGACTGGATGTCATGAACTGATATATATTATGACTTTTGAACACTATTAAGGTAAATATACATTGTTTCCATATGAAACGTCCCCGTTAGAAAAATCAGTGAATTACTGTGCTGATAAAACTCTTACGTTATTTGATTTTCAAACAGCTGAGCAAAACTGAAAGAACTCAGACATTTCGCTCTTTACTTATTCTGATCATCACTAAACTGACACACAGTATTTTTAGCGCAACGCAAGCTGACTTTCAATAATCCCCACAAAATAATGGCCCTGACTAACAGTAACCTATACCTTCCATGAATCACTTACCTCTCAAAAATCCTTGTTACTCGAACTAATGCACTACAGCAAGCGCCAATACCGCCAGCTAAATAAAAGATTCTACCTACTGAAGGCTCTGACTACTGATAGGCATAGTTAGCAAATGAAAGATTTTGATAGAGAACAAACAATGTATTTACCTTAATAGTGTTCAAAAGTCATCATATATATATATATATATAATTCATGACCTCCATCTTCACAAATTTCCTTTTTCTGGCGGACACACGTCCAGGTCGTCCGATTAGAGTAACCTTTCAAAACTGCGCCATCTCACTCCCCACATCCACCACTGCTGGCGGCTCACCTCCAACTGCGCAACGCTACGCCGTGTTCGCATCAAACTGCCCAACACTACAATAGCGAATATTTCAACAATGCCAACCAGCCACAGATTGCACACAGCACAGCCAGTGATTTTCATACAGAGCGCTATGTGGCGTTACCAACATAAAAACCTAAAGTCTACTTACATATGTGATGTACGAGTCTGTGCGCCCTTGGCACCACTTCGCTACATCTGGAATTGACGTAGCTTGGTGGATACTCCGCCACCATTTCACAGTGAATTAGTGTACTGTATGAAATTTGCACGTTTTGCCCACAAGAATCGCACCGTCCCGTGAACATCAACCTTGTTACTGTATTTCCACGTACGTCACCGTTCCATTTCATTCCAACACAGTAACGCACAAGCTAGTCGTATGTTACAGAACTGTCTTCTGACAGTACGCCAGTCTCGTTATGCAATAGTCCTCACGTGGGGCGATGTACATAACTTAATTTTTTAAGTCCTACACGTATGCTGTTCCTTGGTTCCTTACGGAGAAGCAAAACATACTGCTGTGGTGGTGTAATGGTCAGCATTCCTTTCTAGTAAGCAAGAAGACCTGGATTCAAGCTGCGGCTGTAGCACAAATTTATCGAAGACAGTGCTGTCAAAGAATAGTTTCAAAACACAGTCTCCCTAAATGCCTTCACAAAAGAAGACGAAGTAAATATTGCAGAATTCGAATCAAGAACAGCTGCGAGCATGGGTAACATAGAAGTAAATATCCTTGGAGTAGTGAAGCAACTTAAATCACTTAATAAAAGCTAGTCTTCTGGACCAGACTGTATACCGATTAGGTTCCTTTCGGAGTATGCTGATGCATTAGCTCCATACTTAACAATCATATACAACCGTTCGCTCAACGAAAGATCCGTACCCAAAGAGTGAAACGTTGCACAGGTCATAACAATATTCAAGAAATGTAGTAGGAGTAATCCACTAAATTACAGGCCCATATCGTTAACGTCGATAAGCAACACCTCGAAGAAAACGGTCTATTGACACACAGTCAACATGGGTTTAAAAACATCGTTCTTGTGAAACACGACTAGCTCTTTACTCGCACTAAGTGTTGAGTGCTATCGACAAGGGATTCCAGATTGATTCCGTATTTCAGGATTTCCGGAAGGCTTTGGACACTGTACCACACAAGCGAGTTGTAGTGAAACTGCGTGCTTATGGAATATCGTCTCAGTTATGTGGCTGGATTTGCGATTTCCTGTCAGGGAGGTCACAGTTCGTAGTAATTGACGGAAAGTCATAGAGTAAAACAGGAGTGATTCCTGGAGTTCCCCAAGGTAGTGTTATAGGTCCTTTGGTCTTCCTTATCTATATAAACGATTTGGGAGACAATCTGAGAAGCCGTCTTCGGTTGTTTGCAGATGACGCTGTCGTTTATCGACTAATTAAGTCATCAGAAAATCAAAACAAAGTGCAAAATTATTTTGAAAAGAGATCGGAATGTTGCGAAAAGTGGCAGTTGACCCTAAATAACGAAAAGTGTGAGGTTATCCACATGGCTGCTAAAAGGAATTCGTTAAACTTCGTTTACACGATAAATCAGTCTAAGCTAAAAGCCGTAAATACAACTAAATACCTAGGTATTACAATTACGAAGAACTTAAATTGGAAGGAACACACAGGAAATGTGGGGAAGGCTAACCAAACACTGCGTTTTATTGGCAGGACACTTAGAAAATTTAACAGACCTACTAAGGTGACTGCCTACACTACGCTTGTCCGTCCTCTTTTAGAATACTGCTGCGCGGTGTGGCATCCTTACCAGATAGGATTGACGGAATACATCGAAAAAGTTCAAAGAAAGGCAGGACGTTTTGTAGTATGGCGAAGTAGGAGAGAGGCTGTCACTGAAATGATACAGGGTTTTGAATGGACGTCATTAAAACGAATGCGTTTTTCGTTGCAACAGAATCTTCTCACGAAATTCCAATCAACAACTTTCTCCTCTGAATACGAAAATATTTCGTTGATACCGACCTACATAGGGAGGAACGATCATCATGATAAAATAAGGGAAGTCAGAGCTCGTACGGAAAGATATAGGTGTTCGTTCTTTCCACGCGCTATACGAGATTGTAATAATAGAATAACAGAATTGTGACGGTAGTTCGATGAACCCTCTGCCAGGCACTTAAATGTGATTTGCAGAGTATCATGTAGATGTAGATGAAATATCTCGAAAACTAGATGTAGAACATGCTTCCCGACATCTTAAACAATGAACCGACCCTCTCGTTACCAGGACTGGAAACGAGTGGTGATCCCTGGTGGAAAATAGGTATGTAAAAGAATTTAAAAATGGGAAAAATGGCTTTTTTACAAGTCAATGGATGACATGGAAACTATCGCAGAAAAACGAAAAGACGAGAGTTTCTCTGCGTTGTGTTCTGTGGCGCGTCTTTAACACTACACAAACCTGGTGACAGTAGGGATGGCGGTTATCGCTGAAACAACCGGTTTTCGGTTATACCGGTTTTATTCATCTCCAGCTTACCTCCACTGTTAAAACCGCTCTAAATAACTAGTTTCTGCAATAATCGACTTTCTGTTTTTTATTGCTATTATTTCCAACAATAAACGTTTACATCGAACAATGAAAAATTGAAGACTCCCTCAGATTTTTGCATTACACATCCCAGGATATGTACAGCGAGCGAAAAAAGTTTTCCTTTTGAGGGGCTTATATACCATGTAGCTTGACTCTGGATGGGGGTAAACATAAAACCGACAATATGCAGGGACGGTTTCCTGACTGGGAATGGAGGAAAAAAGATCCTGTGAACATGTGTCCGGAAACGCATGGTTGCCACGGTAGAGGGTGCTGAAGAATCAAACTTCCTCTGATCCATGTGCCCCGTGTTCTTTGTGTGTTAGATGTAAATGTCGTGTGGCTAGGGCCTCCCTTCGAGTAGACCGTTCGCTGGGTGCAAGTCTTTCGATTTGACGCCACTTCGGCGACTTGCGCGTCGATAGGGATGAAATGATGATGAACAGGAAAACACAACACACTGTCCTTGAGCGGAGAAAATTTCCGACCCAGCCGGGAATCGAACCCGGCCCCTTAGGATTGACATTCTGTTGCGCTGACCACTTTTTTATTTTACCTTTTTTCCTTTATTAAAACAACCATATATGTACATAAGCACAAAAACAAAATACTGATGTGCTGGAACTGATTCAACACGAATCGTATCCTACAATAGACTGAAGAATACATTTCAATATAGTGTCATTTGTAAGCTTACAAAATAGAACATAAATAGTAAACTGACAATAGCCTCTTCAGTCCAGACAGAAACATAGAACCGAAACGCAAACATGTATATAATTGATTGTCTCAACTGGAATGACAGTTCTGTCATTTGATTCATAACCGTCCAAACACAAAGTCATTTGGAGCACACAAACGGATAAAAAGAGATGCACAGAAACATAAATTAATGAAAACGTCATAATGAAGTTAATAACACCATTGAGAAGTCGGGAGTAGTCCTAGGGATTGGTATAACCCCTTATTCGTTGTGTATTTTGGTCGCTACATAGTCTTGCATGTGATTTGTGTCCTTACCGGCATCGAGAATTACCCTACGCCTTGTTTTTCAAAAATTATGTCTAACATGTTAGCAAACATCTTACTGAAATTTGGGTAACGTTTCATTTTCCAGCGTGCCGTTCTCATGTAAGCCTCGAAACTTATGAGATTATCTTCACTATTGTGGATGATGATATATGTCACAAACTGTCCTAACATCCACAGCACGGTGTTGCTCTTGGTAGCGGGAAAATGTTTCGCGTCCGGCCAGAGCAGGATGTCGGTGAAGTGGCTGGCTGGGCTGCTGCGGGTAATCAGGCCCAGCCTCTGCTGCACCCATTTCCAGTTAATGAGATGACCGCCACAAGTGAAGCGATGGCGTAAGGTGTCGACCAGACCACAGCGGACGCATCTATCACTGTCACTTAAACCAATTCTATGCAACCTTTAGATAGTGGGTATAACATCGTTTACCACTTTATACCATGTGGACGCCACTTCAGCAGTGTGGACAGTTAAACGTATGTTGTCCCAAACTGCCTTCCAATGAACACTCGGGTATTTAAGTTCAATGGGATTCCGGACTATTGGAGATGTCCATCTTTTTAATAACAGGTGCGTCGTCGGTAAATCCTACGTGAAATAATGTCCATCAATATAGCTTACTTCAAGAAAAAACTGCTTGACATGTCGTAGTTTGTAATGTATTATACCTACATCAATGGGTGGATGCATATCGGTGGGTTGTAAGGTTCGGAAGAGCTAACTGGTTACGCTGAGAGGTTCCTTGTCCAACAAATGGGTGATTCGTTTAATATATAACGCAGTACACTTTCTGTTAATGTCAGGCATGTTTAGTCCGCTGGCCTGTCTGGAAGACGTCAGCGTGGTGTATTTCACTTTGAACAGGTGCCCTTGCCAGATAAATCTATTGGAGAGTTTCATCACGTGTTTGGCCTGCATCTTGGGGACTGGAAATAGTTGGGCCATATAGTACGCTTTACTGAATATACGTATAACTGCTGAGGAGTCGTATGCGTTGGAGAATGTTAACGGACTGCCAATTGGCTTGGTTCAAATGGCTCTGAGCACTATGGGACTTAACTTCTGAGGTCATCAGCCCCCTAGAACTTAGAACTACTTAAACCTAACTAACCTAGAACATCACACATAGCCATGCCCGAGGCAGGATTCGAACCTGCGACCGTAGCGGTCGTGCGGTGCCAGACTGTAGCGCCTAGAACCGCTAGGCCACTCCGGCCGACGGACTGCCAATTGTTTTCATAGATGGCACCTTGCATTTTATTGGTATTTAGCGGGCATCAGGGATGAAATGGTGATGATTAGAACAACGCAACACCAAGTCCTCGAGCGGAGAAAATTTCCCACCCAGCCGGGAGTCGAACCCGACCCCTTTGGATTGACATTCTGTTGCGCTGACCACTCAGCTACCGGGGGCGGACTCCTTGGGTGTTGATTGGCGTAGCGTACTGTAAGCAGCAAAATGGTCCGGAATTCATGTCAGGAACAAGGTAGATGGTGTTTGTGTCGGCCAAGCAGATGAAAACATTCTAAAGGCAGCACATCTATACTAAAATAAGTGCCTTCATAGGGACTAACCACATCACACGACATTGCAAGCTCTTTTTGGGTGTTGTGTGATCGTGGGTCTTTTCAGGAAGACGAATGTGCAGGCAGACAGCGGACTGTGCATACACCGGATCTGGATGACCAGGTTCACAGAATACTGACAAGGGAACCTCCCCATTGCACCCCCCTCAGATTTAGTTATAAGTTGGCACAGTGGATAGGCCTTGAAAAACTGAACACAGATCTATCGAGAAAACAGGAAGAAGTTGTGTGGAACTATGAAACAAATAAGCAAAATATACAAACTGAGTAGTCCATCAGGGAGAATGCGAGGTCAGGAACGCCGTGGTCCCGTGGTTAGCGTGAGCAGCTGTAGAACGAGAAGTCCTGGTTTCAAGTCTTCCCTCGAGTGAAGATTTTAATTTTTTATTTTCAGACAATTATTATCTGTCACCAGTGTCGTATAGAATATATCAGACGTATTTTCCTGTGGAGGAATCGGTTGACCTATGACCTTGCGATAAAATGTTTTCGGTTCCCATTGGAGGGGCACGTCCTTTCGTCTACTAATCGCACAGTTTTGCGGTGCGGTCGCAAAACACAGACACTAAGCTTATTACAGGGAACAGAGACGTCAATGAACGAACGGACAGATCATAACCTTGCGAAAATAAAGAAAATAAATTTTTCACTCGAGGGAAGACTTGAACCAAGGACCTCTCGTTCCGTAGCTGTTCACGCTATCCACGGGACCACGGGGCTCCTGAGCTCGCATTCTCCTTGATGTTGCATATCTTGCACATGTTCTACTCAGTTTGTATATTTTGCTTATTTTTTTCATAGTTCCACATAACTTCTTCCTGTTTTCTCGATTGATCCGTGTTCAGATTTTCAAGGCCTATCCACTGTGCCAACTTATAGATAAATCTGAGGGGGGTGCGATGGGGAGGTTGCCTTGTGAGACAAACCCTGGTACAAACTCCAGCAAGTGGCCCTCCAACATGATACCCTCGTATGAAAACCTTAAATTTGTAATAACAAATCGAAATTTCGCGCCATCATCCTGTAAATTGGTAAGCGTGCTACAAACAGCGTCCAGAATGGCATGTTGGTGGTGGCATAGTGCAGATACGCACATACCGTCGCAGTATCAGTATAAAGATGGCCGCTCCACTTGTGACTTGCACCAGGGCACAACAGCGTCCTGTTATTCGGTTTTTGCGTACTGAAGGTGTGAAATCTATTGACATTCATCGACGAATGAAGGTTCAATACGGTGATGCATTTTTGTCGCAGCAGCAAGTCTACGGAGTAGGAAGTTCATTAATGGTGTGACTTCAGTGGAAGATGCTTCTCGTCCAGGTCAGGCGCAACGAGTTATGACTCCAGAGAACATTGCAGCAGTTGAAGCCATAGTGAAGGAAAACCGCCGAGTGACGCTGAATGACATTGCAGCATGTTTACAGATTAGTCATGGGTCAGCACACCACATTGTGCATGGTGTGCTCTAGTTTCTCAAAGTGTCTGCAAGATGGGTGCCACGACAGCTGACTCCTGAAATGAGAAAACGACTTGTTGATGCTTGTGAAGAACTTCTGCGGCGCTTTGAACGAGAAGTTGATGGCTTCCTTGCAAGAGTCGTTACTGAGGACGAAACCTGGGTTTACTTCCATCAACCGGAAACGAACAGAGCGAGCAAGGAATGGCGCCATTCCTCACCACCAAAGGAAGTTTCTAACAGAACCATCAGCAGGGAAGGTTGTGCTGTCTCTCTTTAGGGACGAAAAAGGCGTCACCTTGGAGCATTACATGTTTAGAGGGACCACTGTCACCAGTGCATCACACACAGATCTCCTAAAAAATCATCTGCGGCCTGCAATCAAATCAAAGCGACATGGATTGCTGTCAGCATGTGACCTTTTGCAACATGACCATGCAAGGCCCCACAGTGCCCGTACAACAGTCGCAACAATCACAGACCTGCATTTTGAGTGTGTTCCTCATCCACCATACTCACCAGACCTTTGCCCAAGTGATTTCCATATGTGGACCACTCAAAGACGCAATGGGTGGAAAGAAGCTCCGTTCTGATGAAGAGGTCCGTCACGCGGTTGCACGGACTACCAAAAAATTTTTCTAGAGGAATTAATGCACTTTGTAAGCGCTGGAGGACTTGCATTGAGCGTGAGGGAGATTATGTTGAAAAGCGATACAGCTTTGTACCACTTCTGCACAATAAATAATATTTAAAAAAATATTTAATGTTTTCATTTGACTCCCCCTCGTGTAAGCCAAGGTACGATTATGTTTATTCTGTATGACAACCGCAACTATCCCTGTGGAGGTCATTTCGAACATCTGTTATGACGCGGATGAGATGTAGTTCTGTACTGTGTTCTGGAACGATTTGTTGTCGTTGCATGCACACTAGTCATTTCCGGACACATGGTCGTAGGGCATTTCCATTCAGGAACCCGTCCCTGCTGTTGTAAACAAGGGATTAGGGTGGAATTCATCTCTTTAGTCCTAATCCCTCCCCTTACGATTCTCACGTCTTCGGTTCTTAAAAAAGACTTTGAGTAATCGACGATTTCTGTTGGACGATGATATGCGGCAGGTAGTTACGGATTTCTTTGCGCAACAGGACACAGTGATTTAGCTAACGAGTGTCTTCAACCAGATGCATCCGCGGAATGATTTGCTGAATCCTGACGGCGATTTTGCTTGACTCTCATACCGATTCTGGACTGGACGGCCTTTGAACAGAAATTTTTTGATCGCCTCGTTTAGAATCATAATATCAGATAAATTATGTAAATAAGAGAAAACTTAGTCCGGCCATTTTTGGCTCCTTTCCTCGATAAGTGACGAGGGGTTTAAGACTACAAAAATTCCACAGTATTCTCCTACAGAGTCAAATTTTTCTAAATCTCTTCCCAAAAATCATGTTGTAATCCAGGATCATACCACTATTTAGTCAGTGCTAAATGATGAAAACGGCGGCGGGCTCTTTGTGGCCCACGCGAACGCTCAGTCGCTAACGGCTCACTTCGACGAGTACTGTGACCTGTTCTGCCAATCGCTGTTCCATATTATCCTCGTCTCTGAAACTTGGTTGAAACCAAACATTTCTTCCGACGCTATCCGAATCACTGGTTACTCTCTCCTAAGGGCAGATCGTGAAACACGACGCGGGGGTGGTGTGGGTGCCTATGTTCGCTCTGATCTCACACCTACTATACTATGCATATCGGATGCAAAGGGCGAAGGAGAAGCAGAGATCTTGTTTTTCGAAATAAATACATCAAATCAGACACTGCTAATTGGAGTAATCTATAAACCTCCAAACGTCGGTGCTATGTCCTCCTTTCAGTCTGCCCTGTCCTCGCTCGTGACACTGTATGAACACATAATCATTATGGGCGACACAAACTTCGACTTACAGTTAAAATCTCCCTCTGCAGAAAAGCTAAGGAGACTGTTCCACTCCAGTGGTATGAGTTTAACACCGCTGGACCCAACTCATCACACGAACGTGCGATATAATGGCAGCAAAGCGACCAGATAAAATAATTCGCGCCAATCAGACATCCGCTCCGGGACTGTCTGCTCATGACGTGATATTCTTAAATTACTCAGTGCATACTACCAAAGAAAAATCTCACCTGGTAACCTACAGAAACCTAAAAAATGTTAACCATGACGCTCTTCAAAAGGATTGCTCAGAAATCCCTTGGCATGATATAAGCAATGAACCGACTTTAGACGGAAAAATTCGGGAATTATGTCGCAAAATTATTGCACTGTATGATAAACATGCTCCTCAACGCACTGTCAAGGTAAAGAGAGCTCCCGCTTCGTGGCTCACCACTGCATTACGCCAGTTAATGAATAAACGTGATGCTGCACATAGGCCCTTCAAGCGTAACCAAGCTCCCGAGGCGTACGAAGCTTATAGGAAACTCCGAAATAGAACCAAGCAAAGCGTGAGGAATGCCAAAATCAGACATGCCCGCTCTGTCGTATGCGGCATATCATAACCTGCTGCACTGTGGAAAAAGCTGCGCAGTTTCGGTGTAGGGAAGCGAAGATCTGACGCTGTTTATCAAGCGTCTGCAGAAGAATTAAACGATTGCTCTCTCAACAGCTGTAAACTGCCACGCAGCGACAAATTACCAGCCCCAAGATATCAATCTCTCGAGAGACAAGTTTTTCCCTAAAACATGTCAGTACCGGCACAGTACACAAGGAAATTATGAGAATCTCTTCCGAGGCAGTAGGAAATGATGGAGTGAGCATTGGCATGATTAAGAACGTCGTAGACACTATTACTGCAGTTATCACAGACATCTTCAACCTGTCTCTTGTCAGTAGTACATATCCTACTGAGTGGAAGCAAAGTGTAATTCAACCTATACCCAAGACTGACAACCCTAAGTCGCCAGGTGACTACAGGCCGACCAGCATACTACCTGCAATATCTAAAGCCCTAGAATACATCGTCCATGAACAGCTGACGGGTTACCTCAAAACTCATAACATCCACAACAAATATCAGTCAGGCTTTCTAAAGCACCATAGTACAGCAACTGCATTAATCAAAGTAACTGATGACATTAAACATGCTATGGACAGACGTGAAGCTACCATCCTAACACTGCTTGACTTTAGCAAGGCTTTTGATATAGTTGACTTTGAGCTGAATTTCTCAAACAGCGCAATACACTGGTTCGACACCTACCTCAAAAACAGAAGTCAACAAGTCATTTGTGGGTCAGAAAAGTCATCATGGAAAAACGTGCGCTCTGGAGTTCCCCAAGGCTCCGTCCTTGGTCCATTACTCTTCGCACTGTACATAAATGATATTTCTTCAGTGATTCACTCCTGCAACTACCATATATATGCCGACGACATCCAACTGTACATAAGTGCAAGCCCCAAGAACATTGATGACGCAGTAGCGAATATGAACGCAGATCTTTGCTCTGTTTCTCGATGGGCACAGAACCTAGGTCTGAAACTAAACCCCAAGAAATCCCAGGTCATACTTATATCTCATCCAAAATCAGTCGGTGCTTTCGCGAAACAGTCCCTCAAATACTCCTCAATGGTACCCAACTACCATACCAAAAAACAGTAAAAGACCTTGGAATAATTTTGGATGAACACCTAAACTGGGAAGAACAAACAGTCACAGCTTGCCGGAAATCGCTCTCCTCCCTACATGCAATTCAGAAATTTAGAAAAATATTTCCAACCCATGTTAAACAAAAATTAGTCCAAACACTAGTCTTGCCTAATCTTTACTACTGTGATGTAGTTCAACACGGCACAAATAGTGAAAATTCGAGATGCCTCGAGCTAGTGATTAATCCTTGCGTTAGATACGTATGCAATATACGGTTGTATGATCATATCAGTCCTTCATACTCCCAGCTAGGTTGGATACGCCCAGATAAGGCACGCGATCTCCACACGATGTGCTTACTTCATCGATTTCTTAGCCACTGGTGCCCCCAATACTTATCTTCTCACATTAAATACCTATCATCATTCCACAACCGCAATACCAGATCGGATACGTCTGGCATCTTGGCTGTACCTTTACATAGCACAAAATCTTTCTCCGTGTCATTCTCCATCTCAGCCATACGACTATGGAACGCGCTCCCCTGTGATCTGCGTCTTATCCAGAACCACTCAACATTCAAGAGGGAACTCAAAACTTACACATTAGGGACGGTATAGCCACCATTGTTGTGCCCCTCTCATCTCTTTCTTTCTCCCCTCGATCATAGCTTCGAATTTTACCATTCTATTTCTCTTCCTCTAACCTTTCTACCTCTTCTATATCTCTTTCATCCCATTCTATCGTCTTATGTCTCTGCTTGATGAGAATAACTCACAAGCTGCAAGAATATAACGAGAAAATTCCCAACTAGCAATAGAACTGATATTCATAAAAGAAAAATATGTTTACTTTCATATACAGAGTCATTACTATTATTATTATTATTATTATTGATTGTTATAATAATTTTTTGATTGTTATAATTATCATTGTATTACTTTTACAATCTCTATTTTTTTCTTTAACATTAATACTGTATAACATGTTATATGTCCTTAATGTTCTGTAGAAACTGAAATTTGTTAAATCAGAGTATGCCTTGGTTAGGTGTAAGAGAGGGCCTGAAGGCCCTAATCTTGCCAAGTAAAATAAATGCATAAATAAATAAAACGCCATTTTTAGCGTTTAAGTTGTCGACTACGAAGGACTACACGCAAATAAAGGCAAATTATGTAGACACAGGCAGTAGATCAACTACTTTCTACTTTTATTTTAAACTTTGAATGAATTGCTAAGTTTTTCATTTATCACTGTAAGTGAGCTGCTTCTGTGTTGGCAACGCCGTGTAGCGATTTGCGTTGGATCTCTGAGTGCGCTTTCTTTGTAAGAGGCTCTGTGGCTGGTTGGACTCGTTGTTGGAAGTTAGTCGCCAGCAGTGATGGAAGAACTGTTGGGCAGTTGGAGGTGAACAGCCAGCAGTGATGGATGTTAGATGTGAGAAGTTAAGCACTGATGGAGGGTAGAGGTCTGAAGTGTTAGCGTAGGCTAACGATCTGTACATGTTCAACTTTGAAAATTATTCGTGATTATACAGGGCCAAATATCTCACGAAATAAACATCAAACGAAAAACCTACAAAGAACGAAACTCGTCTAGCTTGAAGGGGGAAACCAGATGGCGCTATGGTTGGCTCGCTAGATGGCGCTGCCATAGGTCAAACGGATATCAACCGCGTTTTTTTAGATACGAACCCCCATGTTTTATTACGTATTCCTGTAGTACGTAAGGAAATTTGAATATTTTAGTTGGACCACTTCTTTAGCTTTGTGATAGATGGTGCTGTAATAGCCACAAACATATAAGTACGTGGTATCACGTAACATTCCGCCAGTGCGGACGGTATTTGCTTCGTGATACATTACCCGTGTTAAAATGGACCGTTTACCAATTGCGGAAAAGGTCGATATCGTGTTGATGTATGGTTACTGCGACCAAAACGCCCAACGGGCGTGTGCTATGTATGCTGCTCGGTATCTCGGAACGTTCGCCGGATAGTTATTTATTTAAGGAAACAGGAAGCGTTCAGCCACATGTGAAACGTCAGCCACGACCTGCAACAAATGATGCCCAAGTAGGTGTTTAGGCTGCTGTCGCGGCTAATCCGCAAGTCAGCAGCAGACAAACTGCGAGAGAATCGAAGCGTCATTCACCAACAGCGGTAACGTGAAGCGGCATAATATGCACTATTGGGCAACGGAAAATCCACAATGGCTGCGACAAGTGGAACATCAGCGATCTTGGCGGGTTAATGTTTGGTGCAGCATTATGGGAGGAAGGATAATTGGCCCCAATTTTATCGATGGCAATCTAAATGGTGCAATGCATACTGATTTCCTACGAAATGTTCTACCGATGTTACTGCAAGATGCTTCACTGCATGACAGAATGGCGATGTACTTACATGTTTGTGACTATTACAGTGCCATCTATCACAAAGCGAAAAAAGTGGTCCAACTAAAACATTCATATTTCTTTACGTACTACACGAAAATGTAATAAAAAATGGGGGTTCCTACTTTAAAAAAAAACGCAGCTGATATCCATTTGACCTATGGCAGCGTCATCAAGCGGGCCAACCCCAGCGCCATCTGGTTTCCCCCTTCAAGCTAGACAAGTTTCGTTCTTTGTAGTTTTTTCGTTTGACGCTTATTTCGTGAGATATTTGGCCCTGTCACGATCAATGCACCACCCTGTATATCTTTGTACTGGATGTCAATGACGATTTATATTCGTGTTTGAACTGGATGTCACATTATTAAGGTAAAAAATACATTATTTCGTTTGCAACAAAATCTTTCCTTTGCCAACCACATGGCTATTAGTAGTTAGTGGCTTTAGTAGTTTTTTTATTTATCTGGCAGTTTTGACGCTCGCTATATTGCAGTGGTTCACATAATGAAGATTTTTGTGAGGTAAGTGCTTAATGCAATGTATAAGTTATTGTTAGGATTTGTTTTTAGTCAGAGCCATTCTGTTGAATTAATTTTTTTTTGTTGAGCAGTGAGATTGCGTTGCGCTAGAATATTGTCGGTCAGTGTTGATATGATAAGAAAAAGTAAAGAGAAAGTAGGCTCAGTACGTACAGTTTTACTCAGCTGTTTCAGAATCAAATAACGTGGAAGTTTCAACTTCCCATTTCATTCAGCAATAGACGCAGAAAAGAATTTTTAATAAAGAAGTTTAAACTGTTGCCATAAATTCGCTTCTATTTCATTATTTCATCGAAATAGTAGACATTTAATAAACTGTTGGGTAGAATCTATAGTGTAGTTTTCCTTTAGTTATTTCGAATAAAACATAAGTTTCTTAGTCAAACACCCATCTTTACTTTTTAAAGGTAATTTCTTTTTTTTTTTTTTTGACAAAACCAAGGAATAATATAGCTAGAAAACAAAACACAGCATTTACCAGGAACAATTACAGGACTACAGTTAAATTTTCGATAATGAACTCATCCATTGGCAATATTTATTATCCAATCTGTTCATAAATACCCGTTCTGTAATGTGTTGATCTGTAGTACTCTCGTCTCATCAGTATCATTCTAAGGTTTTACCAGTCTTTCAGGAACCTGAGAACTTCTTGCCAGACTCGTTTTAAAAGAAGTTTTACTTAAAAACCAAAAGTTTTAGTGTTACTGTAATTTGTTACATTGGTTTTATATATCTGGTCACCAGTAAAAAATAAAAATACCTTTTATAACCGAGACCAAACAAATACCGAAATATACCGGTTATTCGGAACTAAAATACCAGCATCGTTTTTTTTTTTTTTTTTTTTTTTTTTTTTTTTTTTTTTTTTTTTTTTTTTTTTTTGGCTCCATGGCGTGTTGTGTGCACCACGGCCAAATAGTGGATAGAATTGCAAGGAAAATCAGCATTGGCCGTATTTTGTAGTTTTATTGTCCGCAAAAGCGATTTTCGGTCACTTAGTGACCATGCTCAGTGCTGGAAGTTAAAAATTTACACATAACGATCAGAGAGTATAAACCAGAAAATCACAACTACACCTGCGTATGAACATAACAGTTGGTAGGAACATACCTGTAATATACAACTAAAATTGGTAGGCACTGGTATCAAGCTATAACCACAGGCTTAGAGCGATCACATAAACTGGGGCCGCTGTTTACGTGCACCTGTTCAGCATACCTCGGTGTGACAGGGCTTGGAACGCCCTCTATGTGACATGTATCACGTGAAAACTTAATATTACTGGTTTTGCAAAATATTAACACAAAATAACTCCTGTACATTTGTGAAAATTTTTAACTTCTAGCACTGAGGATGGTCACTAAGCGACCGAAAATCGATTTTGCGGACAATAAAACTACAAAATACGGCCAATGCTGATTCTCCCTCCAATTCTTGCATCGGTTTTAATTGGTATGTTTTTCCCGCCCCTAGGTGACGCTACGGGCGCAAGAATCAAGGTGGTCCTGGGGTGTTCCCCCCAACCCCCCCCCAACCCGCTACCCAGAGCGGCGCGGATGCTGGGATTGGAGGGGTGGCGCACTGCAGCAGTCGGGGCGCTGCCCCCACCCACCCCCCTCCCCCTGCCAACACACATGCGTACACGCACCGTGACGCAAGCCCACAGCGGTGTTGCCAACCCCCATGGAGACGGACGCTGCCAACGAAAATGGCGGTATCGGTCACTTTGCTGTAATACAGCTGGTACACTACAGCTGTTTCACACCTTCTCGCCTGTTACCATGCATTTACGTAGCACAATAATTACAGTAAAGGTGTTAACAAAAAGTAACGGGAATTTTTGTTTTTCTTAAATAATCTTTATTTATCCATCAACATAAAAAAATGGTTCAAATGGCTCTGAGCACTATGGGACTTAATATCTGAGGTCATCAGTCCCCTAGAACTTAAAACTACTTAAACCTAACTAACCTAAGGACATCACACACATCCATGCCCGAGACAGGATTCGAACCTGCGACAGTAGTGGTCGCGCGGTTCCAGATTGTAGTGCCTAGAACCGCTCGGCCACTACGGCCGGCCATCAACATCAATTTTACCCTCATCTAAGTAACAACCGCGGATATAACACACTTGTGTAAGCGCCTTTTAGAATTCTGGAACTCACTTTTCGTTGTAGTGTGCAGCTCCTTCAGCGATTCTGATTTTATCTCGTCAATGGTGGTAAAACGACGTCTTTTCACGGTTCTGTTCTGCCTCGGGAATAAAAGAAGTCGCAAGAAGTCATGTCCGCCGAATACGGAGGCTGAGGCAACATAATGGTTTTGTTTTTTTGCCAAAAATTCATGAAAGATCATTTAAGTGGGAGCAGGAGCATTATCGTGAAGAAATTTCCAAGAGTGGTTTCGCCACAGCTCTGTTCGTTTTCTTCGGATTGCTTCATGGAAACGGCGGGTAACTTCCAGATAGTATTCCTTATTGACCGTACGACCGTAAGGCGAGAACTCATCACGTACTATCCAGCTGCAATCCAAGAAAATGGTGAGATGAACCTTCACAACTGATCGAAATTGCCGAGATTTTTAGGTCTTGGCTCTTCAGGCAGTTTCTATTGGGACGACTGGGTCTCGGTTTCGACGTCATACCCGTATACCCATGTTTTATCACCTGTGACAACCTTCTTTAGAAGTTCTGGGTTGTTGTCGACTTCATTCGGCAGTTTATCAGCGCTGTCTAAGCCACGCCGTTGTTGGTCGAAATTCCACAATTTCGGACCAAATTTTGCTGTTAGATGTTTCAAACCCGAAACATCCGAAAAAATTGCTTAGTATGAGCCAAAGGATATGCCGACATCATCATCGACCTCTCTGATAGTGATTCGGCGATTTTACAGAACGATTTTCTTTACTGCTTCCACAGTGTTGTCTGTAATTTCTTTGCTAGGGCGTCCAGGGCGGTCGTCGAATTCTACGTCTTCTTTGACCCCTCTTTGAAACGTTCATACCACTCCTAAACTCTTGTCTTACTGATTGTAGATTTGCCAAAAGCCAGAGCCACCTGACCTGGAAAACACTTCACGTCCTTCCAACGATAGTAAGGGTACTAGATATCTACAAACGCTCCTGCTGCCACTCGCGGACAGACAGTGCTAGCAAATGTAGTGGCGTCAGTAAACAGAAGAAGAAAACGAGGCGTCACTATCCCTATTACACGATGCCAGTCTACCAATGGCACCAACGCGAGCCACACATGACTCACCCACAGATTCGCGACTGAGATCCTACGAGATTGGTGGTCAGCAGAGTACGATAAACCCATTCTGAGCTCTTCGAACCACGCATGTATATTGTGGGCCGTGTGACACGTTGCATTGTCCTGCTGGTAGATGCCATCCTTCCAAGAAAAAAAAAACTCTTTATAGGGGTGCACATGGACACCAAGGATAAATGCATACTTTTGTTGCTCCATTGTGCCTTCAAGAATGACGAGATCACCTAGGAAAAGCCACAAAAACATTGCCAATATCATAACACTTCCTCCTCTGACCTGGACTCTGCCTACGATCCAATGGCCGTATGTCCAATGAAGCATAATACGTGATTCACCCGTAAATGCCAACTGTCGCAGCTCGTTCGACGTCCAGTTGAATTATTGATGCGCAGTTTCCAGCCCTTTTCACCGAAGAACAGCTGTCAGGAAGGGTTCACAACGCAGGGACCTGCTGGAGAGGTCCATACGGAGCAATATTCGTTGAGGGGAGACTGTTGGTAGCCCCTTGGTTTATCTGGGTGGTCAGTCGCTCAACAGTTGCCCGTCTATCCGCCCCTACACGACACCACAGTAGACGTTCAACCCTGTGCTCTATGGCACGTGATGCGCCACTGTAGCATCGGCGCCATTTTGCCATGCACAGTATACTTTAACCGTTTCGGTATTGCTTTCACTTTTTGTCCAAAAGCAATGGTCGTGCCCATTTGGACGTCAGGATTACCAGTATAGTACGCCGAATATATCATAATGAAACTAGGTTTGTACCTTGTGTCGTCTGGGTATGTGTTTTTTCAATTAATCCATCTACTCCTTTCTGCTCTCTCTCTCTCTCCATTTCGACCACCCCTTTCAGTCAATCTCCTCCATTTCCCACTTTATCCCCTCCTTCCCCTTCTAATTCGACGTTCTGCTTCCAATCCCTCCACCTCCACCTCCCCCTCCCCATCACGCTCTTCATCTCCTCCCCTTTCCTTTCAGTGTCTACCCCTCCTCTCCCCTCTGTCCATGTTCTCCTCCTCATTCTCTGACCATTATCTCTTCCTCCTCTGTCTGTTCACCTTCTCGTTCCCCATCTCTCTGCCGATCTCTTCCCTCCACTCCAACCCGCCTGTCTCTGTCCGTCCTCGTTACTTCCTCTGCCCATCTGCTCTTCGCCCCTCTCTCCATCCCTCTCCCCTATTTCCGTTCATCTCCTCTTTCTCCTCCTGTCTGTGCCTATCTCCTCCTTCCCGCTCGCTGCCACAGCATCTCTTCGTCCTCCATTCTCCCTCCACATCATGAACCCTAATAGAAGGCTAGTGTTTCTTACCGCCACAGTCTTTCCAGATCGTAACTAATCTGTGTTCCAAATTCGGTTGAAATCGTTCCAGATGTTTAGAGTGAGACCTCTACCAGCGGCTTTGCCCGCCTACGCACATGTTAAATACATTCCACATACCTGTAACATATTTCACACGTATTTGTACACATACATGGTGACAATTATTGAACTATAAGAGAAAAACGTAAATTAGTTACAAACTATGGCGTGCACACGCTGTAGTCAGCGTGTAAACGTCACTGCAGGTATTCGGATTTAGGTTATGACATGTTCGATATGTCTGCCATCATTGGCGATCTTGATGTGGCGCAGACGAATACCGAAATTCTGCATGACCCGCTGAAGTGTCGGAACATCGATGCTGTCGCTGACCTCCTGAATAGCTGTTTTAAGCTCAGAAATGGTTTTGAGGTTATTGCTGTACACCTTGTCTTTAATATAACGCGACAAGAAGGAGGATAATATGATAGCCAATCGAGGCCATTGCTAGTGGCCCCTGGGTACGCCAGAGCCAGAATGCGGTTTCCAAAGTGCTCTTGCAGCTCTTACTTCGATTGAGTCGAGCTCAGCCCTGCATGAACCACATCTTGTCGAAATCACGGTCACTTTGGATAATGGGGATGAAATTATCTTCGAGAACCTTCACGTATCCTTCGTGTTACTGTGCCATCAAGGAATATCGCACCGATTATTCCGTGACTGGACATTCCACACCGCACAGACAACCGTTGAGAGTGAAGAGACTTATCGATCGCAAACTGCGTTTTCTGAGTCCCCTAAATGCTCCAGTCTTGCTTATTGACGAACCTATCAAATGGCTCTGAGCACTATGGGACTTAACTTCTGAGGTCATCAGTCCCCTAGAACTTAGAACTACTCAAACGTAACTAACCTAAGGACAGCACACACACCCATGCCCGAGGCAGGATTCGAACCTGCGACCGTAGCGGTCTCGCGGTTCCAGACTGTAGCGCCTAGAACAGCTCGGCAACCCCGGCCGGCACGAACCTATCCAGATGAAAGTTGGCTTCCTCCCTAAATCTAACCATGCATGCGCGAACTAATTCCCATCACGCTCCGCAGCCAACGGTGCAGTTTGAACGTCCTAACGCAATTCGTTGAGGAGTTATGACCATTTTATTTCGTATAGTTCAATAATGGTCACCCTGTATTTCAACTGTATCAATAGCGAATTCCACCCTGCAGCTTTATTTAGACGCAGCTTAATGCCTACGGCGTCGTATGTCCTTAAACATGTGCTTTAATTATGATAAAATTCTGCAGGTAAACCCAGTGGGACATATGGCTCTGTTTGCGAAAGTGTTGTAAGTAGAATGAGTAATAGGAAAGAAATAAATTATTCGTGTCTCCTCAATTGTGTGTCGTACCGTGATATAAATCTGCAGGTACATTCAATGGTATATGTGTACACTGTGTGCAAAATGTGTAGCGAATGCAATTAGTAGTGAAGAAGTAATAAATTAAGACGTCAAGCTTCATGTGGAAAGCTCACTGCGTGAACAGTGAAAATGTAGTAAGTAGTAAGTGATTTTTCTCTTCTCATTTGAGAGGGGGTGGGAGGGGGGATTGCTAGCGAGTAAACGTGTGAAGTTGAAATTTGTGTCGCATATTAACCTCTAAGGTCCCTCGGCCCTATATAACCGCGAAACTCTGAGTCCGTTGCAATCAAAAGATATGGCCATTTATGTCACGCATTTTTAACAGTCGCAAAATCACTCATCAAACATATGGAGTACCTCCTGATGACTTAGAATCATTAAATTTGCCAGGAAGCAAGGTCTTATAGAACAACCATACGAAAAAATTCGAAAATTGTTGATTTATAATTTTATCAAGGGAAGAATTTTTTCGTTTCTTATCAGACTATCCATTGGTGCGTTAAAAGGGGCAGTACATCAAACAGGCTGACTTGGAGCAGAAGAGGCACCACAGGACATTTTAATTTACACTGTCTGTACTTTTACAAACAAATTGATAAATATTTGTCAGCATGACCAGGAAGGATTCTTGATTCAAGCTCACAGCAATGGAAGATCAAAATCATAAAAACATAAATTTTTTACATGTGACATTTCATAATTTTTTTCACTTACTATTGCCAGTATTTGTTGCTATAGGTACAATTTTCCTCATGAGTAAGAGAGATTCTTCGATTAATTTTGCACAGCATACAAATCATACCTACAGGTGTATGAAACTCTAGAATTTTCCAAAAACTGCGGTAAAAATTGAGTTAATTAACTAGCAAATTTGAATTTTTTCTAAATATGAAGTTTAAAATGTAACAACTCAGTCACTTTTTCATAAATTAAATACATTCTAGAGCTTCATACACGTGTTGATACGGTTTATATGATGTTGCAAAATTCATCGAAGAATCTTAATAGTCTTCAAAAGTCATATATATCAGTCCATGATATCCAATATTACAAATTTACTCTTTCTGATGGACACACGTCCAGATCGTCCGCTCTCAAAAGTATACCTATAGCAACAAATGCAGCCAATAGTAAGTGAAAAAATGATGAAATGTCACATGTAAAAAAAATTATTTTGTTCTGTTTTTGAATTTCCACTGCTGTGAGTCCTTCGTGGTCATGCTGACAAATTTTAATGAATTGATTTGTAAAAGTATAGACAGTGGAAATTAAAATATCCTGTGATGCCTCTACTACCCCAAGTCGGTGCGTTTGACTTACTGTCCTCCTTAAGATTCCTTTTTCTCAGAAACGGGTGGGTGTCCGACTTGAAATTTATGTCAAATACTGACGTAATGTAGTTTCCTGGTGGTATAGAAATGTTAAGCCCCTAAGTCTATGCAGTGAAAAGGTACGACATTTTTGTCACGGATTTTGATGTTCGCAAAGTCACTCATTAAAGCTTGTAGCGTATCTGCCGACGACATAGAACTATTAAATTTTTCAAGAGAAAATATTTCACAATACAAGTACAGGAAGAGAATCAGACATCTGTGAATTTGTAATTATGTTACACGAAAAAAATAACCTTCTTTATTTGTTACCCGACTCGATACTTGAAATTAAAACATTCTCGTAAGTCTTGGAATCCCTAGGACTGATATCTTGCCAATATCGACGTCGGTAAGTGGCAAAAATGGACGAAATCATCGCTTCCCGGCATTATGACCTGCCTATACAGATAATTAAGTTTCTACGGAATCCTCGGCGGACTCGCACCTGTTGAATCTGTAAGTAGGCTGTTTACGCTTTTATGTTGGTAACGCCACGTAGCACTCTATATGAAAATCACTGACTGTGCTGTGTGCAGTCTGTGGCTGGTTTGCATTGTTGTAATTAGCTATTGTAGTGTTGGACAGTTGGATGTGAACAGCGCGTAGCGTTGTGCAGTTGGAGGTGAGCCGCCAGCAGTGGTGGATGTGGGGAGAGAGATGGCGGAGTTTTGAGAGCGGACGATCTGGACGTGTGTCCATCAGAAAGAGTAAATTTGTAATATTGGATATCATGGACTGATATATATGACTTTTGAACACTATTAAGGTAAATACATTGTTTGTTCTCTATCAAAATCTTTCATTTGCTAACTATGACTATCAGTAGTTAGTGACTTCAGTAGAATCTTTTATTTAGCTAGCCGGCCGCGGTGGCCGTGCGGTTCTGGCGCTGCAGTCCGGAACCGCGAGGCTGCTACAGTCGCAGGTTCGAATCCTGCCTCGGGCATGGGTGTGTGTGATGTCGTTAGGTTTAAGTAGTTCTAAGTTCTAGGGGACTTATGACATAAGATGTTGAGTCCCATAGTGCTCAGAGCCATTTGAACCATTTTATTTAGCTGGCAGTAGTGGCGCTCGCTGTATTGCAGTAGTTCGAGTAACGAAGATTTTTGTGAGGTAAGTGATTTGTGAAACGTATAGGTTAATTTTAGTGGGGGCCATTCCCTTGTAGGGGTTACTGAAATTCAGATTGCGTTGCGCTAAAATTGTTGGATGTCAGTTTAGTGTTGATCAGAATAGGTAAAAAGCGAAATGTCTGAGTACGTTCAGTTTTGCTCAGCTGTTTGAAAATCAAATAATGTAAGAGGTTTATCAGCACAGTAATTCATTAATTTTTGTAAGGGGACGTTTCATATCTTGTTATAATATGTATAGATGGTTTCTTACTCATAACGAGCCACCGGTCCCTTACACCAAAGCACTCAGAAAATATAGCGAACAACCTCCGAAAGTACAGTGTTTAGAGTCTTAACGACATATCTGCAAAATGCATGTTGTGAAATGAAGACAAATTCAGTTTGGTGGTAACTTTCGTACCTCATGGTTCTTAGAGTGTGTTTACTTCCGTTCAACAAGGTTTAACATGAACACAATAGTATGTTCAAATGGGCAGTTATGTAGATTCGTCATTATGACTATAAATTGCGTGAAGTTCCGCGGAGTTCGGATTGACCCCGTGTTGGCCAGTCGCTTCTCTGAGTCTCTGAGGGTAACAGTTTCCACTCAGCTGTTTCCAGAGCTCCCGTTACCGTCAGAGACTCTTTGGCATTCCAGGCGGGGGTGGTGGATTCCCTCTGGACTCTTCACTCGTCCCCAGAGGTCGCCGCCACTTGAGAGGTTGCACGCTTTGTTCCTGCCGCGTCTGCCGCAGTGGGCGGCTCATCCAGTAGCGGCTATCTGTCAGACGAGCCGCCACCAGTCACCCTGTCCTAAAATCCTGTTTCACTCAAAGCTATATTTATATTAAAAATTTGTATTAAAAATGAAGAAACTCCTCCAGCTGCATTTAAGGTGTCGATTTTATTTTGGCAACTAGTTTCAACGTTGTAACATCTTCAGGCCCACACACTTGTTGACGTCAACTGCGTGTTGCTGATACTAGAAGTCAGTGGTGAGATATGGACGTGCTCCGTGTGGAAGGTGGGTAGTAAATACACTACTGGCCATTAAAATTGCTACACCAAGAAGAAATGCAGATGATAAACGGGTATTCATTGGACAAATATATTATACTACAACTGACATGTGATTACATTTTCATGCAAGTTGGGTGCATAGATCCTGAGAAATCAGTACCCGGAACAACCACCACTGCCGTAATAACGGCCGTGATACGCCTGGGCATTGAGTCGAACAGAGCTTGGATGGCGTGTACAGGTACAGCTGCCCATGCAGTTTCAACACGATACCACAACACGTCAAGAGTAGTGACTGGAGTATTGTGACGAGCCAGTTGCTCGGCCACCATTGACCAGACGTTTTCAGTTGGTGAGAGATCTGGAGAATGTGCTGGCCAGGGCAGTAGTCGAACATTTTCTGTACCCAGAAAGACCCGTACAGGACCTCCAACATGCGGTCGTGCATTATCCTGTTGAAATGTAGGGTTTCGCAGGGATCGAATGAAGGGTAGAGCCACGGGTTGTAACACATCTTAAATGTAACGTCCACTGTTCAAAGTGCCGTCAATGCGAACAAGAGGTGACCGAGACGTGTAACCAATGGCACCCACTACCATCACGCCGGGTGATACGACAGTATGGCGACGACGAATACACGCTTCCAATGTGTGTTCACCGCAATGTAGCCAAACACGGATGCGACCATCATGATGCTTTAAACAGAACCTCGATTCATCCGAAAAAATGACATTTTGCCATTCATGCACCCAGGTTCTTCGTTGAGTACACCATTGCAGGCACTCCTGTCTGTGATGCAGCGTCAAGGGTAACCGCAGCCATGGTCTCCGAGCTGATAGCCCATGCTGCTGCAAACGTCGTCGAACTGTTCGTGCAGATGGTTGTTGTCTTGCAAAAGTCCCCAACTGTTGACTCAGGGATCGAGACGTGGCTGCACGATCCGTTTCAGCCATGCAGATAAGATGGCTGTCACCTCAACTGCTAGTGATACGAGGCCGTTGGGATCCAGCACGGCGTTCCGTATTACCCTCCTGAAGCCACCGATTCCGTATTCTGCTAACAGTCATTCCATCTCGACCAACGCGATACGATAAAGCTACAATCCGACCTTTAGCAAAGTCAGAAACGCTATGGTACGCATTTCTCCTCCTTACACGAGGCATCACAACAACGTTTCACCAGGAAACGACAGTCAACTGCTGTTTGTGTATGAGAAATCGGTTGGAAACTTTCCTCATGTCATCACGTTGTAGGTGTAGCCACCGGCGCCAACGTGTGTGAATGCTCTGAAAAGTTGATAATTTGCATATCACAGCATCTTCTTCCTGTTGGTTAAATTTCGCGCCTGTAGCACGTCATCTTCGCGGTGTAGCAATTTTAATTGCCAGTAGTGTACTAACCGCACGCAGTTGACGTCAACAAGTGTGTGGGCATGAAGATGACGTTGTTACAACGTTGAAAATAGTTGCCAAAATAAAATAGACACCTTAAATGCAGCTGGAGGTATTTCTTCGTTTTTAATATTAATTTATGCCAGGTGACGTCCCACTGTCCTCCATTTCAACTATGGATGTACGAGAATCGAAGTTATATTAGAATAGTAAGGTCGCCGGACAAAATATTGGTCACATCCTTAAAATAGCTCTCAGGTCGATCTGCAGCGCGATAGATGGTCGACAGCTGGAACGAGACGCTCAAGCAGCCCTTCACCGATCAAAAAATGGGTCAAATGGCTCTGAGCACTATGGGACTTAACTTATGAAGTCATCAGCCCCCTACAACTACTTAAACCGAACTAACCTAAGGACGCTACACACATCCATGCCCGAGGCAGGATTCGAAACTGCGACCGTAGCGGTCGCGTGGTTCCAGACTGTAGCGCGTAGAACCGCTCGGCCACCCCGGCCGGCAGGACCTTAACGGTTACAGGTGTTCTCAAAGCACGAACACTGCTGCGGACAGCGACCCACCACAGGCTGTCATACTTACAGAAGCGAATGATGAGGTCAATGAGGATACAACTGATGTTAGTCAACACTCTGAACGACAAAGTGACAAAATTAAAAAAACAGTTATGTATTTTGGTTACCTGACCTTGTCAGCAAGAGATCTTCTCACACTTGTTATGAAAGTTTTATTTGCCTGGATGGTAATAATTACATATATGGACTAGCAATTTCGGCAAATTTAAATTGCCGTCTTTAGATCATTTACATGCAGCAAAGATTATGCCGCGCTATGTAGCGGACTGTCATCTAGTCAAGAACATATAGGAACTCATCTCGCTGGATCGGATGCACTTGTACAACGTCATACGTCAAGTAATAAAAACATAATTGTGGTAACCACTCACAAAGGTTAATGGTACAATACACTTGCTACCCAGAGGTATTACTTGTTCTAACTATGTGCTTACACACAGAGGTAACAAAAGTCATGGTATGACGACAGCACATATAAAGATGGCGGTGGTATCGAAGTACACAAGATATAAAATGAGCTGCCATTTGTACTCGGTTGATTCAAATGAAAATGTTTCCAACGTGATTACGGCCACACGACAGGACTTAAGACTTTGAACGCTGAGACATTCAATGTGGGAAATCGTTTGGGACTTCAGTATTACGAGATCCACAACGTCAAGACTGTGTAGAGAATACCAGATTTGACGAATTTCCTCTCAGCACAGGCAACGCGGTGGCCAACGACCTTCACTTAACGACCGACAGCAGCGGCTTTTGCCTAGAGTTGTCAGTGCTAACAGACAAGCATCGCTGGGTGAAATAACCGCAGAAATCAAGATGGGACGTACGATTGACGCATCCGTTAGAAATTTGGCGTTAATGATCTATGACGTCATATGACGGACGTGGCTGCCTTTCCTAACAGCACAACAGCGCCTCCAGCGGGTTTCCTGGACTCGCGACGACATCGGTTGGACCCTAGACAACTGGAAAACCGTGGTCTGGTCTGATGAGTCTCGACTTCAGCTGGTCAGAGCTGATGGTAGGGTTCGAGTGTGGCGCAGACCCAACGAAGCCATGGTCTCAAGTTGTCAGCAAGGTACTGTGCTAGCTGCTGGTGGCTCCATGAAAGGTGTAGGTTGTGTTTGTATGGAACGAACCGATCATTGACTAGAAATGGTTATGATACTTCCTGGCAGATTAAAACTGTGTGCCGGACCGAGACTCGAACTCGGGACCTTTGCCTTTCGTGGGCAATTGCTCTACCACATGCCCGCGAAAGACAAAGGTCCCAAGTTCGAGTCTCGGTCCGGCACATAGTTTTAATCTGCCAGAAAAGTTTCATATCAGCGCACACTCCTCTGCAGAGTGAAAATCTCATTCTGGAGAAATGGTTATGTTCGGCTAAAAAATGGTTCAAATGGCTCTAAGCACTATGGGACTTAACACCTGATGTCATCAGTCCCCTAGACTTAGAACTACTTAAACCTAACTAACCTAAGGACAGCACACACATCCATGCCCGAGGCAGGATTCGAACCTACGATCGCAGTAGGCGCGTGGTTCCAGAGTGAAGCGCCTAGAACCGCTCGGACACCGCGGCCGGCTATGTTCGCCTACTTAGAAACCATTTGCAGCCATTCGTGTGTTCGATGTTTCCAAACGGCGATGGAATCTTTATGGATGACAGTGAGCCTCGTCACCAAGCCACAACTGTCAGCGATTGGTTTGAAGAACATTCTGGACAATTCGAGTACAGATGACGAAACATTAATACATAGGTATGTCGTCGAAACGAAGGCCCAGTCGTAGCAATGGGAACTGCCTGGACAGTCAAGGTCGAAAAAAATCGACAAGTTCGATCACATGTGAAGGTTCTTCTTACTGTTTCCTATGCCTCTGGAAGACTCCTGTACAATTGCAATTGTTTTTTCCCTTTTTATGGAGGTGGTAGATTAATATTCTGGAATATTTCCTATCTGGTAAATGTTCTTAAAAATAAAGATTTTATTATTATTTATGATTGGTTAATGCTGGACCACGTGATGTACATCATGCGACATTTTCAGAGCTTTGTTTCAGGTTTCCTTCGTACTTTAATTCTCTCTATTTTACGCTCGTTGGACCAAGCTGTTTTGCCTTTCTTGGGTTTTTCTGCCAGGTCAACTGTGGAGTAGTGAATTTTCCCTGTATGGTTATATCAAGTTATGCTATTCCACCTTCCTTTATGTCTTCTTTACCTGCACGAATCTATCCTATTAGTTTCACTACAGGTTTGATAGAATTCCACGAAGTTTGTCAGTAAAATCCTTCTAGGTTTGAGGCCGCATTGTTACCTATAAAATTCCGACGTTTCGGCGACTGTTGCAAGGCGCCTTCCTCAGGGTGTATTTTATTGGCTATGACGACGGACGCGGAAGCCTACGTTTACACATCCACGAAGTTTGTTAAACTGGTTGGTTCCATTATTTCTATATGACCATAGTGTTAGCCTCGGTTTTATTCATAATGTTGGTATACTTCTGATTTTCTTTATTTCCTTGTCTGTTCAAAAATGGTTCAAATGGCTCTGAGCACTATGGGACTCAACTGCTGAGGTCATTAGTCCCCTTGAACGTAGAACTGGTTAAACCTAACTAACCTAAGGACATCACACACATCCATGCCCGAAGCAGGATTCGAACCTGCGACCGTAGCGGTCTCGCGGTTTCAGACTGCAGCGCCAGAACCGCGCGGCCACACCGGCTGGCTCCTTGTCTGTGTTCGGTATAATTAGTACTTAAAGTTGTTCTGCTTCCTTTCCTTTCTCTCATTTGCCTGTCTCTGAAATTTGCCTTTCTATTTAAAATCACCGCTTTAGCCGCATAAAGACACTGGTTTCATGGCCGTATTCCAGGGCCTCTGTTTGGTGTATTTTTTGATGCATTTTTCGTTATATACAATAAATATGGCTGTAGTGATAAGATGGATAATTGATTGTAATTCCACATTTAGGTAACCGACAGCGCCATGCATTGGTAAACGTCATCAAACAGTCAGTCGTGTATCGGGGAAGATAAGCTACCAGAGTCGGTCGATTGTTCGTGTAGTTAAATGAGAAGAATCTTGGATGGAGTAGTACTTGTCACTGTGGTGAGTTTATCACAGAGGTATGCCAAAAGTGAAATATGCACTCGTATATTTGGACACTGAAAATATCCATTAATGGAGAATGTAGGTTGAGAGTCAAAGTTTCAATCGCCATGACAATGCCCGCATCTCGTGGTCGTGCGGTAGCGTTCTCGCTTCCCACGCCCGGGTTCCCGGGTTCGATTCCCGGCGGGGTCAGGGATTTTCTCTGCCTCGTGATGGCTGGGTGTTGTATGATGTCTTTAGGTTAGTTAGGTTTAAGTAGTTCTAAGTTCTAGGGGACTGATGACCATAAATGTTAAGTCCCATAGTGCTCAGAGCCATTTGAACCATTTTTGCCATGACATTGTTGGATTAGTTTGGGTCACGTGTTATCTATAGGCGTCCCACCACAGTACTTGGGGAAGACACCAGCTATAGCAGAAGTACATTTTTCAGTTTGAGAATCCGTATTGACAAATACTGCTGGCAGTTCCCCTGTCGACGAACTAGCACGTTCCAAAGAGCGAGACTGCACAGCACCTGCAGGGAAACAGAAACTCGAGGTTCAAATTGATCCTGCAATGAATCATCATGTTAAGACATTTCCCTTCTACCAGTTCTGGCACCTGTTTCTAAGCAAAGAAAGAAAACTGCAATTGTACTTATGCACCAAAAGAGTTAGGATAGAAACAATGTAAAAAAAAATGTTTAATGTGTGGATACGTTGTGTGTTTTGCAAGAAGCAACTCCCAGACTTTAATGATGAATAAAATATGTGCAGTGATTGTAGTAATAAGAAATGCAAAAAAATAGTGGGAATGCTGATACATTACCCAAATATTTATTTTAACGTCTTCTGTATATTTATGCTTCAAATAAAATTTACATCGCATATATTCTTTGGGAAAATGTGATGTAATTTAAACTGCTATCTTCCACCGATATTGGCGTAAAATGTGAAAAGGAGAGGAACACCATATTTACTATTACACTAGTTGAAACTTTATTTTTGCATGATCAAATACAATTTCTAAATATCTTTTAAAATATATATCTTGTGCTGGAAACGCAAAAACTTATTAATTGTGGCTGAAATATCGATGAAAGTAAAAAAGGCATTTTAGTCCGGTCCATTCTTTTGTAAGCCTGAATGCTGTTTCCGTTTCGTGACAACGAAATTCGTAACCATTCTCTTTGAGACCAGTTTCCTGGATGGTGTCGTCTAAATTCTCTCGAGTTTTCCGTATTTGGGAATTTTTGGTATCAAATAGTAGCTACAAATGTATTTTGATTTTTCGTACGATCTTATAGAACGTAATCTTTCTGCAGTTTGTTGGAGAATTTCTACATGTTTTTCCACTGTTTCATTGTCCTCACATGTAATCACAAGGTCGTTTGCAAAGATAAGCTCTCTATCCTAATATTCGTTTTTCTAATTTGACTAGTTCGTGGAATTTAAGCTCTGAACGGAGGAAGGATTCGAACACGGTACCTCCAGCGCGGTAGCCGTGAACCTTTCCTGCTGCGCTACGCTGACTTACTCGAAATGGATGTAATGTTACAGGTATACAAAGCGCGCAATGAACTTCAGAATCGAATTTCTCAAAAACCAAGGCCTGTCGCAAAAAAAAACCGGATAGCCAGGTACTCAGGGTAAGTGCCGCTACAACATATTTGAAGCACATCAAACTCCGTGATTTTCAGTATGGAAGGTCTCCTTATGAGACGAAGAGGTTGGCACAGGAGGGAAATTCGTGGCGGGTGGAATAAAACCAGTCAGAAAAAAAGACGACTCAAAAGAAAGAGTCGATGCCGGTAACAGCTAAAAATCACCGATATTCTCCCTGGATTTATGCACTGTCTATAGATATAATTAAGTTCGTACAGAAGTCGCAGAGCAAGTCCTATGAGCACCTGGTCAATTTTTTTAAAGATGGCGATATCCTGTACTGGCAAGAAGTGGAGGAAAAGTGAAACTTCCTGGAAGATTAAAAGTGTGTGCCGGACCGATACTCGAACTCGGGACCTTTGCCTTTCGCGGGCAAGTGCTCTACCATCTGAGCTACCCAAGCACGACTCACGCCCCGTCCTCAGAGCTTTACTTCTGCCAGTACCTCGTCTCGTACCTTCCAAACTTTACAGAACCTCTCCTGCGAAACTCGCAGAACTAGCACTCCTGAAAGATAGGATATTGCGGTGACATGGCTTAGCCACAGCCTTAGGGATGTTTCCAGAATGAGATTTTTACTCTGCAGCGGAGTGTGCGCTGATATGAAACTTCCTGGTAGATTAAAACTGTATGCCGGACCGAGACTCGAACTCGAGACCTTTGCCTTTCGCGGACAAGTGGACTACCATCTCTTTTTTTTTTCGTGAATTCTCAAATGCTTGCTTCAAAGACTTGACTGCAACTGAGTTGATGGTACCAGTATGCAAATATAGATAATTTATTGGAGGTGCATATGGGGCCTGAAGATGGCATGTTGAATTACAGAAACTGGTAGCGAAAACAGAATAAATTAGCCTCTCAATTCCCACAGATGTTCATCGAATTTCTTTGTTAAACATTTGACCAGCCGCTGTCCCACGTCCACAATGGGTTAACGGAGACTTTTGCGAATGTCGTCTGCCTAGCAAGACATATGTGCTAAGATTTAACAAGGAAACTGAAGAACCAGTATCTAACTGCAATCGTACATCGTTCTCAGCACTGTTCACTCGCACAAACAAATTCCTGTTCCAGTACTGTACATAAGCCAAGGGCCCTGTCCGTGAGTCATTTCTAGTCTGTGTGCAAGGTTCCGAAGTAATTGCACCTATCGCTATGCATTGTAGACATAGAACTGGTTTCAATTATTTAATAAAAATTTTTACTTCTTCTGCTAAAGCGAATACATTTTAGCGATTACTTTCGATCCAGATAAATGAAAACATTGACTGTTTAATATTGAACTTCTAGGGGGGGGACGTCACTCAACTGGAATACTCCTGTACGCAGTGTCCAGACATTTAGGCAAGAAGCGATTCTCTTCTGTTTGTTATATGTTATTGCCTATCGCTCTAGATTGAGACATGTTATTGCAAATTGTCCTAGCATAACGAAATTGTAAGATTATAAAAATTAGCGTAACATGTGCCCATACTTTGCCTTGATGATGGCTCTTATTCTGCTGGGAAGGCTTTCAATGTAATGTCTTCCATCTGAGCTACCCAAGCACGACTCACGCCCCGTCTCATTCTGGAAACGTCTCCAAGCCTGTGGCTAAGGCATGTCTCCGCAATATCCTCTCTTTCAGCAGTGCTAGTTCTGCAAGGTTCGCAGGAGAGCTTCTGTCAAGTTTGGAAGGTAGGAGACGAGGTACTGGCAGAAGTAAGGCTGTGAGGACGGGGCGTGAGCTGTGCTTGGGTAGCTCAGCTGGTAGAGCACTTGCCCGCGAAAGGCAAAGGTCCCGAGTTCGAATATCGGTCCGGCACGCACTTTTAATCTTCCAGGAAGTTTCATATCGGCGCACATCCCGCGGCAGAGTGAAAATCTCATTCTGGAAACATCCCCCGGGCTGTGGCTAAGCCATGTCTCCGCAATATCATTTCTTTCTGGAGTGCTAGTTCTGCAAGGTTCGATGGAGAGCTTCTGTAAAGTTTGGAAGGTAGGAGACGAGGTACTGGCAGAAGTAAAGCTGTGAGGACGGGGCGTGAGTCGTGCTTGGTTAGCTCAGATGGTAGAGCACTTGCCCGTGAAAGGCAAAGGTCCCGAGTTCGAGTCTCGGTCCGGCACACAGTTTTAATCTGGCAGGAAGTGCGCCGTACCATCTCACGGTCCGCTGTCCACTACTCCGTGAAGCAATTAGTGCTAAACGCTCCACCGAGACTCACTCTGGCGTGGGAGGAGAGGGAGAAGACACACACACACACACACACACACACACACACACACAGAGCAGCGCCAACTCTCATCCCTTCTTAGCCGACCGTGGCGCGGTCGTGACGCGTCCCCTGGGGTATAACGGGTGGCTGCATCGGCTGCGGCGGCGGCGGAGAGTAACGGTGCTCAACAGCAAGCCGCCCCGCCCCCGCCAACTCACACCCCCGCATTGTCTGCGGCGACGCCGGTCCCGTTGTCCCAGAACACAGGGCACAGCGCGCTCCGCCGCCAAAAGTCAGCCGACGGCCGGTCGCTGTCCCTGGGGCGTGTCTGGAAGAAGCGCCGGTCAGGGCGAGTCCCCCAGGGATCGCAGCGAGCCGTGGGAAATGCCGGAGAAATGGACCGCCACCGCCACGGGCACCGCCAGGGACGCAAACACACACCGCAGCCTCTGGCCCGCCGGCATCAGCCCACAGGACGTATTGGACGTCGCGAGATTTACGATACCGCTACCGCCAGAACTTTTTCTTCCTCCTACACGCGCGCCAGCAAAGTTCTTACTTTACCTGAAGCCACTGACCCCTCTTGTGTTACGCATTTCTGATCGGGGCGCACTCCTTGTACCGGGCGGGTATACAGGGTGGTCCATTGATAGCGACCGGGCCAAATATCTCACGAAATAAGCATCAAACGAAAAAACTACAAAGAACGAAAGGGGGAAACCAGATGGCGCTATGACTGGCCCGCTAGATGGCGCTGCCATAGGTCAAACGAATATCAACTGCGTTTTTTTTAAAAAAAGGAACCCCCATTTCTATTACATATTCTTCTAGAACGTAAAGAAATATTAATGTTTTAGTTGGACCACTTTTTTCGCTTTGTGATAGAAGGCGCTGTAGTAGTCACAAACGTATAAGTACGTGATATCACGTAACATTCCGCCAGTGTGGATGGTATTTGCTTCGTGATACATTACCCGTGTTAAAATGGACCGTTTACCAACAGCGGAAAAGGTCGATATCGTGTTGATGTACGGCTATAGTGATCAAAATACCCAACGGGCGTGTGCTATGTATGCTGCTCGGTATCCTGAACGACATCATCCAAGTGTCCGGACCGTTCGCCGGATAGTTACGTTATTTAGGGAAACAGGAAGTGTTCAGCCACATCTGAAACGGCAACCACGATCTGCAACAGATGATGATACCCTAGTAGCTGTTTTAGCTGCTGTCGCGGCTAATCCGCACATCAGTAGCAGACAAATTGCGCGGGAATCGGGAATCTCAAAAACGTCGGTGTTGAGAATGCTACATCGACATCGATTGCACCCGTACCATATTTCTATGCACCAGGAATTGCATGGCGACGACTTTGAACGTCGTGTACAGTTCTGCCACTGGGCACAAGAGAAATTGTGCGACGATGACAGATTTTTTGCACGTGTTCTATTTAGCGACGAAGCGTCATTCACCAACAGCGGTAACGTAAACCGGCATAATATGCACTATTGGGCAACGGAAATCCACGATGGCTGCGACAAGTGGAACATCAGCGACCTTGGCGGGTTAATGTACGGTGCGGCATTATGGGAGAAAGGATAATTGGCCCCCATATTATCGATGGCAATCTAAATGGTGCAATGTGTGCTGATTTCCTACGTAATGTTCTACCGATGTTACTACAAGATGTTTCACTGCATGACAGAATGGCAATGTAGTTCCAACATGATGGATGTCCGGTACATAGCTCACGTGCGGTTGAAGTGATACTGAATAGCATATTTCATGACAGGTGGATTGGTCGCCGAACCACCATACCATGGCCCGCACGTTCAACGGATCTGACGTCCCCGGATTTCTTCCTGTGGGGAAAGGTGGAGGATATTTGCTATCGTGATCCACCGACAACGCCTGACAACATGCGTCAGCGCATTGTCAATGCATGTGCGAACATTACGGAAGGCGAACTACTCGCTGTTGAGAGAAATGTTGTTACACGTATTGCCAAATGCATTGAGGTTGACCGACATCATTTTGAGCATTTATTGCATTAATGTGGTATTTGCAGGTAATCACGCGCTTTAACAGCATGC
This sequence comes from Schistocerca piceifrons, assembly GCF_021461385.2. Lineage (NCBI taxonomy): Eukaryota > Metazoa > Arthropoda > Insecta > Orthoptera > Acrididae > Schistocerca > Schistocerca piceifrons. The sequence goes on along the minus strand of NC_060147.1, from coordinate 79,696,308 downwards.
GTTCTCAGAAATGATAAGTTCACAAAGGTCATGTATCACATTGGAACAACCGAAACAAAATGTTGAAACGTACCTACGTTCTGTATTTTAATTTAAAAAACCTATCTGTGACCAACTGTTCGTCTAAAATTGTGAGCCATATGTTTTTGACGATTACAGAGCCATGTATCACAAAGCGAAAAAAGTGGTCCAACTGAAACATTCATATTTCTTTACGTACTACTCGAATACGTAATAAAAATTGGGGTTCCTATTTAAAAAAACGCAGTTGATATCCATTTGACCTATGGCAGCGCCATCTAGCGGGCCAACCATAGCGCCATCTGGTTTCCCCCTTCAAGCTAGACAAGTTTCGTTCTTTGCAGTTTTTTCGTTTGACGCTTATTTCGTAGGATATTTGGCCCGGTCACGATCAATGGACCACCCAGTACACTGAAGCGACAATCAAACTGGTATAAGCATGCGTATTCAAATACAGAGATATGTTAACAGGTAGAATACGACGCTGCGGTCGGCAACGCCATAGGGCAAAAAGTGTCTGGCGCATTTGTTAAATCGGTTACTGCTGCTGCAGTGGTAGGTTATCAAGATTTGAGTGAATTGAAACGTGGTGTTATAGGGGACACAGAATCTCCGAGGTAGCGATGATTTTCCCGTACGACCATCAGGAATCCGGTAAAACATTAACTCGCAGACATCGCTGCGGCCGGAAAAAGGTCCTGCAAGAACGGGACCAACGACGACGGAAGCCAAAATTGAAACCATTGCGCTAATTGCTGCACATTTCAGTGTTGCGCCATCAACATGTGTCTGCGTGCGAACCATCCAACGAAACATCACCGATATGGGTTTTCGGAGCCTAAGGCTCACTTGTGTACCCTTGATGACTGCACGACACCAAGTTTTATGCCTCGCCCGGGCCCGTCAACACCGACATTGTACTGTTGATAGTTCAAATGGCTCTGAGCACTATGGGAATTAACAGGTGAGGTCCTCAGTCGCCTAGAACTTAGAAGTACTTAAACTTAACTAAACTAAGGACATCACACACATCCATGCCCGAGGCAGGATTCGAGCCTGCGACCGTAGCAGTCACCAGTTCCAGACTGAAGCGCCTAGCACCGCTCGGCCACACCGGCCGGCGTACTGTTGATGACTGGAAACATGTTGCGTTGTCGGACGAATCTCGTTTCAAATTCTATCGAGCGGATGGATGCGTACGGGTATAGCGACTATCTCATGAATTTATGGACCCTGCATGTCAGCAGGGGAATGTTGAAGCTGGTGGACGCACTGTAATGGTGTGGAGCGTGTGCAGTTGCAGTGATGTGGGACCCCTGACACGTGACAGGTGGCACGTACATATGCATCCTGTCTGATCACCTGCATCCATTCTTGTAAATTGTGCATTCCGACGGACTTGGGCAATTCCAGCAGGACAGTGCGACACCTCACGTGTTCATAATTGCTACAGAGAGTCTGCAAGAGAACCCTTCCGAGTTTAAACACTTGCTCTACATCTACATCTACATCCATACTCCGCAAGCCACCTGACGGTGTGTGGCGGAGGGTACCTTGAGTACCTCTATCTGTTCTCCCTTCTATTCCAGTCTCGTATTGTTCCTGGTAAGAAAGATTGTCGGCATGCCTCTGTGTGGGTTCTAATCTCTCTGATTTTGTCTTCATGGTCACTTCGCGAGATATACGTAGGAGGGAGCAACATACTGCTTGACTCCTCGGTGAAGGTATGTTTTCGAAACTTAAACAAAAGGCCGTACCGAGCTACTGAGCCTCTCTCCTGCAGGGCCTTCCACTGGAGTTTATCTATCATCTCCGTAACGCTTTCGCGATAACTAAATGATCCCGTAACGAAGCGCGCTGCTCTCCGTTGGATCTTCTCTATCTCTTCTATCAACCCTATCTGGTACGAATCCCACACCGGTGAGCGATATTCAAGCAGTGTGCGAACAAGTGTACTGTAACCTACTTCCTTTTTTTCGGACTGCATTTCCTTAAGATTCTTCCAATGAAGCTCAGTCTGGCATCTGGTTTACCGACGATCAATTTTATTTGGTCATTCAATTTTAAATCACACCCAATGCCTACTCACACATAATTTTTGCAATTAAGTGCATCCAGTTGCTGACCTGCTATATTGTAGCTAAATGATAAACGATCTTTCTTTCTATGTATTCGCAGCACATTACACTTGTCTACATTGAGATTCAATTGCCATTCACTGCACCATGCGTCAATTCGCTGCAGATCCTCCTACATTTCAGTACAATTTTCGATTGTTACAACCTCTCGGTGTACTACAGCATCATCCACAAAAAGCCTCAGTGATCTTCCGATGTGATCCACAAGGTCATTTATGTATATTGTGAATAGCAACGGTCCTACGACACTCCCCTGCGGCACACCTGAAATCACTCTTATTACGGAAGACTTCTCTCCATTGAGAATGACATCCTGGGTTCTGTTATCTGGGAACTCTGCAATCCAATCACACAATTGGTCTGATAGTCCATATGCTCTTATTTTGTTCATTAAACGACTGTAGGGAACTGTATCAAACGCCTTGCGGAAGTCAAGAAACACGGCATCTACCTGGGAACCCGTGTCTATGGCCCTCTGAGTCTCGTAAACGAATAACGCGAGCTGGGTTTCACACGATCGTGTTTTTGGAAACCCATGATGATTCCTACAGAGTAGATTTCTAGTTTCCAGAAAGGTCATTATACTCGAACATAATACGTGTTCCAAAATTCTACAACTGATCGACGTTAGAGATATAGGTCTAGAGTTGTGCACATCTGAGCGAAGTCCCTTCTTGAAAACGGGAATGACCTGTGCCTTTTTCCAATCTTTTCGAACGCTACGCTCTTCTAGAGACCTGCGGTACACCGCTGCAAGATTTCAACATTACTGAGCATATATGAGATGTCTTGGATCGTGCTGTTCGAAGAGCAAAGGAGGAAGTGCCGTCGGAACGAAACAAAATTTGGATGTAGACCTCCACGCGCGGTATGTCACAGGTCAGCCGGCTCGTCTGAAATCGAAATTGAGTTGACGTTAGCGAAGTATATAAGATTCTTTAGGAGTTGTACCTCGCTTAAGTTATTTGGACAGTAGGAACAAAATGGCGCCCATTTGAAAAAATTGGTTTTTTTCATCGATTTTTCGACTTCGTCGGCCACGTAAAAATATTTATAGTTGATGGATCGGAATAAAAGTGGTACAACTCCAAGACAATTTAGTTAGCTTCATTGGAAACAAAGAATCATGCAGATCGGCTCAATAGATTTGAAGTTACCATACCGCGCGTTAAAAATAACGTCCTTTCGAGAAAAACACGTTTGAAGTTATGATTTCATATAAATATATTATGCAACGTACTTTCAATCTGCTATTCCGGGTCCATAAACTAGTCCTTCCTCTTCCTCACAGAGGGTGTTCTGCTAGATCTGGGCCATCCTGCGCTGCTCCACAGCCGCTCGTACGGCCGGTGGCAAGCGGTTTTCGGCCGCTTGGATCCGGTGGTCGTCCGAATGCTCGGCGAACTGCGTCGAACAGAGTCCCAGGGTGACGTCCGCCGTTGTCATGGTCTTTAGAATCGCTGAATACCCTTCCTTGAAGCAACTCACTGTCAGGAAAGTTGCAATGTCCACTGTCTTCGCAACAGAATGCAAATGCTTGGGGGCTTACTTCCAAACTCACCTGCTCAAACTTTCATTTGAATTTTGTGTGTTTCCTCCAAAGCACCGGTACAATAACTCTTCCGCCGAATGAAAAAAACCGGTGCGTGAAAAGGACCTGTTTTAGGAAGGTGTGCCGGCCGCGGTGGTCTAGGCGCGCAGTCCGGAACCGCGAGACCGCTACGGTCGCAGGTTCGAATCCTGCCTCGGGCATGGATGTGTGTGATGTCCTTAGGTTAGTTAGGTTTAAGTAGTTCTAAGTTCTAGGGGACTGATGACCACAGAAGTTAAGTCCCATAGTGCTCAGAGTCATTTCAACCAGTTTTTTAGGAAGGTGTATTTTTTGTTCAACCGCGAATAACAAACATTTCCGTCCCCTACTGACCCTATCACTTACCTTAGAAAATAGACTAAGCAAAGGCAAACGTACGTTTCTAGCATTTGTAGACTTAGATAAAGGTTTTGACAATGTTGACTGGAATACTCTCAAATTCTGAAGGTGGCAGGGGTAAAATACAGGGAGCGAAAGGCTATTTACAATTTGTACAGAACCCAGATGGCAGTTATAAGAGTTGAGGGGCATGAAAGGGAAGCAGTGGTTGGGAAGGATGTGAGGCAGGGTTGTAGCCTCTCACCGATGTTATTCAATCTGTATGTGGAGCAAGCAGTAAAGGAAACAAAAGAAAAATTCGCAGTAAAAGAAATAAAAGCTTTGAGGGTCGCCGATGACATTGTAATTCTGTCAGAGACAGCAAAGGACTTGGAAGAGCAGTTGAACGGAATGGACAGTGTCTTGAAAGGAAGATATAAGATGAACATCAAGATAAGCAAAACGAGGATTATGGAATGTAGTCGAATTAAGTCGGGTGATGCCGAGGGAATTAGATTAGGAAATGAGACACATAAAGTGGCAAAGGAGTTTTGCTATCTGGGGAGCAAAATAACTGATGATGGTCGAAGTAGAGAGGATATAAAATGTAGACTGGAAATGGCAAGGAAAGCGTTTCTGAAGAAGAGAAATTTGTTAACATCGAGTATAGATTTGAATGTCAGGAAGTCGTTTCTGAAAGTATTTGTATGGAGTGTAGCCATGTATGGAAGTGAAACATGGACGATAAATGGTTTGGACAAGAAGGGAATAGAAGCGTTCGAAATGTGGTGCTACAGAAGAATGCTGAAGATTAGATGGGTAGATCACATAACTAATGAGGAGGTACTGAACGGAATTGGAAAGAAGAGGAGTTTGTGGAATAACTTGACTACAAGAAGGGATCGGTTGGTAGGACATGTTCTGAGGCATCAAGGGATCGCAAATTTAGCATTGGAGGGCAGCGTGGAGGGTAAAAATCGTAGAGGGAGACAAAGAGACAAATACACTAAGCAGATTCAGAAGGATATAGGTTGCAGTAAGTACTGGGAGTTGAAGAAGCTTGCACAGGATAGAGTAGCATGGAGAGCTGCATCAAACCAGTGGACTGAAGAACACAACAACATTCGGAAAAACCATTTCAGGGGTGGATTCTAAACACGTTTATGGATCCAAAATGCAATTTAAAAAAAATCGATTTTTTGAACCAAAAGATAGTAAACCTCCCATTAGTGTAGGATACAGAAGTCCCGTTTACATACTTCTTACGTTTTGGAGTACAAGGTGTTGTGTAGGGCTAAGGCTCCTGGCGGCACACCCGCAGTGCCGACGCTGGGAGAGCGGGCGATGTATCGGCCCGTCCATTGACGAAGCGGTCGGTCTGCTGCCGCTGTATCGGATGGCCGGGATGATTAATGGCGGAGCGGCGCTGCTCATTACGGTGACAGCGGTCGTAATGCGGCGCACCGCCGTCTGGGTGGTAAACAGACGCTGCAGTCTCTCTCCCACTGTGAAACACCCAGCCAGGGCTGCCTGCAAGGTGGCAACGGAAACGTCCACTGCGTGTGCCATTTGCCGCACGAGCACGGCACGGTCGGCTTGAATGAAACTGCTATCAGTTGCGCCATATGGACTTATTTACTCGCCGTGAGCTTCGATCATCTTGCGCATCTATCTTAGTATCTGCATGTAAGAAGCCACACCTGTTGTCGTGAGTCCGCAGCTCGTGGCCGTGCGGTAGCGTTCCCGGGTTCGATTCCCGGCGGGGTCAGGGATTTTCTCTGCCTCGTGATGACTGGGTGTTGTGTGCTGTCCTTAGGTTAGTTAGGTTTAAGTAGTTCTAAGTTCTAGGGGACTGATGACCATAGATGTTAAGTCCCATAGTGCTCAGAGCCATTTGAACCCTTTTCTTTGTTGTCGTGACATTACGCTGTCTTCAAAATGGTTCAAATGGCTCTGAGCACTATGGGACTTAACATCTGAGGTCATCAGTCCCCTAGAACTTAGAACTACTTAAACCTAACTAACCTACGGACAACACACGCATCCGTGCCCGAGGCAGGATTCGAACCTGCGTCCGTAGCGGTCGCGCGGTTCCAGACTGAAGCGCCTAGAACCGCTCGGCCACACTGGCAGGCTACGCTGTCTTCGTAAACATCTGCGTGCACATGACGGGAAGAGGGTTCCCCATTAAACACTGTCCTTTTCTAAGCGAGGCAACGGCCTTGCCCTGTGGATACACCGGTTCCCGTGCGATCACCGAAGTTAAGCGTGGTCGGGCGTGGTCGGCACTTGGATGGGTGACCATCCAGGCCGCCATGCGCTGTTGCCATTTTCCGGGGTGCACTCAGCCTAGTGATGACAATTCAGCAGCTACTCGACGGAATAGTAGCGGCTTCGGTCAAGAATACCGGGAGAGCGGTGTGCTGACCCCATGCCCGTCCTATCCGCATCCTCCACTGACGATGATACGGCGGTCGGATTGTCCCGGTAGGCCGCTCGTGGCCTGAAGACGGTGTGCTTTTTCTAAGGAAGATACGCGAACAATACACATACACTTAGGCCACACAGAAACACACATAGATATACGCAGAAATAAGAGACGAAGAACAGTGGACACAACCAAATGGAGTGACTAACATATTTCGAAAACAACACATCAAGAGCGTCTGCGGACACACACAAGGGACTTGCCTACACTATGTGATAAAGAGTATCCGGACTCACCCAAAACATACGTTTTTCGTATTAGGTGCCTTGTCTTGCCACCTACTGCCAGCCAGGAGTGGCCAGCGTTACAGTCTGGAGTCGAGCGACCGCTGCGGTCGCAGGTTCGAATCCTGCCTCGGGCATGGATGTGTGTGATGTCCTTAGGTTAGTTAGGTTTAAGTAGTTCTAAGTTCCAGGCGACTGATGACCTCAGAAGTTAAGTCGCATAGTGCTCAGAGGCATTTGAGCCTACTGCCAGGTACTACATATCAGCGACCGCAGTAGTCATTAGACATCGTGAGAGAACAGAATGGGGCGCTCCGCTGATTTCACCGAATTCTAACGTGGTCAGGTGTCTTGTGCCATACGTCTGTACGCGAGATTTCCACACTCCAAAACATCCGTAGGTCCACTTTGTTCGATTTGGTAGTGAAGTGGTAACGTGAAGGGACACGTACAGTACAAAAGTGTAAAGGCCGACCTCGTCTGTTGACTGACAGAGATCACCAACAGTTGAAAACGATGGTAGTGTGTAATAGGCAGACATCTATCCAGACCATCACACAGGAATTCCAAACTGCATCAGTATCCACCGCAAGTACTACGACAGTTAGGCGGCAGGTGAGAAAACTTGGATTTCGTGGTCGAGCAGCTGCTCATAAGCCACACATCACGCCGGTAAATGCCAAACGACGCCTCGCCTGGTGTAAGGAGCGTAAACATTGGATTTAACAGTGGAAAAACGTTGTGTGGAGTGACGAATCACGGTACACAATGGGGCGATCTGATGGCAGAATGTGGGTATGGCGAATGCCCGGTGAACGTCACCTTCCAGCATGTGTGGTGTCAATAGTAAAATTCGGAGGCGGTGGTGTTCTGGTGTGGTCGTGTTTTTTGTGGAGGGGGCTTGCACACTTTGCTGTTTTGCGTGGCACTATCACAGCACAGGCCTACATTGATGTTTTAAGCCCCTTCTTGCTTCCCACTGTTGAAGAGCAATTCGGGGATGGCGATTGCATCTTTCAACCCGACCGAGCACCTGTTCATAGTGCACGGCCTCTGGCGGAGTGGTTACACGACAATAACATCCCTGTAATGGACTGGCCTGCACGAAGCCCTGAAATGAATCCCATAGAAAACCTTTGGGATGTTTTGGAGCGCCGATTTCGTGCCAGGCCTCAGAGACCGACGGCCATAACTCTGCTCAGTGCAGCACTCCGTGCAGAATGGGCTGCCATACGCGAAGAAACCTTACAGCATCTGATTGAACTATGCCTGCGAGAGTGGAAGCTGTAATCAAGGCTAAGGGTGGGCCAACACCATACTGAATTCCAGCATTACCGGTGGAAGGCCCCACGAACTTGTAAGACATATTCAGCCAGGTGTCCGGATACTTTTGATCACTTAGTGTATATGCAACGTATCAAGAATTTTCAGAGAGGGGATTGCGACACTCATAGTGACAGCGAACACAGTGACACTGAAGAGGAACAGGGGGGGGGGGGGGGGGGAGGAAGACGGCATGTGACAGTAAATAAGCGTAAGGTGCTGGCGATCTAGCCAAGAAAGCACCAAAAGCTGTAAACGGATGAGCACCTGTAATTATTACATAGGATTAGGGATGCATAGGATTAGCGATACATAGGATTTGCGATACTATTTCTGTGATACTAATCAAACTTTTTTTGTGCTGACTGGCGTTTAACAGCTCGAAGAAACCATTCCGAGATATTAACCGGCAGTCACAATCGGTGATGACTCTAACAAATCTCTCCAATATCGTATCATCGATTTTTCTCAAAAAAAAAACAACGAAATTTTATTTATATTTTAGCTTATTTTGAAGATTATTATTCATTATAAAATGTCGGAGATAAAAACAAAAGAAAATAAAACTACAAAAAAGATGAAAAACGAAAGATCATTAGGTAACAGATCTATAATTTGGCAATAAATAATATCTCCGTAGGCTCACACTATCGATAGACATGCAACAGCATGCCCTAACTAGTATGAGGGGCGTTCAGTAAGTACTGGAACATAGTTTTTTCTCGTCCAGTTTCGGTTCAGAAAACAGGAATTTGTTGTGTAACATGGTAGAATATTGCCTGTTCGGGATCTGTAGTTTCATGAAGTACCGATAGGTGGAGGCGGCATAGGTAATCTTCAAAAGAGCAATGAACTGTTCATTGAGTTCTTTTCGCTGCAAAACATGAGCGTCGCAGATAGTTATACGCACCTCGCAGAATGTCTGGCAGTGAACAAAAGCACGGTGAGTCAACGTCCTCCCTCATAGTACAGTGATCAACTCTGAAGTGTATTGTGCTTCCCTCATGAAATTGAAAAAAATGGGTTCAACACCTTCATCAGCACAAAAATGCAAACGAAGTAGTCCTTTCCATGACGACACAAGTCTGCGCACCCGAGAAGAGCTCACAAAACTTTACTAGACTGTTCTCCCTCATCCATCCTACAGCCCCGATCTCACATTTTCCGACCTTCTTCTGTTTGGCCCAGTGCACTGCACGGGAATCAGTACGAACATGATGGTAAGCTCACTGATGCAGGAAGTCATTGCCCCGTCGTCGACCAGCAGAGCGTTACCATCCGAGCGTGCAGACCGTCCCAGACAGGTGGCGTAGGCCGTCGAACTGAACGGAGATTACGTGGCTTTCGTACCCGAAAGAGTATGGAATAGAATGGTGTATTGGAGTGCTAAACAAAACATACTAGCTTTCAGAAAAAAATGTGTCCGATTACTTATTGATCGTCCCTCGTGTGTTTCAAAACGCCGAGCATAAAACGAGATTCTTCCAGGGTTCATACTTCGGCTTCTGTTGGTGACAGAAAGATAAGGCTAAGAGTTTTGAATAGTCTTTGGGCTAGGAGCCCCAGACGGATCCTGGTACCCATTTTAGGATCGCGTAATGAATGTTGCCACTTCTGAAGCGAAGAGCATATCAGAAAGTGGTAATATAATCTGATTTTATCCATTAGACATTTTGAAAGCCTGCAATTGTGAAAATAATAGGTTTGTTTACGAATAATTCTTCTACTACCTGTCACGATTCTCTTTATTTACTTTACACACGACGCGTTTGGGGACATGAATCATATTTTCAAATGCGTTTTTTCTGTGTATTAAGCCATTTCTATGCGATGTTGTCGATGTGTGAGAGTCTTCTTCATTTCGTTGACTTAAGTGCATTATATAAGAAACAAATGATTTTTTAGCTGGTTATCGATAGATTAAGGAAAGGCAAACCTACGTTTCTGGCATTTGTAGACTTAGAGAAAGCTTTTGACATTGTTGACTGTAATGCTGTCTATCAAATTCTGAAGGTGGCAGGGCTAAAATACAGGAAGCGAAAGGCTATTTACAATTTGTACAGAAACCAGATGGCAGTTATAAGAGTCGAGGGACATGAAAGGGAAGCAGTGGTTGGGAAGGGAGTGAGACAGGGTTGTAGCCTATTCCCGATGATATTCAATCTGTATATGGAGCAAGCAGTAGAGGAAGCAAAAGAAAAATTCCGAGTAGGTATTAAAATCCACGGAGAAGAAATAAAAACTTTGAGGTTCGCCGATGACATTGTAATTCTGTCAGAGACAGCAAAGGACTCGGAAGAGCAGTTGAACGGAAGGGACAGTGTCTTGAAAGGAGGATATAAGATAAACATCAACAAAAGCAAAACGAGGATAATGGAATGTAGTCGAATTAATTCGGGTGATGCTGAGGGAATTAGACTAGGAAATGAGACACTTAAAGTAGTAAAGGAGTTTTACTATTTGGGGAGCAACATAACTGATAATGGTCGAAGCAGAGAGGATACAAAATGTAGGCTGGCAATGGCAAGGAAAGCGTTTCTGAAGAAGAGAAATTTGTTAACATCGAGTATAGATTTAAGTGTCTGGAAGTCGTTTCTGAAAGTATTTGTATGGAGTGTAGCGATGTATGGAATGAAACATGGACAATAAATAGTTTGGACAAGAAGAGAATAGAAGCTTTCGAAATGTGGTGCTACAGAAGAATGTTGAAGATTAGGTGGGTAGATCACGTAACTAATGAGGAGGTATTGAATAGGATTGGGGAGAAGAGAAGTTTGTGGCACAACTTGACTAGAAGAAGGGATCGGTTGGTAAGGCATATTCTGAGGCATCAAGGCATCACTAACTTAGTATTGGAGGGCAGCGTGGAGTGTAAAAATCGCAGAGGGAGACCCAGAGATGAATATAACAAACAGATTCAGAAGTATGTAGGTTGCAGTAGGTACTGGAAGATGAAGAACCTTGCACAGGATAGAGTAGCATGGTGAGCTGTATCAAACCAGTCTCTGGACCACAAAACAAGACATCGATCTGTTTGTGTAGTGGCGAAATTTTTGAAGAATTTGTACTTACAGTTTTTTATGGTCCGTTTCTAAAATTTCACCACTAACTTGACAAAAAGATCGATAAGGAACTAAAAAATCGAGTGTTTCTTGCATATTGCAGTAAAGTCAACGAAAGGAAGCAGACTCTCACTCATCGACAACATCACATAGAAATGGCATAATACACACAAAAAACGCACCTGAAAATGGGAATCATTTCCCGAAACGCGTCGTGTGAAAAGTAAATCAAGAAAGTCGTGACTGGCAGCAGGAGAATTATTTATAAGGAAACCTATTGTTAATGTAAGGTGAACTCGGAAAAAGTAACACCGTTCCCAGATGCAAAATGCATCCTGGAGATTAAACGACTTTAGTCCCTCGTCATTTATCGAAACGACTATCTCTGGAAAGTTGACAAGTACTGCGACTCCTGAACTGTGCTACGGAAAAGCGTTGCTCTCCAATTGTCACCAAACAAACATCTACTACTCGGTTGCGCCGACTGCGAGCGGCAGTTAATAGCGTACTGGACCCATCTTCCCGTACGCGACACACGAGGCTGCCAGGAAGACAGTCTTTCGTGGAAGAAGAAGGCAGAGTGTGCTGTCTAAAATCTTAACTTCTGTCTCCAGTTTTGCAAAGCTCCAAGTCATCCACCAATGACCGCAATGAATCTGAGCTCTGTCCAATCTCTAGACAAGTTTTCCAGGAATTGCGATCACTGCTCCAATGAAATTTCAGGATATTGACAGAGTGTCAGCAAGAGTGGGACTTTCTGTTTATTTTTGGGAGGGTCCATGGGGAAAAGGCATGTTCCACAGAAGCCGTGGAGTATGGCAGAGGTTCGAGTCCTCCCTCGGGCATGGGTGTGTGTGTTTGTCCTGAGGATAATTTAGGTTAAGCAATGTGTAAGCTTATGGACTGATGACCTTAGCAGTTAAGTCCCATAACATTTCACACACAGTATCTATGTCTCGCGGTTCCCACAGAAAATTTCCAATCGTCGCTTTCTTTACGTAAAGGAGATATTTCTCCACGTACGCATCGCACCTTTGCACGAGAGCTTCCAAGCTTCCCAGCGTTATCTCCCATCGCGGTAACGTGGCTAGCCCCGAGTGGGGGGGAAGCACCAGGGTGGGGGCTGGATAGACCATGAAGACCACTTAACCCTTAATATCCCAGGTGTGGTCTCACAGACCGCTAGCGTTTATTCTTCTGTTGCTAATACATAATGGTGAGGTAGGAGATTACAGCGTTGTATAGTTGCTCTTTCCCGAAGCTGTTGCCGTTTCCTTTGTCAGCAGCCGCTTAAATATGACGTGGACCAAAACTGTTACTGCCTCTTTCGTTCTAGCTGTCTCTGAGACCGACCTGGGACTTTACGTTATGAAATCAGAAGCCTGGTCTACGTATACTGTTCGTGTTTACGGACCCTGACTTTGCGTTATGGAATCAGTAGGCAAGTCTACGACTTCTCTTCGCCGGCCGCGGTGGCCGTGCGGTTCTAGGCGGTGCAGTCTGGAACCGCGGGACTGCTACGGTCGCAGGTTCGAATCCTGCCTCGGGCATGGATGTGTGTGATGTCCTTAGGTTAGTTAGGTTTAAGTAGTTCTAAGTTCTAGGGGACTGATGACCTAAGATGTTAAGTCGCATAGTGTCCAGAGCCATTTGAACCATTTTGAACTTCTCTTCATGTTCAAAGGACCCTGAGTTTGGCGATAATTGGGGTCAGTTTAGGAAGTGATCCTGGATCAGATAGTGACAACGCAATTGAAATTGATCATAATACAGTATAAGAACAGTGCGAAAGTGAAGACGGATTTATTTTTCCACATGTGACTTCCTTGAATGAAACATTAGGTAGGAACAAATATCGCTGCTCATCGAAACCTCTTTTAACGATGGCCAATGTCATTATTTTTCCGCATGTTGGCCAAAAATGGGGTGAATGCTTTTGCCACAATTCCTACAGAGACAATACTCAGGTGAACCGTTTTAATTTTTGAAGGAGCTTTTAAGCTCGTTGGTGACACCACAGATAAAAAGCGAGTTAACAGGCATCAGATAACACGTGAACTTCGTGCATCTTTCTCTGTTTTTCGGCTGGTTGGTTGTTTTGGGAAAGGGGGCCAAACGGCGGAGTCGTCGGTCACATCGGATGACCGAAGGATGGGGAAGGAAACCATGGCATTTTCCTGAAGCGATTTAGGGAAATCGCGGAAAACCTGAATCAACATGGTCGGACGCGGGTTTGAACCGTCTTCCTCCCGAATGCGAGTACAGTCCATGTTTTGGGTGCACCAAAATCAAGAGTCGTTGTAGAACGATTGGAAACACGTAACACATGCTCCACGTGTGACCTAAAAAAGGAAAGAAAACACCTTATTTTTGTCATTGTTGCAAGAAGCCAATCTGACTTGAAATGTGGACAAAAATTTCTAGCGAGTGCTAAGAAAACCTCTAAAAAGGAAACTAAACACCTAAAAAGTACTAGTGCAATTTTCACTTTTTTGAACAATTTATAGGGGATTTGTATATTATTACATGTCTAATAAACAATAACAATATAGAAAAAAGTAAAATTTGGAGTGCAGGGTGTTATAATTTCCATAGCACTAACATTATGATGTAATATTATGTTCATTTTGTGTATTTTTCTGTTTAAATGAGTTTTTTCGTAAAAATCAACTTTAAAATTTATTTGAATATTTTTTGTGTGGTATTAATGTAACCTTTTACATAACATCTGAACTGTTCCACTGAAATTGCTGAACGCAGTTTGTAACCCTCCCGTATAAAATATAAAAATGATATTTTTTTTGTTTTGTTAATATCTTAACTCATGAAAACTGATAAATTTTGTCGTAAGCAGCGCTACGCCATGGGCCAGTGAAATCAATCTGAATAAATTGTAAAATTCTTACCTCATGAAGGTGTCGCCGGATGTCGCTGTCTATATATATCTGCTAGTAAATGGCACAGCTTAGTGAAATGCTGGCCTATCTACTAATACTGGACAACATTTGTCTGACATCTGAATGATTATAAAAACTGACTCTGCTTAGTGACACAGCTGCACAGCTGGTCGTCTGATTACTACAGAGCACATGGCTGTGATCTGAGAAAATTTCTGAAATATTGAAATTTAAATAAATGACTGGATCGGGACTTGTAATCACTTAAGACAAAATTATTCTCTTCCTTTTTTTGTTGACTGGTAAAAATTATATTCTGAAAATCTTTTACGTTATTAATAAAGATCTGCAATCCATTACATGAAAAAGTGAATATTACAAATCTGGGTCAACTGATGCTGACGAATCACAAAAACATTGAAACAAATTCATGTTAACATCTCAGACAAGTGACATAACTTCGCGCATGCCAATAAAAATAATAAAATTTACCTTACAATACATGGCTATGAACTGCGTTGTACCAGTGAAAGACTACAACTGCAACTGCTGCCGAGACTGGTCTGACCTGCGACTCTCTTGCAGCAAAGATATTTTCTGCCGCAGGCAGCGCGTGAGCAATACATCGAAATTACATATGCTCCAGCAGGGTGGTGAACCCCTTACATGTTTTTATGGCTATTTCAATATAGCGGTCACTCAGACCGCACCTGGGACAGTGTGTGACAAAAAATGACCTGAGAAACTAAGGATTAAACCTACATGGTGATGGCTCTGACCAAGCTGGAGTGTTTGCGTTCCACCGCCGTTTCCCTCTGCTAGGCTGTTGTGCCAAATAAACGGAAGAATACAGTCCCTCATAAACGTAATTCAGTTCCCAGCTTGACCATAGGCAACAGTTGGAATTGGAGCCGCGAGACCGCTACGATCGCAGGTTCAAATCCTGCCTCGGGCATGGATGTGTGTGGTGTCCTTAGGTTAGTTAGGTTTAAGTAGTTCTAAGTTCTAGGGGACTGATGACCTCAGATGTTATGTCCCATAGTGCTCAGAGCCATTTGAACCATTTGAACATGTGCATTTTGATAGTGTTGTTGTTGTTGTTGTAGTCTTTAGTCCTGAGACTGGTTTGATGCAGCTCTCCATGCCACTCTATCCTGTGCAAGCTTCTTCATCTCCCAGTACCTACTGCAACCTACATCCTTCTGAATCTGCTTAGTGTATTCATCTCTTGGTCTCCCTCTACGATTTTTACCCTCCGCGCTGCCCTCCAATGCTAAATTTGTGATCCCTTGATGCCTCAAAACATGTCCTACCAACCATTCCCTTCTTCTAGTCAAGTTGTGCCACAAACTTCTCTTCTCCCCATCCTATTCAATACCTCCTCATTAGTTATGAGATCTACCCATCTAATCTTCAGCATTCTTCTGTAGCACCACATTTCGAAAGCTTCTATTCTCTTCTTGTCCATACTAGTTATCGTCCATGTTTCACTTCCATACATGGCTGCACTCCATACAAATACTTTCAGAATCGACTTCCTGACACTTAAATCTATACTCGATGTTAACAAATTTCTCTTCTTCAGAAACGATTTCCTTGCCATTGCCACTCTACATTTTATATCCTCTCTACTTCGACCATCATCAGTTATTTTACTCCCTAAATAGCAAAACTCCTTTACTACTTTAAGTGTCTCATTTCCTAATCTAATTCCCTCAGCATCACCCCACTTAATTCGAGTACATTCCATAATCCTCGTTTTGCTTTTGTTGATGTTCATCTTATATCTTCCTTTCAAGACACTGTCCATTCCGTTCAACTGCTCTTCCAAGTCCTTTGCTGTCTCTGACAGAATTACAATGTCATCGGCGAACCTCAAAGTTTTTACTTCTTCTCCATGAATTTTAATACCTACTCCGAATTTTTCTTTTGTTTCCTTTACTGCTTGCTCAATATACAGATTGAATAACATCGGGGAGAGGCTACAACCCTGTCTCACTCCTTTCCCAACCACTACTTCCCTTTCATGCCCCTCGACTCTTATAACTGCCATCTGGTTTCTGTACAAATTGTAAATAGCCTTTCGCTCCCTGTATTTTACCCCTGCCACCTTTAGAATGTGAAAGAGAGTATTCCAGTCAACATTGTCAAAAGAAATTTTGATAGTAGTATTACCAATTATGAAAAGAATGTTCCAGTTTCCCATTCATCATGTTAACAGACTTGGGGACACATTTACATAATAAAATCTGCGTATGTTATGTAGGGTGGCGCTATACGAATAACTTAGCAACGTTGCAGATTATCATCTAAGAAGACAGTACTCCCAAACATACAAAGAGCAAAAATTGGTCACCTAGAACGTTGAAATAAACAGCATGCTTCACATTCACTGTAAAATAAGCAAGTGGGAGGCAGTTGTGGTACAAAAAAACGTCACAAGTCCACTTCACACATGAACCGCAACGTTCACCTCACTGCACCGTCAGTGCAAATAGCGACTCTTCGGGCCATACTCCACATATCTCGTTCGCTTCTGACCCTTTCCTTTATCTTTCGGCCTTTTGAAAGCATACAGCTTTATCTCCAAAAAGGTCCAATGCAAGCAATTCGCTTCAGAAATTGGTCGAGATGGACCTCTACTCACTGACAGTGGCGGGTACAGCTGGGTTTGAAGCCGATTGTCACTGACAACGCGTGTGACATTCACTTCCAGTCTCTATCGTTAAGTACGTTGTTACTGCCACTGTTTTCTCATTCTGTGTTACATGGCTGTGAATGATACACCGTTCCCTGTAGATACATTGGGCAGTCCACATTGTTACACCAACAAATGGTAAAACTTCACTCACGGTGTGGTCATAGGACATTAAAACGTGGTACTTCCTTTGTACCATTCTGTGACAACCACGTCTACCCATCTTACTGCGTTGATCCCATACAAACGGCTAGTATCTACATAGCACATGTATCTGCCGTTCGCCGGCCGCGGTGGTCTAGCGGTTCTAGGCGCGCAGTCCGGAAACGCGCGACTGCTACGGTCGCAGGTTCGAATCCTGCCTCGGGCATGGATGTGTGTGATGTCCTTAGGTTAGTTAGGTTTAAGTAGTTCTAAGTTCTAGGGGACTGATGACCTCAGATGTTAAGTCCCACAGTGCTCAGAGCAATTTGAACCATTTTATCTGCCGTTCCACAAGGGAAGTTCCGTACCTAAGCACTGGAAAACTGCTCAAGTCACACCAATACCCTAAAAGGGAAACGGGAGTAATCCGCTGAATTACAGGCCCGTATCACTAATTTCGATTTGCATATACTATATTCGAACATTAACAGTACCTGGAAGAAAACTATTTACTGACACATAGTCATCACGGATTCAAAAAATATCGTTCTTGTGAAACACAACTATCTATTAATAATGATGAAGTAATAAGTGCTATCGATAGCGGATGTCAAATTGATTCCATAATATTAGATTTCCAGAAGGCTTTCGACACCGTTCCTCACAAGCGTCTTCAAACCAAACTGAGTGCCTATGGGGTATCGCGAGTTCGTGATTTCCTGTCAGAAAGGTCACAGTTCGTAGTAATAGGCGAAAAGTCAACGAGTAAAACAGAAGTAATATCCGGCGTTCCCCAAGGAAGTGTTATAAGCCCTCTGTTGTTCCTGATCTATATAAACGACATAGGAGACAATCTGAGTAGCCCTCTTAGATTATTTGCAGATCATGCTGTCATTTGCCGTCTTGTAAACTCATAAGATGACGAAACCAAATTGCAAAATAATTTAGATAAGATATCTGCGTGGTGCGAAAAGTGGCAATTGACCCTGAATAAAGAAAAGTGTGAAGTTATTCACATGAGTACTAAAAGAAATCCGCGATATTTCGATAACGCGATAAGTCACACAAATCTGAAGGCTGTAAATTCAACTAAATACTTAGGGATTACAAATACAAATAACCTAAATAGGAACTGTCACATAGACAGTGTTGTGGGTAGAGCGAACCAAACACTGCGATTCACTGGCAGAACACAAAAAGATGTAACAGATCTACTAAAGAGACTGCTTACACCACGCTTGTCGGCCCTATTCTGGAGTATTTCTGTGCGATGTGGGGTCCGCGTCAGGTGGGACTGACGGATGACACCGCAAAAGTAGAAAGAAGAGCAGCTCGTTTTGTATTATCGGGAAGTAGGGGAGATAGTGCCACAGACATGATACGTGAATTGGAGTGGCAATCATTCAAACAAAGGCATTTTTCGTTGCAACGGGATCTTCTGACGAAATTTCAGTTTACTCCTCCGATTGCGAAAACATTCTATTCGCACCCACCTACATAAGGAGAAATGATCACGAGAAAATAAAAATTTAAGTGCTCGTTTTTCCCGCGCGACGTTCGAGAGTGGAACGGTAGAGAGACAGCTTGAAGGTGGTTCATTGAACCCTCTGCCAGGCACTTTATTGTGAATAGCAGAGTAATCACGTAGATGTAGAGAGAGGTCTAGCTTGATGGCATGATAGAAGAAGAAACAGCAGTCCACAGGGAAGATGATGATGATGATGATGATGATGATGATGATGTTTGCTTTGTGGGGCGCTCTCAACTGCGCGGTCATCAACGCCTGTACAAATTCCCAACCTTTACTCAGTCCATGGTGAAGAAATGATGAGGACAACACAAACAGCTAGCCATCTGGAGGCAGGAGAAAATCCCTGACCCCGCCGGGAATCCAACCCGGGATCCCGTGCTCGGGAAGCGAGAACGCTACCGCGAGACCACGAGCTGCGTACTCCATAGGGGAGTGGTAGGGGATCCAGTGTTAGATTCAGAATTTAAAAGAGCTTTGGAAGACTCAAGATCAAATAAGGCAGAAGATATCATTTCATCAGAATTTCTAAAAGCACTGGGGGACGTGGCAATGAAACGACTGTTCTTAATGGAGTGCAGAATATATGAGGTTGGCGATGTATTATCAGACTTACGGAAAAACATCACACACGCAATTTCAAGGATTGAAAAACGGCGAAAAGTACGCATAATCAGCTTAAAAACTCATGTAACTAATTTGCCGAAAAAAATAATGGAAAAGAAAATTGAAGATGTATTAGATGACGATCAGTTTTACTTTAGGAAAGGTAAAGGCGTGAGAGAGGCACTTTCGACTTTTCAGTTGGTAATGGAAGCAAGAGTGAAGGAAAATCTATACATATTCATTGGATTTGTCCACCTGGAAAAAGCGTTCAACAGTGTCAGACGGCGGAAGGTGTCCGAAATTCTGAGACACATGGGGGTAAGTTGCAGCGAAGGACGGGTAATACACAATATATGCAAAAGCCTGGAGGGAACAGTAAGACTAGAAGACCAAGAATGAAGTGCACGAATTAAACAGGATGTAAGGCAGAGATGTAGTCTGACATCTCTACAGTTCAATCTACACATCGATGGAGCAATTGTGGTAATAAAGGAAAAGTTTGAGAGAGGGATTAAAATTCAACGTGAAAGGATACCAATGATACGATTCACTGATGGCATTACTACCCTCAGAGAAAGTGAAGAAGAATTACATGATGCGTTAAATGGAATGAGCAGTCTAATGAGCTTCCCGCGCCCGGGTTCCCGGGTTCGATTCCCGGCGGGGTCAGGGATTTTCTCTGCCTCGTGATGACTGATTCAAATGGTTCAAATGGCTCTGAGCACTATGGGACTTAACAGCGATGGTCATCAGTCCCCTAGAACTTAGAACTACTTAAACCTAACTAACCTAAGGACATCACACAACACCCAGTCATCATGAGGCAGAGAAAATCCCTGACCCCGCCGGGAATCGAACCCGGGAACCCGGGCGTGGGAAGCGAGAACGCTACCGTACGACCACGAGCTGCGGACCTCGTGATGACTGGGTGTTGTGTGATGTCCTTAGGTTAGTTAGGTTTAAGTAGTTCTAAGTTCTAGGGGACTGATGACCATAGATGTTGTCCCATAGTGCTCAGAGCCATTTGAACCATTTGGAACGCCAGAAACCATTTCCGTTTTACTCAATGACTTTCAGTCTATTACTACAAACTGTGTCCTCCCTGACAGGAAATCACGAATTCAGTCGTATAACTGAGACGATAACCGATAAGCACGCAATTTTAATATAAGCTGATTCTGTGGTACAGTGTGAAAAGCCTTATGGAAATCTAGAAATACGGAATCAATTTGAAATCCCTTGTTAATAGCACTGAACATTTCGTATGAGTAAAGAGCTACTTTTGTTTCACTTGAATGACGTTTTTTATATCTGTGTTGGCTGTGTTTTCTTCGAGGAGCTTCCCAGCACGAAAAATGCAAGACCTTCCTCCAAAACCCACGTGTCCAGTATTCTGAATAAAGTAACCACCAAATGGTTTAGATTAGATTAGATTTACTTTCATGCCAACTGATCCGTAGTGAGGAGGTCCTCCAGGATGAAGAACATGTCAGAAAAATAATAATACATGACAAATATTTACAACTCAAACAACCATTCCACAGGTCCCAAGTGGAATGATCGTTATTTTTTTAATGAACACTATATGAAATAATCATTTTACAAATACTAATGCACTGAATTTAAAATAAAAAAGTTTATTTTTGTATTTATAAGGTAATAAACGTATAATGCAACTACTAAAATGAACACATTACTGCACTGAAATGGTGCAGAAGTTCGATTGTACTTACACACACACACACACACACACACACACACACACACACACACACACACAGTTATTTACAATGAGTATATTACTGCACTGAAATATATACAGGGTGAGTCACCTAACGTTACCGCTGGATATATTTCGTAAACCACATCAAATACTGACGAACCGATTCCACAGACCGAACGTGAGGAGAGGGGCTAGTGTAATTGTTTAATACAAATCATACAAAAATGCACGGAAGTATGTATTTTAACACAAACATACGTTTTTTAAAATGGAACCACGTTAGTTTTGTTAGCACATCTGAACATATAAACAAATACGTAATCAGTGCCGTTTGTTGCATTGTAAAATGTTAATTACATCCGGAGATATTGTAACATAAAGTTGACGCTTGAAACCTCCGACGTTCAGTTGCGTGTTGTAACAAACACGGGCCACGGTCGGCGAGCAGCATCTGCAGGGACATGTCTACGATGACGACCGTGTTTACGAGTGTGGCTGTAGTGCACTGTTGTGGTTTGGTCTAGCTGTCGTAGTGTCCGCATGTAGAGCTTGCTGCTATTGTTAATTTGCATTCGTCTCCGCACGCAGACCAACTGTACTACACCGTGTTACCGGACGTCTGTGATAGTGTAGTGTTATACGAACTGTGACCATGGTGTATTCGAACTCTGAAAAGGCGTAGATGATACTCATCTATGGCGAGTGTCAACGAAATGCAGCTGAAGCCTGCGGGGTGTAAGCTGAACGGTACCCGGACAGAGAGCATCCAACGTGCCGCACATTGCAAAACATCTACCGCCAACTGTATGCAACAGGTATGGTCGTAGCACGCAAACGGGTCCGTAACAGGCCCGTCACAGGAGAAGCGGGTGCAGTTGGTGTGTTAGCTGCTGTTGCCATGAACCCACACATGAGTACACGGGACATTGCGAGAGCCGGTGGACTGAGTCGAAGTAGTGTCATGTGCGTACTGCATCGTCACCGCTTTCACCCGTTTCATGTGTCGCTACATCAGCAATTACATGGTGACGACTTTAATCATCGAGTGCAGTTCTGTCAATGGGCATTAACAGAGAATGCGTTGCAGTTCTACCTGTTTACCGATGAAGCGGGTTTCACAAACCACGGGGCAGTGAATCTACGGAACATGCATTACTGGTCCGTGGACAATCCTCGCTGGCTCAGACAGGTAGAGCGACAGCGACCGTGGACTGTAAATGTATGTTGCGGAATCATTGGCGACCACCTCATTGGTCGTCGCTTCATTTCAGGGGCCCAAACAGCTGCAACATACATCGCGTTTCTACAGAATGATCTTCCAACGTTGCTCGAAAATGTCCCACTGGAAACGCGTCGACGTATGTGGTATCAGCTTGATGGTGCACCTGCACATTGCGCAATTAACACTAGGCTGACCCTTGACAGGATATTCGACGGGCGTTTCATAGGACGTGGAGAACGCATAAATTGGCCAGCTCGTTCTCCTGATCTTACACCTCTGGACTTCTTTCTGTGGGGTACGTTAAATGAGAATGTGTACCTTGATGTGCCTACAACCCCAGAGGATATGAAACAACGTATTGTGGCAGCCTGCGGCGACATTACACCAGATGTACTGCGGCGTGTACGACATTCATTACGCCAGAGATTGCAGTTGTGTGCAGCAAATGATGGCCACCACATTGAACATCTATTTGGCCTGACATGTCGGGACACACTCTATTCCACTCCGTAATTGAAAATGGAAACCACGTGTGTACGTGTACCTCACCCCTCATGGTAATGTACATGTGCGTCAGTGAAAAACACCAATAAAAAGGTGTTAGCATGTGGACGTAATGTGCTGTTCCAGTCTCTTCTGTACCTAAGGTCCATCACCGTTCCCTTTGGATCCCTACGTAATTCGGTGCTCTTCGATACATACGATCGAACAGCGGAGGAGTGGTACTCAAGCGTCAACTTTAGGTTACAATATCTCCGGATGTAATTAACATTTTACAATGCAACAAACGGCACTGATTACGTATTTGTTTATATGTTCAGATGTGCTAACAAATCTAACGGGGTTCCATTTAAAAAAACGTGGGTTTGTGTTAAAAAACATACTTACGTGCATTTTTTTATGGTTTGTATTAACCAATTACACTAGCCCCTTTCCTCACGTTCGGTCTGTGGAATCGATTCGCCAGTATTTGATGTGGTTTACGAAATATATCCGGCGGTAATGTTAGGTGACTCACCAAGTATATATATAATGTGAAGGAGTTGGCCACTAATAAATCCTTTAGGCTTCTCTTAAACAGAATTTCATTGGTTGTTAAGGTTTTTATGGCTACTGGCAAGTTATTGAAAATGTGTGTTCCTGAATAATGCACACCTTTTTGTACAAGACTAAGTGACTTTAAATTCTTGTGAAGATTATTCTTATTTCTAGTATTGAATCCATGAATTGAGCTGTTGGTATGAAAAAGTGATATATTTTTAATGAAAAATTTCATCAAGCAATAAATATATTGGGAAGCAGTAGTTAGTATCCCTAGTTCCCTAAACAGCCTTCTGCAGGATGTTCTTGAGTTCACACCACATGTAACTCTTACAGCACGTTTTTGTGCCCAGAAAACTTTAGCTTGGCTTGATGAATTACCCCAAAAAATAATCCCATATGACATTATGGAATGAAAATAAGCATAGTATGCCAGTTTTTACATTTTTATATCCGCTCTGTCTGACCGTCTCACGGTTGAATGACGACGTGTGACTAACCGACCTACGCTATTAAACATTTGTTTCGCGCGAGAGTACCATCCATACGGCCGTCCCGGCGACCACACACACACGCACACACACACACAAACGCATTACAAATAGAGACAAAACATGGAATGATATTGCCTAGACATGTGTGCTAGTAATGTTGCAGCTTTGCAAATGAGTTAATGTGTAAAATTATTTGACATTAGGCATGCAACTGTGGAAAAGATTTTTAGAAGTTTGAAGTCATATTTCAATGAGGGGATTTTGGATCTGTGATAGAAAAGTAGATTTTTCAAAAATCTGTTTTTCGTGAGCTACAGAATTTAATTTGTATTCTGCATAAATTTGTGATCTACAGAATTTAATCTCTGTTCTGTATATATTTTATCTTGATATAAGTATTCTAAATGCTTTTAAAATATTTATCGTTTTGCCACACCCACCGTTTGAGACATTTGGAAATAGTGATGAGGACTATACGTCTTTAAAATCTGGAAATCTAGAGACACGCAATCAGTTTGAAACAGCACTCAACACTTCACGTGTGTAAAGAGCTAGTTGTGTTTCACAAGAACGATGTTTTCTAAATGCGTGTTGACTGTGAGTCAATAAACTGTTTTCTTCGAGGTAATTCGTAATGTTCGAACACAATATATGTTGCAAAATCCCGCTGCGGATCGAAGTTAATAATATGAGCCCGTAATTTAGTGGATTACTCCTACTACCTTTCTTGAATATTGGTGTGACCTGTTCTACTTTCAAGTCCTTAGTTACGGATCTTGTTGTGCGAACGGCTGTATTGGATTGTTAAGTATGGAGCTATTGCATCAGCATACTCTGAAAGGGACCTAATTGGTGTACAGTCTGGACAGCGAACCTTGCTTTTGTTAAGTAAATTAAGTTGCCTCACTTCTCCGAGGATATCTGCTTCTACGTTACTCATGTTGCCAGCTGTTCTTGATTCGAATTCTGGAATATTTACTTCACCCTCTTTGGTGAACGAATTTCGGAAGTCTGTGTTCAGCTATCGTGCAGACAAGGCATTCACTGCGTCTTGCCGCTAACATACGTCGCATGTGAGCAGAATGTAAGAGATCGCTAATCTTGGAGATTTTGCGTCCGTTTAAATTTGGCATGATTTTCAAATATATATTGAGCTGTATTGTTGTTATAGTCTTCTCTGACTGATTTGACGCAGCTCTCCATGCTACTCTATCCTGTGCAAGCTTCTTCATATTCCAGTACCTACTGCAACCTACATCCTTCTGAATCTGTTTAGTGTATTTATCTCTTGGTCTCCCTCTACCATTTTTAACCTCCACGCTGCCCTCCAATACTAAATTAGTGATCCTTTGATGCTTCATATCATGTCCTATCAATCGAGCCCTTCTTCTAGTCAAGTTGTGCCACAAACTTCTCTCCAACTCTACTCAATACCTCCTCATTAGTTACGTGATCTACGCATCTAATCTTCAGCACTCTTCTGTAGCACCACATTTCGAAAGCTTCTATTCTCTTCTTGTCTGAGCTACTCATCGTCCACACTTCACTTCCATACATGGCTACACTCCATAAAAATACTTTCAGAAACGACTTCCTGACACTTAAGTCTGTACTCGATGTTAACAAATTTCTCTTCTTCAGAAACGCTTTCCTTGCCATTGCCAGTCTGCGTTTTATATCCTCTCTACTTCGACCATCATCAGTTGTTTGCCCCCCAAATAGCAAAACTCCTTTACTACTTTAAGTCTCATTTCCTGCCGGCTAGGGTGGCAGGTTCGAATCCTGCCTCGGGCATGGATGTGCGTGATGTCCTTAGGTTAGTTAGGTTTAAGTAGTTCTAAGTTCTAGGGGACTGATGACCTCAGACGTTCCGTCCCATAGTGCTCAGCGCCATTTGAACCATTTGAATTTGATTCATTTCCTAATCTAATTCGCTCAGCATCACCCCACTTAATTCGACTACATTCATTATCCTCGTTTGGCTTTTGTTGATGTTTGTCTTATACCCTCCTTTCAAGACACTGTCCATTCCGTTCAACTGCTCTTCCAAGTCCTTTGCTGTCTCTGACAGAATTAGTGTCATCATCGACGAACCTCGAAGTGTTTATTTCTTCTCCATAGATTTTAATACCTGCTCCGAATTTTTCTTTTGTTTCCTTTACTACTTGCTCAATACACACATTACATAGCATCGGGGATAGGCTACAACCCTGTCTCACTCCTTTCCCAACCACTGTTTCTATTTCATGTCCCTCGACTCATATAAGTGCCATCTGGTTTCTGTACAAATTGTAAATAGCCTTTCGCTAGTTTTATTTTACCCCTGCCACCTTCAGAATTTGAAAGAGAGTATTTATTATCGTGCGGAAAAATGCCTCAGCAAAGACTTTGGTAATATCCGTTAGTGGGACTGGATGGAACGTCGGGACCGCATGCAGGCTGCCTTCAGCGCGGAGTGCGGACCGGCGGTGTGCATAGAATGCGCAGGTGTGTGCGGCGGCGCGAGTGCGTGTGTTGGATCGTAAGCGTGTGAGTGCGTGATTAATGGTGGAGCCGTCATACGCGGCAGCTGAGCTCAGCTGAGCAGCTCTGGGCAGAGGCGGGCCTTGTAGCCTGGGGAACACCACGGGCCGCGCCACTGTTCGTTCTGTGAGCGAGGCGCGGCTTCCAGTAAACACACACCGCCGCCCGAGAAAGATCGGGCTGCCCTTCCGATTCTGTATCCCTCATATGCTTCAAACGCTGTACACTGATGTTAGAATAGTCACGGGATAGCGATGCTCACATATGCAAATGGCGGTAGTATCGCGCATGCAGGGTGTTACAAAAAGGTACGGCCAAACTTTCACGAAACATTCCTCACACACAAAGAAAGAAAATATGTTATGTGGACATGTGTCGGGAAACGCTTAATTTCCATGTTAGAGCTCTTTTTAGTTTCGTCAGTATGTACTGTACTTCCTCGATTCACCGCCAGTTGGCCCAATTGAAGGAAGGTAATGTTGACTTCGGTGCTTGTGTTGACATGCGACTCATTGCTCTACAGTTCTAGCATTAAGCACATCAGTACGTAGCATCAACAGGTTAGTGTTCATCACGAACGTGGTTTTGCAGTCGCGCAATGTTTACAAATGCGGAGTTGGCAGATGCCCATTTGATGTATGGGTTAGCACCCGTGGCGCGGTACGTTTGTATTGAGACAGATTTCCAGAACGAAGGTGTCCCGACAGGAAGACGTTCGAAGCAATTGATCGGCGTCTTAGGGAGCACGGAACATTCCAGCCTATGACTCGCCACTGGGGAAGACCTAGAACGACTAGGACACCTGCAATGGACGAGGCAATTCTTCGTGCAGTTGACGATAACCCTAATGTCAGCGTCAGAGAAGTTGCTGCTGTACAAGGTAACGTTGACCATGTCACTGTATGGAGAGTGCTACGGGAGAACCAGTTGTTTCCGTACCATGTACAGCGTGTGCAGGCACTATCAGCAGCTGGTTGCACTCCACGGGTACACTTCTGCGAATGGTTCATCCAACAATGTGTCAATCCTCATTCCAGTGCAAGTGTTCTCTTTACGGATGAGGCTTCATTCCAACGTGATAAAATTGTAAATTTCCACAATCAACATGTGTGGGCTGACGAGAATCCGCACGCAAATGTGCAATCACGTCATCAACACAGATTTTCTGTGAACGATTGGGCAGGCATTATTGGTGATGTCTTGATTGGGCCCCATGTTCTTCCACCTACGCTCAATGGAGCACGTTATCATGATTTCATACGGGATACTCTACCTGTGCTGCTCGAACATGTGCCTTTACAAGTACGACATATCATGTGGTTCATGCACGATGGACCTCCTGCACATTACAGTCGAAGTGTTCGTACGCTTCTCAACAGCAGATTCGGTGACCGATGGATTGGTAGAAGCGGACCAATTCCATGGCCTCCACACTCTCCTGACCTCAACCCTCTTGACTTTCATTTATGGGGGTATTTGAAAGCTCTTGTCTACGCAACCCCGGTATCAAATGTGGAGACTCTTCGTGCTCGTATTGTGGACGGCTGTGATACAATACGCCATTCTCCAGGGCTGCATCAGCGCATCAGCGATTCCATGCGACGGAGGGTGGATGCCTGTATCTTCGCTAACGGAGGACATTGTGAACATTTCCTGTAACAAAGTGTTTGAAGTCACGCTGGTACGTTCTGTTGCTTTGTGTTTCCATTCCATGATTAATGTGATTTGAAGAGAAGTAATAAAGTGTGCTCCCTGCCGCCGTTGGATAAGCAGCTGCAGCAGCAAGTCGTATACTCCTAGCTCACTCATTTGTTACATAGTTTAATTCTTAATTTCTTTGCGTGTTTTTGGTACTTGCATTGTTTAATTCATAAATTTCGAGCGTATTATAGTATTTGAGAGTTGTAGCATCGCGTTTTAGTACCTGAATAGTGTAAATTCGCGTAGTCGTTTGTCTACTGTTTTGTTTTGAACGGCCAGTGTCGGTTGGTCGCAGTCAGTGTGCTCCCTGCCGCCGTTGGATAAGCAGCTGAGCAGCAAGTCGTTTACTCCTAGCTCACTCATTTGTTACATAGTTTAATTCTTAATTTCTTTGCGTGTTTTTGGTTCTTGCATTGTTTAATTCATAAATTTCGGGCGTATTATAGTATTTGAGAGTGTAGCATCGTGTTTTAGTACCTGAATAGTGTAATTTCGCTTAGTCTCCTTCCGCCGCCGAGCAGTGTCAGCAGTGCGCAAGTAGCAGCATTACTGCATTTACTAGGCAATCTTGTATTTTAATAACCGTTTAAATTTTGTCGATTTGTTTGCGCTCTCTGTAGATTAGTTCAGACGTTCTTAGCAAAACAGTTTTTAGCATGGATAGGGACTGCAACTGCTGTGTTCGGATGCAGGCTGAGTTGGCATCCCTTCGCTCCCAGCTTCAGGCAGTGTTGGCTTCGGTCACACAGCTTGAGGCTGTTGCCAATGGGCATCACTGTGGGGGTCGGGATGGGGGTTTGTCGGGGACGGCCAGCTCGTCCCACGCATCCCCTGATCGGACTACGACTGTGGTTGCCCGGGATACTGCCCGCATTGAGGCTGATCCCTCACCTGTGGTAGAGTGGGAGGTCGTCTCAAGGTGTGGCAGGGGGCGAAAGACATTCCGGAGGGCTGAACGGAAAGCCTCTCCAGTTTGTCTGACGAACCGGTTTCAGGCTCTGTCTCAGGCTGATACTGATCTTCGGCCTGACATGGCTGCTTGTCCTGTTCCAGAGGTTGCCCCTCAGTCTGCAAGATCCGGGCAGTCGCAGAGGGTGGGCTTACTGGTAGTTGGGAGCTCCAACGTCAGGCGCGTAATGGGGCCCCTTAGGGAAATGGCAGCAAGAGAGGGGAAGAAAACCAATGTGCACTCCGTGTGCATACCGGGGGGAGTCATTCCAGATGTGGAAAGGGTCCTTCCGGATGCCATGAAGGGTACAGGGTGCACCCATCTGCAGGTGGTCGCTCATGTCGGCACCAATGATGTGTGTCGCTATGGATCGGAGGAAATCCTCTCTGGCTTCCGGCGGCTATCTGATTTGGTGAAGACTGCCAGTCTCGCTAGCGGGATGAAAGCAGAGCTCACCATCTGCAGCATCGTCGACAGGACTGACTGCGGACCTTTGGTACAGAGCCGAGTGGAGGGTCTGAATCAGAGGCTGAGACGGTTCTGCGACCGTGTGGGCTGCAGATTCCTCGACTTGCGCCATAGGGTGGTGGGGTTTCGGGTTCCGCTGGATAGGTCAGGAGTCCACTACACGCAACAAGCGGCTACACGGGTAGCAGGGGTTGTGTGGCGTGGGCTGGGCGGTTTTTTAGGTTAGATGGCCTTGGGCAAGTACAGAAAGGGCAACAGCCTCAACGGGTGCGCGGCAAAGTCAGGACATGCGGGGACCAAGCAGCAATCGGTATTCTAATTGTCAACTGTCGAAGCTGCGTTGGTAAAGTACCGGAACTTCAAGCGCTGATAGAAAGCACCGAAGCTGAAATCGTTATAGGTACAGAAAGCTGGCTTAAGCCAGAGATAAATTCTGCCGAAATTTTTACAAAGGTACAGACGGTGTTTAGAAAGGATAAATTGCATGCAACCGGTGGTGGAGTGTTCATCGCTGTTAGTAGTAGTTTATCCTGTAGTGAAGTAGAAGTGGATAGTTCCTGTGAATTATTATGGGTGGAGGTTACACTAAACAACCGAACTAGGTTAATAATTGGCTCCTTTTACCGACCTCCCGACTCAGCAGCATTAGTGGCAGAACAACTGAGAGAAAATTTGGAATACATTTCACATAAATTTCCTCAGCATGTTATAGTCTTAGGTGGAGATTTCAATTTACCAGATATAGACTGGGACACTCAGATGTTTAGGACGGGTGGTAGGGACAGAGCATCGAGTGACATTATACTGAGTGCACTATCCGAAAATTACCTCGAGCAATTAAACAGAGAACCGACTCGTGGAGATAACATATTGGACCTACTGATAACAAACAGACCCGAACTTTTCGAATCTGTATGTACAGAGCAGGGAATCAGTGATCATAAGGCCGTTGCAGCATCCCTGAATATGGAAGTTAATAGGAATATAAAAAAAGGGAGGAAGGTTTATCTGTTTAGCAAGAGTAATAGAAGGCAGATTTCAGACTACCTAACAGATCAAAACGAAAATTTCTGTTCCGACACTGACAATGTTGAGTGTTTATGGAAAAAGTTCAAGGCAATCGTAAAATGCGTTTTAGGCAGGTACGTGCCGAGTAAAACTGTGAGGGACGGGAAAAACCCACCGTGGTACAACAACAAAGTTAGGAAACTACTGCGAAAGCAAAGAGAGCTCCACTCCAAGTTTAAACGCAGCCAAAACCTCTCAGACAAACAGAAGCTAAACGATGTCAAAGTTAGCGTAAGGAGGGCTATGCGTGAAGCGTTCATTGAATTCGAAAGTAAAATTCTATGTACCGACTTGACAGAAAATCCTAGGAAGTTCTGGTCTTACGTTAAATCAGTAAGTGGCTCGAAACAGCATATCCAGACACTACGGGATGATGATGGCATTGAAACAGAGGATGACTCGCGTAAAGCTGAAATACTAAACACCTTTTTCCAAAGCTGTTTCACAGAGGAAGACCGCACTGCAGTTCCTTCTCTAAATCCTCGCACAAACGAAAAAATGGCTGACATCGAAATAAGTGTCCAAGGAATAGAAAAGCAACTGGAATCACTCAATAGAGGAAAGTCCACTGGACCTGACGGGATACCAATTCGATTCTACACAGAGTACGCGAAAGAACTTGCCCCCCTTCTAACAGCCGTGTACCGCAAGTCTCTAGAGGAACGGAGGGTTCCAAATGATTGGAAAAGAGCACAGATAGTCCCAGTCTTCAAGAAGGGTCGTCGAGCAGATGCGCAAAACTATAGACCTATATCTCTTACGTCGATCTCTTGTAGAATTTTAGAACATGTTTTTTGCTCGCGTATCATGTCATTTCTGGAAACCCAGAATCTACTATGTAGGAATCAACATGGATTCCGGAAACAGCGATCGTGTGAGACCCAACTCGCCTTATTTGTTCATGAGACCCAGAAAATATTAGATACAGGCTCCCAGGTAGATGCTATTTTTCTTGACTTCCGGAAGGCGTTCGATACAGTTCCGCACTGTCGCCTGATAAACAAAGTAAGAGCCTACGGAATATCAGACCAGCTGTGTGGCTGGATTGAAGAGTTTTTAGCAAACAGAACACAGCATGTTGTTATCAATGGAGAGACGTCTACCGACGTTAAAGTAACCTCTGGCGTGCCACAGGGGAGTGTTATGGGACCATTGCTTTTCACAATATATATAAATGACTTAGTAGATAGTGTCGGAAGTTCCATGCGGCTTTTCGCGGATGATGCTGTAGTATACAGAGAAGTTGCTGCATTAGAAAATTGTAGCGAAATACAGGAAGATCTGCAGCGGATAGGCACTTGGTGCAGGGAGTGGCAACTGACCCTTAACATAGACAAATGTAATGTATTGCGAATACATAGAAAGAAGGATCCTTTATTGTATGATTATATGATAGCGGAACAAACACTGGTAGCAGTTACTTCTGTAAAATATCTGGGAGTATGCGTACCGAACGATTTGAAGTGGAATGATCATATAAAACTAATTGTTGGTAAGGCGGGTACCAGGTTGAGATTCATTGGGAGAGTGCTTAGAAAATGTAGTCCATCAACAAAGGAGGTGGCTTACAAAACACTCGTTCGACCTATACTTGAGTATTGCTCATCAGTGTGGGATCCGTACCAGGTCGGGTTGACGGAGGAGATAGAGAAGATCCAAAGAAGAGCGGCGCGTTTCGTCACTGGGTTATTTGGTAACCGTGATAGCGTTACGGAGATGTTTAATAAACTCAAGTGGCAGACTCTGCAAGAGAGGCGCTCTGCATCGCGCTGTAGCTTGCTCGCCAGGTTTCGAGAGGGTGCGTTTCTGGATGAGGTATCGAATATATTGCTTCCCCCTACTTATACTTCCCGAGGAGATCACGAATGTAAAATTAGAGAGATTAGAGCGCGCACGGAGGCTTTCAGACAGTCGTTCTTCCCGCGAACCATACGCGACTGGAACAGGAAAGGGAGGTAATGACAGTGGCACGTAAAGTGCCCTCCGCCACACACCGTTGGGTGGCTTGCGGAGTATCAATGTAGATGTAGATGTAGATGTAGATGTAGAAAGGAAGCGTTTCCGGACACATGTCCACATAACATATTTTCTTTCTTTGTGTGTGAGGAATGTTTCCTGAAAGTTTGGCCGTACCTTTTTGTAACACCCTGTATAATGTATAAAAGGTCAGTGCATTGATGGAGCAGTCATTTGTACTGACAAGGGAAACTCCCCATCGCACCCCCTCAGATTTGGTGGTAAGAAGGCTGTAATGTAATAAAATAAAATATTTTAATTGTTTTGTGATTATTAGTGAAATGTGATAAAATAAACTATGAACCTAGACTTATATAAAAAAGAAACATTTATGCAATGGCTTAGCATAAAAGAGAAATAACTAATGTAGGAATATTATTAACAATGTAATATGTTGTTTAATTTAGGTCGACGTGTATAAGCTATGAAACGTCCGCTTAGAAAAATTTATGAATGACTGTGCTGATAAACCTCTTACATTATTTGCTTTTCAAACAGCTGAGCAAAACTGAACATACTCAGATATTTCGCTCTTTACTTATTCTGATCAACACTAAATTGACACACAATATTTTCAGCGCAACGCATTCTGACTTTGAAAAATCCCTACAAAAGAATGGCCCTGACTAACATTAACCTATACCTTTCATGAATTCTTACCTCACAAAAATCTTCGTTACTCGAACTACTGCAATACAGCGAGCGCCAATACTGCCAGCTAAATAAAAGATTCAAACAACTGAAGTCACTAACTACTGATAGGCATAGTTAGCAAATGAAAGATTTTGATAAAGAACAAACAATGTATTTACCTTAATAGTGTTCAAAAGTCATTATATATATATATATATCAGCTCATGACCTCCAGTGTTACAAATTTACTGTCTCTGATGGACACACGTCCAGATCATCCGCTCTCAAAACTCCGCCATCTGTCCCCCCACATCCACCAATGCTGGTGGCTCACCTTCAACTGCGCAACGCTACGCGCTGTTCACATCCAACTGCCCAACATTACAATAGCGACTATTCCAACAATGCCCACCAGCCACAGACTGCACACAGCACAGCCAGTGATTTTCATACAGAGCGCTACGTGGCGTTACCAACATAAAAACCTAAACAGCCTACTTTCACACTCAGTAAACTAGTTCAGTTCTCAGGGTAGTTACGTAATCGTCTATAATTAATTGTCCTTTTCTTATGTATCCAACACTAGGCTCGTGAGAATTCGTGTGCTTATTGCACCAGGGAATATTTGCCAAGTCTGTTCGGTGTACACTACTGTAGTACCTAACTTAATATCGTGGTTCTGTCTCGATTCCCCAGTAAAACAAGAGTAGCATCGACAAATGAAATCCTATAGTGGAACTGGAATCCTGTGACCAGACCTTTATTCCCTGGGATGTTATCTCGTTGTATAAAGAAAATCTGTAAATACAATTGTTAAATTATTAGTAGCTTCGTCCGGTCTCGTGGGATCGGAAATAAAGTTAATTGTCCTAACCGACGGCACGTCTCGTAGATGAGCTAAAAGAAAAATGTTAAAGATTTTTCTAAGATAGCGCCTAACAATGAAAATTCTTTGTTAAGGCCCATATCTACTTACGACATTCTAGGTATCAGACGATCAATGAATTGACCACATACACAAATTCTTTTGACAAAATAACCATTATAGTTTTCGTTTTTAAGTACAACTTACATTATCAGCTGGTACAGCAAGATGAGCTTTACACAAGAACGTCCTCTTAGGTCCGAATCCAAGCAGATAAGATAAGCGAATGACAAAGGAAAGATAGTTCATGCACATAAGCGCAAGATTCCATGGAACAACATGCCCATTGTAGTTCTCTCCCTTCCGTCTTTGGCGTACTTGTCGATTATTTATAAAATTTATCGTAATATTTAGTTTACAATTTTTTTTAAACCCAAGTCCACCTAGGAGAAACAGTACATGACCCAGTGGCCAGGGCGTCAAAAAGTGAACACAGATCAAGCATGAAAACAGAAAGTGGGTGGACTGAATTGTGAAAAAGAAGCAAAATAGAAACATTGAATGGTTCGAGGAGAAGAAGTACAATACATAGCAGCCAGAAACAGCAAGGGCGTCTTGGTTAAGACGATGTAGCTCACCGTATTAAAAAAAAGAAAATAATAATAACGAGGGAAATGATCAGCGATGAACTCGAACAGGTGTCATGGGACGCCTGATGAAATGCAACGCACAATAATGAATACAATGAGAACAACAAAAAGAAAATTGGTCACGGTGTTGGACTGCCAAGCGAGCGAGTCTGTTTAAACCTCTATCGTGCCAATTTTTTTTTCACTGTAGTCAAATTTGTGTCTGTGTCGTGGTGCAACTTCCGTTTGCAACAGCGAGGCGCGAGGTCGGGACATATAATGGCAATTCTCCACAACTACGCTATTAGCAGCTGAAAGCTTTCTAATGGGAATCGCAAACGTTTGATGACAAGGCGACAAGTCAGCCGTATCCTCCCCACCTATGGTGTGTCATTCACGACATTAGTGACAGTACGTGTATCATATGATAGGAATCTCTTATCGACGCACCTGATTTGTACCCCTGCTAAATGGAAATGCCGTGTGGCTAGGGCCTCCCATCGGGGAGACCGTTCGCCTCTTGCAAATATTTCGATTTGACGCCACTTCGGCGACTTGCGTGTCGGTGGGGATGAAATGATGATAATGGTAAAGACAACACAACATCCAGTCCCTGAGCAGAGGAAATCTCCGACCCAGCCGGGAATCGAACCTGGCGCGCAGTCCGGAACCGCGCGACTGCTACGGTCGCAGGTTCGAATCCTGCCTCAGGCATGGATGTTTGTGATGTCCTTAGGTTAGTTAGGTTTAAGTAGTTCTAAGTTCTAGGGGACTGATGACCACAGATGTTAAGTCCCATAGTGCTCAGAGCCATTTGAACCATTTTTGAATCGAACCTGGGCCCTTAGGAGTGACATTCCGTCATGCTGACCACTAGCTACCAGGGGCGGACTGTATGCCTGGTGAATGAGTAAGATATGCCTCCTTGATCGATTAAGGAGTTCGTATGGATGTTAATGTGGATGTGATCATCCCCAAAGAAATGACGAAAACATAATAGTTTGTCAAATACGCTGTAGAAAATGAACGCAATGGTTTCAGAACCACACAGCTTCTCTGTGCTCTGTCAGGACATTTGTTTTCAACGTTTTTGAAGCTGTATTCCGTTTTGGAAGTTTTGGCTCTTGAATTCCTTTGTTGTAACACAGTTCACACCCATTTATATGCTGTTTTCATTTCTGTGAGATGTCTATGTGGTATATCGCCTGCTCTCACTATTCATGACATTTACTGGCGACGGTAACGTATTCTTATTGCATGACTCATATTCAACGATGGTTGTCCAGAAAGTAAGTATCGATAGGTCGTGAAATGGACACCACAGTGAAAACCCGATGAAGCTTTGCACAGATGTGTTGGGCAGTGTCTCTAGTATGTCGGTCGATCGCATCAAGACGCTCTTTCCAGTTGTGAGCGCACTGTGAGCGATTTAAGGTGCCTAGAACAACGATGTCTGCCGCCAAGTAGGAGGGCCCGCTGAGAGGCTTCGCCTTAATGAACGCAGCCCTCCTAACACAACTGCCACGCACTTCCTTCTTCGTGGCAATTCTCAGCCGCACTCTGCAGGGGCAGTGAAGACGCTGCTGCAGCCTTTCCGATGGTAAGTGTTCGATCACCCACAACACAGCCCTAAGTGTCATTTCTGTTCATCATAAAACGCTGAAGACAACACTTGGGGGCAGGCTACGCACTACAGACCAGTGTAGAGAATTATCGGAAAGCTCAAGTGGCTGCCTTGTATGACGATGGAAATTTGGTACAACGCTCCGACAAATGTTTAAGTCGGAGTGGCGATTATTTAGAGAAGTATCTGGAAAGTGTAGCTAACTCTTGCAAATAAAATGTTTCTGTTTCTCACTGTGGTTTCCATTTAGCGACCTATCGGAACTTAATTTCTGGGCTACGCTCGTGTGACCAATGTATAGTATGACAGCTGCCAAGACTTTCATAATGTGGTGAAATAGGTAAATGAAATAATTGCCACGAGAGAATTTTGAACAAGGTTCGTCCGGTTTACAATTCATCACCATGGCCTCTTAACCACGACGCCGCGGCTACTCTATTCGTCTCGATATTGCAGGTGCTAACGCTGGACAGTTCACTCTTCTTATTTTGCTTTTTTCTCACATTTTCATTCTTGGTCGTTGTTCAGTTTTTCACGGGCCGTCCACTGGGCCATATTACCACTAAGTCTGGGGGCGATGCGATGGGGAGATTCCCGTGTTAGGTGCGACATATGAAACGGTTTTCGACGTCATTATGGCCGCATGACGTGAATTAACAGATTGTTTTGAATATCAGCCAGCTACGCTGCTCCTTAAATGGTTATTATTTTAGTAATCAATCACGATGAGCACATTTTGCCAAGTTGGCATCGTCAGGTGCTCTGTAAATACATAGGTAAGTGATGGTACTAACATAATGATCTGTAACTATGATCAGAAAAGTTATAATACGTTCGCTTGTTGTTTTTACCTTACATGTAATACCGTTGCTGTCATGTCCTGCTTTGTTTTAAAATTATTGGTTCTCGTTAGGTGTACGTTGGAGACGTATATCTGACTTAAGTGGTTTTTATGTATGCTGTTTTTCTCTTGACAGGTTGGACGATAATGGATCAGCGATGTTACATGTTTACGTAGTTACAATTGTAAGTAAGAGATGTGTGGAAAAAATCAATTGTTTTTTATTATTTTTATAGGTTGCGTTCTAGTTATGTTTTCACTTGGAATTTGTTTTAGATTTAGTTGAGGTTATTATCTTATATTTTTATTTTTTCGTAATAATTTTCTTATTGCCTGTGATGAGTGATATTTTCATGGTGTTATGTCTTTGTTGCATACTCTTCATGTTGTTATTTTTGGATATTCGTGGTAAGGTCTTAAGGGAGCAAGCTACTGAGGTCATCGGTCCTAAGCTTACACAGTATTTAGTCTAACTTAACCTAACTTACGAGAAGGGCAACACACACACCCATGCGCGAGGGAGGACTCGAACCTCTGGTGGCAGGGACAGCACAGTCCGTGACATGGCGCCTCTAACCGCGCGGCCACTCCGCGCGGCATGTCGTTATCGCTATTGCTGTGGATATACATTAATTAGTGTGTCTGATCTACTACTTTACCCGTTTTTCTGCTTTATAATCTGAACAAAATTTTCTACACAACTGGCCATTAAAACTGCTGTTCCACGAAGACGACGTGCTACAGTCGCGAAACTTAACCGACGGGAAGAAGATGCTGTGGCGTGCAAATGATTAGCTTTTCAGAGCATTCATCCAAGGTTGGCGCCGGTGGCGACACCTACAACGTGCTGACATGAGGAAAGTTTCCAACCGATTTCTCATACACAAACAGCAGTTGACCGGCGTTGCCTCGTGAAGCGTTCTTGTGATGACTCGTGTAAGGAGGAGAAATGCGTACCATACCATCACGTTTCCGACTTTGATAAAGGTCGTATTGTAGCGTACCGCGATTGCGGTTTATCGTATCGCGACATTGCTGCTCGCGTTGGTCGAGATCCAATGACTGTTAGCAGAATATGCAATCCGTAGGTTCAGGAGGGTAATACGGAACGCCGTGCTGGATCCCAACGGCCTCCTATCACTAGCAGTCGAGATGACAAGCATCTTATCCGCATGGCTGTAACGGATCGTGCAGCCACGAGTCGATCCCTGAGTCAGCAGATGGGGACGTTTGCAAGACAAGAACCATCTGCACGAACAGTTCGACGACGTTTGCAGCAGCATGGACTATCAGCTCGGAGACCATGGCTGCGGTTACCTTTGACGCTGCATAACAGACAGGAGTGCCTGCGATGGTGCACTCAACGACGAACCTGGGTGCACGAATGGCAAAACGTCATTTTTTCGGATGAATCCAGGTTCTGTTTACAGCATCGTGATGGTCGCATCCGTGTTTGGCGACATCGCGGTGAACGCACATTGGCAGCGTGTATTCGCCATCGCCTTACTGGCGTATCACCCGGCGTGATGGTATGGGGGGCCAATGGTTACACGTCTCCATCACCTCTTGTTCGCATTGACGGCACCTTGAACAGTGAACGTTAAATTTCAGATGTGTTACGACCTGTTGCTCTACCCTTCATTCGATCCCTGCGAAACCCTACATTTCAGCAGGATAATGCACGACCGAATGTTGCAGGTCCTGTAGGGGCCTTTCTGGATACAGAAAATGTTCGACTGCTGCCCTGTCCAGCACATTCTCCAGATCTCTCACCAACTGAAAACGTCTGGTCAATGGTGGTCGAGCAATACACGCCAACCAAGTTATGTTTGTCTCTATGCCCAGGCGTATGAAGGCAGGAGGTGGTTGTTCTGCGTACTGATTTCTCAGGATGTATGCACCCAAATTGCGTGAAAATGTAATCACATGTTAGTTCTAGTGTAATATATTTGTCCAATGAATACCTGTTTATCATCTGCATTTCTTCTTGGTGTAGCAATTTTAATGGCCAGTAATGTATCTACTTTTAGTGCTTTACGTCGGTTTATTCATTCACTAAATTTGTGAGATTGCTGTATCCATTATCTCTAGTTCCTGAAGGATATTCATGATTGCTCCCTTTTGCGCAGTGTGGATGATTTCTGGTGCTTCGTTTATGGGGTTTACATCGTGTGTTTTTGTTTGTAGGATGGGTTGTTTTCACTTTCTCTAGTGTGCTCTTTATATCGAATGTTGAATTTTCTACTGAGCTGTCCTATGAGTACATGCTTCGCTGATTTTGGGGATATCTTTCACAATCTCTGAGGGAGCGATCTGTACTCTAAGCAGCATCCTAATTACTTATTCTGCCACGCAACTTGAACTGCCCACCTGATTATAACTTGTGATTTTGTCTTATTATCGTTGGTGTCGCGAGCTGCCCAGATAAGGATAACTTACGTGTTCTCAATGAGTGTCCCATATGATTTGGTAGCTCCACATAGTGTGAGCGTCATTTTCTGTGAATTCAGTACTAATTTCTTGAAAACGTGGTCCCTGCTTATTACGTGTGTGTTGTGTCCAATAATTAGAGCAAATAAAAAACCTTTATACTCAGACTTAATTCAAATTACAAGATCCTTTAAACTGTCATACAACTTTTCCATAATTCGGCGACCTACTAAAAACAAATTTAACATGTTGCACACCTAAGCTTGTTGCTCTCACAATGACGCTGTTATTGTTGTGCACAGTGGTAAAGCTCAACAATCATTCACTTGTCATTCAGTGAAAGGAAACGATGTTTCCACTCGCTCGTCGTCTTGTTTATTGAGTAGGGGGAGCAGTGCCTCTAGGATTATAAATTTATTGTTCGTTGCTTCAGTAACCGTCTGGCTAACTATCTTTCATTATTCACACGTAATAAGCAGCAACGTTTCATAGCAATTTCATAACATAAGGCAGGTTTAAGATTAAAAATCCAAATAAACAGCTTAAACTTGCGAAGTAATTACAAGCTCGAAGGTGTTTTATCCATGGGAGTTCGTTTCTTTTAAAAAATCATTGGTTTACTGGTGACCGAAGGGAAGGAAACAATGTTGACAGTGGACCGGAATACATGGAGGGCTGTAGTAACTGCAAGATAGCAGAATAAACTTTTAGTTACAGAATACGCCTTTAAAAGTGGAATCCACACAAATTATAAAAGTGTATTTATATATGTATGTACATATGCGTAGATGTATGTATATGTGTTACACATCTCCTCTACTGGATCGATCTCAATCAAACTTGGTATAAACACTGAAGAGCCAAAGAAACTGGTACACCTGCCATCGTGTAGCGCCCCTGCGAGCACGCAGAAGTGCCGCAACACGACGTGGCATGGACTCGACTAACGTCTGAAGTAGTGCTGGAGGGAACTGACACCACGAATCCTGCAGGGCTGTCCATAAATCCGTAAGAGTACAAGGAGTGG
Source organism: Schistocerca piceifrons (assembly GCF_021461385.2). Lineage (NCBI taxonomy): Eukaryota > Metazoa > Arthropoda > Insecta > Orthoptera > Acrididae > Schistocerca > Schistocerca piceifrons. The sequence goes on along the minus strand of NC_060147.1, from coordinate 79,656,016 downwards.
AGATCTCTTCTGAACAGCACATTGCAAGCCATCCGACATATGTTCAATAATGTTCATATCTGGAGAGTTCGGTGACAGCGGAACTGTTTAAACTCAGAAGAGTGGTTCTGGAGCTACCCTGTAGCAATTATGGCTGTGTGGAGAGTCGCATTGTCCTACTGGAATTGTCCAAGTCTGTCGGAACGCACAAAGGACGTTATTGGATGCAGGTGATCCGACTACTGTCAGAGTCGCATCTAGACGTATCAGGGATCCTATGTCGCTCCAACTGCACACGCCGCAAGCCATCACAGACCACGCTGACATGCAGGGTCCATGGGTCATGAGGTTGCCTCCATACCAGTACACGTCCTTGTTGTTGTTGTTGTTGTTCTCTTCAGTCCTGAGACTGGTTTGATGCAGCTCTCCATGCTACTCTATCCTGTGCAAGCTTCTTCATCTCCCAGTACCTACTTCAAATTACATCCCTCTGAATCTGCTTAGTGTATTGATCTCTTGGTCTCCCTCTACGATTTTTACCCTCCACGCTGCCTTCCAATGCTAAATTTGTGATCCCTTGATGCCTCGAAACATGTCCTACCAACCGATCCCTTCTTCTAGTCAAGTTGTACCACAAACATCTCTTCTCCCCAATCCTATTTAATGCCTCCTCATTAGTTACGTGATCTACCCACCTTATCTTCAGCATTCTTCTGTAGCACCACATTTCGAAAGCTTCTATTCTCTTCTTGTCCAAACTAGTTATCGTCCATGTTTCACTTCCATACATGGCTACACTCCATACAAATACTTTCAGAAACGACTTCCTGACACTTAAATCTATAATCGATGTTAACAAATTTCTCTTCTTCAGAAACGATTTCCTTGCCATTGCCAGTCTACATTTTATATCCTCTCTACTTCGACCATTATCTGTTATTTTACTCCCCAAATAGCAAAACTCCTTTACTACTTTAAGTGTCTCATTTCCTAATCTAATCCCCTCAGCATCACCCGATTTAATTTGACTACATTCCATTATCCTCGTTTCGCTTTTGTTGATGTTCATCTTATATCCTCCTTTCAAGACACTGTCCATTCCGTTCAACTGCTTTTCCAAGTCCTTTGCTGTCTCTGACAGAATTATAATGTCATCGGCGAACCTCAAAGTTTTTATTTCTTCTCCATGGATTTTAATACCTACTCCGAGTTTTTCTTTTGTTTCCTTTACTGCTTGCTCAATATACAGATTGAATAACATCGGGGAGAGGCTACAACCCTGTCTCACTCCTTTCCCAACCACTGCTTCCCTTCCATGCCCGTCGACTCTTATAACTGCCATCTGGTTTCTGTACAAATTGTAAATAGCCTTTCGCTCCCTGTATTTTACCCCTGCCACCTTCAGAATTTGAAAGACAGTATTCCAGTTAACGTTGTCAAAAGCTTTCTCTAAGTCTACAAATGCTAGAAACGTAGGTTTGCCTTTTCTTAATCTTTCTTCTAAGATAAGTCGTAAGGTCAGTATTGCCTCACGTGTTCCAACATTTCTACGGAATCCAAACTGATCTTCCCCGAGGTCCGCTTCTACCAGTTCAGCTCGATATAATTTGAAACGCGTCTCGTCTGACCAGGCAACATGTTTCCCGTCATCAGCACTCCAGTGTCGGTGCTGATAGGCCTAGGCGAGGTATAAAGCTGTGTGTCGTGCCGTCATCAAGGATACACGAATGGGCCTTCGACTCCGAATACCCATATCGATGATGTTTCGTTGAATGGTTCGCACGCTAGCTCTTGTTGATGGCCCAGCATCGAAATCTCCAGCAATTTACGGAAGGGTTGCCCTTCTGTCCCGTTGAACAATTCTCTTTAATCGTCGTTGGTTCCGTTCTTGCAGAATCTTTTTCCGGCAGCAGCGATATCGGAGATTTGATGTTTTACCCAATTACTGATATTCAAGGTACACTCGTGAAATTGTTCTACGGGAAAATCACCGCTTCATCGCTGTCTCGGTGATGCTGTGTCCCAATTCACGTGCGACGACTACAACGCCACGTTGAGACTTCCATCTTGGCAACCTGCCATTGTAGCAGCGGTAACGGATCTAACAACTGCGCCAGACACTTGTTGTCTCATGTAGGGGGTTGTGCCGACCACAGTTTTGGAATGTTACTTTAAATCCGTCTTGATTGTAAATTTTTTATTATTCATATGACCGGTTTCGGTTCATTCAGAACCATCTTCAGATCTGATATTTAAATTACAGGAGTAACCCGTCCAATTCAGCAACTTTCACATGCTACGTAGCATGTGAAAGTTGGTGAATTGGACGGGTTACTCCTGTAACTTAAATATCAGATCTGAAGATGGTTCTGAATGAACCGAAACCGGTCATATGAATAATAAAAAATTTGCAATCAAGACGGATTTAAAGTAACATTATAAAATCACTGATTGCTGTTATCCCATAAGACATTATGTCTGTTTTTGCACAGTTTTGGAAATTTGTGGTAAGATCTTATGGGAACAAACTACTGAGATCATCGGTCCCTAAGCTTACACACTACTTAATCTAACTTGCGCTAAGGACAACACACACACCCATGCCCTAGGGAGGACTCAAACTTCCGGCGGCGGACCCGCGCGTACCGTGACAAGGCGCCTGAGACCGCGCGGCTACAACACGCGGTGTTGACTGCCGTCTTCTGCCTGTTTATATATCTCCGTATTTGAAAACGCATGCCTATACCAGTTTCTTTGTCGCTTCAGTGTATATCACCTATGGAGAGAACCTTTCGGAAGGTAAGAATAACCTACCTCTCAAAGGGCGGGGATTGAAAGGAAGCGTAGCTCAAATTATGCCAATAGGCAGAATTTATTCAGGCACCACTCGAGGATGAGAGGTGTTAGTAACTTGCAACGAAGTTTATGCATAATTTCTAGGCGTCATGAGACTCTCTTGCTCCCTCAGATCCCCAAAAAAATCATGAAAGTAAAATATTTATTGCTTACTACATTTTCGCTGTTCATGCAGTAAAAGTGACCTTTTCACTTCGAAATCCTTTACTAGTAACCCTACTACAATCTGCAGACAGTATTCATATATACCACTCGATGGACCTGCCATAACATACCAATGCACGTCGCATAGTTCAGTAGATATGACGTCATAAGCACTGAGATTCGTGAAAATCTGCCGCATTGTCCATGACGTTTTAATTTATTACTTCGTTATTACGAACGCCATTGACGACACGTTTCACAGACATTAACAACATACACCACTGGATATACCTGTAAAATTATGCCACTGTGCGACACATAATTCTGGAGATATAACATGAAAAACATTGAGCTGCATGAAAACGATTTCCACGCAAAAATGAGAACATGGATTTTCTTGAATTACAGCGCCAACTACCAAGAATCAAAACAAATGTTTAAGACAAAATGAACGTAGTTTTTTATGTAGAATCTCATTCTGCAATAAAAATGGGGGTTCCCATTTGAAATTTTTAAGTTGCCTCCCACCCCACTTTTGTGTGGCATTCTTGTTGCTATGTTTTCCCTTTCCTTCAGTTTTACTTTCTTATGTAGTATTTTCCTTCTTTTCCTGCTTTCTTTGAGTGTGTGCTTTAGTTTTCTTAGGTCTGTCCACATTCGTTCCTTTTAATGTGTGTCAGGGCGCTGATGACCTCGATGTTGAGCGCCCATAACCCCCAACACACCACCATCCCACCCCACCCCCATGGGTCTGTGGTGGTGGGCTAATTTTAGTACCAGAAGATGTCCCCCTCAAAATAATCGATTTTGGATTCTACACATTTTTTCGTGTGAAGATTATTTTTGGAGTTATTCTGGTTTGTCAACTTAAAATTTGCATCCTGTATATTTATATGCAGTCTGTTTGGGGTGTGAGTGCAGATGTTTCTATTGGTGACTGAGTAGAGCGTACTGGAGAACATTACATCAGCATTTACATCATTTGGAGACTAGTAATTGTAGCTAGTAGGAATAGTAAGTATCGAGGTTCGTTAGTACCTCCAAGTACATATGGTGAGAGCAAGCCGTTAATGCCTATTTTTCCCTGGAGAGAAGGTCAGGTGTTGAAGTTTGGACATGTGGAAGCAAAGCGGTTGGTATATACTGACAGGCTTAGCCCACTTCGTGGTGCAGTTCCAGCCTTGCAGAAAACATCGGGTGGAAAATTGTGTGAGGAGACTGTAGAAAGACTTAACACACAGAAGTGAGTACACATGGGGTAACAATGATCACAGGCTCTGCACTCATACCGCAAATACCCAGTATTTAGAAAATATGCAGCCCATCTCTGTCTCAGAGTATTAAAAACATGTATAAACTATGTCCATCTGACTGCTCATTTGACTACGTTGTAAGAATTTGATGTATATTAACCAAGAACTTTTTGAGAGTTTTGCTAACAAACTTTCGCCTTTATATGTATTCAATGCTGCTGTTAAATAATTCCCAGTGTTTTGTATACAAATGTTGATTTGACGGCAGCAGAGTCATGTCTACTCAGACATAAGACAACAGTTACGTATGTAAATTAAAGACGTACAGTGGTGGACAAAATGAGCGAGACCCCTCGCCTTTTCGTTCTGCTGATCCGCACAGCTTTAAAGTCTGCAACACGGCATAACAGACAAGGCGACCAAGTGCTATCAACATACTATGCACAGGCGTGAAATTGAAAAACTATCAGAAATTTGTCAGACTGTTTTCAATCATATGTGAGACTATGTTAATGCTGATTAGTGTGTTAACCACAACACCTAAATATAAGATATAAATGAAAGAAGAACGCTAATTAGTATGAACTGTACTAATAAAAACGAATGTCAGCTTATCGAGATAACATAACTGTTTTAGTAAGACAAAGTACCCGAAATAATTACGAATTAGCAAAATATTATGCTCATTCGGCCGCGAAATGGTCTGTGTCAACGTTCAGACCAGCCATAATGGATTACCGTTCTCTGACCTACCATGAAAGTGTGCAAATTTAGCAATGCGTGATGATTCATAACGAAATTCAGTTAAAAATCGTTCAGAGCAACACTTAAGCCAATTCAATTATTGACAGAAGCGGAAAAAGTAGGCAGTAACAAGTATGAAATTCTACAACAGTTTCATATCGGCATCCACAGGGCGCCAGTACAGAATAAAGGTAGCTATAAAACTTATTGGCAGCGCGAGAATTTCTTAAAATTCCTTTACTGATAGTCTATCTGCCTCCATCGAGATTAGAACCGAAAACTAACCAGACCTCCCTTGCAGTAGCAAACACCTTTCACTACACTAGCAGACAACCCAGGCAAACAGCCCTCTATTATTACCCCAGACATGAATAAGCCGGCAATTTCGCAATGAAAATGGCAAAATGATCTGCAGTTTCTGCTGCATAGAGCTTTTTGGACTCAAAAACATGAATTGTCTACCTTTTTGTCACCGCTTATGTGACAATCATTCGGGCAAGAAACTGTTCAAAATGGCTCTGAGCACCATGGGACTTCTAAGGTCATCAGTCCCCTAGAACTTAGAACTACTTAAACCTCACTAACCTAAGGACATCACACACATCCACGTCCGAGGCAGGATTCGAACCTGCGACCGTAGCGGTCGCGCGGTTCCAGACTGTAGCGCCTATAGCCGCTCGGCCACCACGGCCGGCGGAAAAAACTGTTATTAGTGAGTAAATGTAGTAGGATAATTCTGCAGCACCCCAGGAAATAAACGGCGACGTAGCTGCCAAACGTATTCTACAATGTTTCGAATTCTCCATTAGACGTGCCCCAGCCAGAAAACGTTCATTAGCCGAAGTGTTCCTTAAGGTAGCTACCAATGGGAACGCTCGCACATCTAAGACGCGGTGGGATTAATGGTGGGATCTGAATTACCACGTGCATAGGCAAATGGATTTTATTTGCATTCTTGTAAACGTGATTTGGATCGAAAGCGTAGCTACGATTAATATCCTGATGTATCGACTGAAACTGGAACATTTCGAATAAAGAGTAGGGGGAATTATTATGCGGCCCTCAGCTTCAGTTACTGTGGTAGCTATTTTCGTTGTTAGGATTTCGTCACGTAAATCGGTAAAAATGGAACCCTACTAGTCTCACTTTCTTGACCGTCTTTCTGTCTACCTAACCCTTAAAACCCGTTTACCTCGAGTACAGTGGACATAATAAGCGGAAATGTATCGCACTTCCTGCGGTATACGGTCCCTTGGTGGTGTAAGAAAGTGTGCTATGTCAACGCAATGTAAAGATACGGCCGTTTATGCAAAGAAAATTTATGCGAAAGGTCAAAATATGGCTCTAAGAACTGTGCCACCAAACTGCTTAGGTCATCAGTCCCCTAGATCTAGAACTACTTCAACCTACCTAACCTAACACACATCCATGCCCGGGGAAGGATTCGAACTGATGGCGCAAGCAACCGTGCGGTCCGCGATATGACGCCGTTGAGCGCACGGCTAACCCGCTCCAGCCAGCTCTTAATATCATCTGGTGTTGCTAAAAAGTTGTCTACTTCTGGTGAATGATTTTCTGAGCAGCTCATTTAAGAAAGAATAACTAAAATATATTTGATGTTACGGGAGAGTAAGGACGCCTAATTCATTTCCCCATGTCTTTATCCATGATGTTAGATTCGCAATCTGAGCATACGTACTATCCATAACCACACTTTAGATCCAAGTCATAGTCACAGATTTGTGAACACAACACACTGGGTTATACTTGAGGTATTTCGTTTCCCACGAAGTGGTGGCAGACGATGCTGTGGCGTCTTCGAAGAGCGAGTTTCTCCAGTGCTAGCTATCTCAGCACATCAGCTGAGCGAACTTGCATAGTATGTTGGTAGCACTTCGTCGCTTTGCCTGTTATGCAGTGTAGCAGACTTTAAAGCTGTGCGGATCAGCATAATGAAAAGGCGGGGGGTCTCGCTCGTTTTGTCCTCGACTGTACATGTTGAGTTAACGCTTGAAAATGGAAAACCACTGAAATCAGTCGAACGTGTGAAATAAACGACAGTGATTCTAATGGAGTAAAGATGGAAAATGGAACTGCCTCTTATTAACTTTGTAGGTGTTGATATGAAAAAAATTACTATTTACTTCTGTTACGCAGAACAGAACTTGTTTGTTAATTATGTCTGGCCTATGTGTGGATTTCATTAGTAATATACTTGATTAGCATGCTAGTGTGACGGAAAAACATTAGAGACGAAATGTTTATAAAAGACATCAAAAATCGCAGATTCATATACGAAGCAAACAGAATTCAAAATCCTCAGAATCTGCAAGATCGAAAGAAAATATGTGCAGCCCCCAGCCGTGTGGCGTGCTAGTGGTTCTCTGCGAAGCGATTCGTGGTGCAGGATCGCCGCTACCTGCCGCTGACGTTTCGCCATTAATCACGTCCTCAGGCGCGGCTGGAGCCCGTTTCCGCTGGCCGGCGTGCCGGCCGCAGGCTGCGTGTGTTCGAGGCCTACCGCTCTCTGACAACATCTGCTTTCTGCTCCTGCCGCTCACCTCCCCATTCCAAATCCCAACCACGTCCCTACATCTATTGTAGTCATCCAATAACTACACGCACTCACACTCGACTCTTTAAAAATTCAACCTTCCAGATATAAAACCTCTACGTCTACGATGACTGTAGATTAAAACTAAAGAAACTGCAAAAAGGTGGAAATTTAAGGATATGAGCTTGATTACCTGAAAGAACCAGAGGGTGTAGAGAGTTTCAGGGAGAGCATTAGGGAACGATTGACAAGAATGGGGGAAAGAAATACAGTAGAAGAAGAATGGGTAGCTTTGAGAGATGAAACAGTGAAGGCAGCAGAGGATCAAGTAGGTAAAAAGACGAGGGCTAGTAGAAACCCTTGGGTAACAGAAGAAATATTGAATTTAATTGATGAAAGGAGAAAATATAAAAGTGCAGTAAATGAAGCAGGTAAAAAGGAATACAAACGTCTCAAAAATGAGATCGACAGGAAGTGCAAAATGACTAAGCAGGAATGGCTAGAGGACAAATGTAAGGATGTAGAGGCTTATATCTCTAGGGGTAACATAGATACTGCCTACAGAAAAATTAAAGAGACCTTTGGAGAAAAGAGAGCCACTTGTATGAATATCAAGAGCTCAGATGGAAACCCAGCTTTAAGCAAAGAAGGGAAAGCAAAAGGTGGGAGGAGTGTATAGAGGGTCAATACAAGGGCAATGTTCTTGAGGACATTATTATGGACATGGAAGATGATGTAGATGAAGATGAAATTGGAGATATGAAACTGAGTGAAGGGTTTGACAGAGCACTGAAAGATCTAAGTCGAAACAAGCCCGCAGGAGTAGACCACATTCCATTATAACTACTGATAGCCTTGGGAGAGCAAGGAAAGGCAAACCTACATTTCTAGCATTTGTAGACTTAGAGAAAGCTTTTGACAGTGTTGACTGGAATACTCTCTTTCATATTCTGAAGGTGGCAGGGGTAAAATACAGGGAGCAAAAGGCTATTTACAATTTGTACAGAAACCAGATGGCAGTTATAAAAGTCTAGGGGCATGAAAGGGAAGCAGTGGTTGGGAAGGGAGTCAGACAGGGTTGTAACCTCTCCCAGATGTTATTCAATTTGTATATTGAGCAAGCATTAAAGGAAACAAAAGAAAAACTCGGAGTAGGAATTAAAATCAATGGAGAAAAATAAAAACTTTGAGGTTCGCCGATGAGATTGTAATTCTGTCAGAGACAGCGAAGGACCCGGAAGAGCAGCTGAACGGAGTGGACAGTGTCTTGAAAGGAGGATATAAGATGAACATCAGCAAAAGCAAAACGTGGATAATGAAATGAATTAAATCGCGTGATGCTGCGGGAATTAGATTAGGAGATGAGACACTTAAAGTAGTAAATGAGTTTTTGTATGTGGTGAGCAAAATAACTGATGATGGTCGGAGTAGAGAGGATATAAGATGTAGACTGGCAATGGGAAGGAAAGCGTTTCTGAAAAAGAGAAATTTGTTACCATCGACTGTAGATTTAAGTGAAGTCCTTTCTGAAAGTGTGTGTGGTGTGTAGCCATGTATGGGAGTGAAACGTGGACAATAAATAGTTTAGACAAAATAGAAGCTTTCGAAATGCGGTGCTACCGAAGGATGCTGAAGATCAGATGGGTAGATCACATATCTAATGAGGAGGTATTGAATAGAATTGGGAAGCAGAGGAGTTTGTGGCACAACTTGACTAGAAGAAGGGATCGGTTGGTAGGACATATTCTGAGGTATCGAGGGATCACCAGTTTAGTACTGGAGGGCAGCGTGGAGGGTAAAAATCGTAGAGGGAGACCAAGTGATGAATACGCTAAACAGATTCAGAAGGATGTAGGTTGCAGTAGGTACTGGGAGATGAAGAAGCTTGCACACGATAGAGTAGCATGGAGAGCCGCATCAAACCAGTATGTGGACTGAAGATCACAACGTGCGGTTAAAGGCGCTGCAGTCTGGAACCGCACGACCGCTACGGTCGCAGGTTCGAATCCTGCCTCGGGCATGGATGTTTGTGATGTCCTTAGGTTAGTTAGGTTTAACTAGTTCTAAGTTCTAGGGGACTAATGACCTCAGCAGTTGAGTCCCATAGTGCTCAGAGCCATTTGAACCATTTGAAGATCACAACAACAACAACAACAACAACAACAACGTCTGATTCCTTTACAAATGACTTAACGTGTTAAATATACGTCGTTAATCATGCGAACAACAAAAATTTGGAGGAGGTTTGAAATTGCGTTTAAAGTTCGTTGGAAGTCGCCAACTGTCGTCATAGAAGTTGAACAGGAAAACAGAGGCCAACGGAAGGTAATTGCGACAAAACCGTGGGTAACATGAGAAATGCTGCAGCTGATGGATGAAGAAACGAAGTACAAAAATCTACAGGGAAATTTAGGAATACAGAAACGCAACTCTCTTGGAATGAAATAAATAAGATATTCAGTATAGATAAAGAGAACTGGCTACGTGAAAAATGTGAAGAAACTGAAAAAGAAATGATTGTCGGAAAGACTGAGTCAGTAGCAGGAAAGTCGAAACAACCTTCGATAAAATTAGAACCACGGGCGGTGACATTAAGAATACACTAGGAATTCCACTTATTAAATGCCCAGCAGGGAGGGACTGATGGAAAGATTACACTGAAGGCTTCTATGATGACGTGTTAGAAGGAGAAACAGGTGTTGATGGGAAAGAGATAGTGGATCCGGTATTTGAATCAGAATTTGAAAGAGCCTTGGAAGACCAGATATCTAATTAGGAAGAAATGATACAAAACATTTTATCGAAATTTCTAAAATCGTTTTGGGGTGGAGGGTGGAATGGCAACAAGATGATTGTTCACTTTTGTGAGTAGAATATGTATGAGTGTGGCGATATAACATCAGACTTTCGGCAAAATAGCATTTACACAATTCTGAAGATGTCAAGAGTCGACTAGTGCGAGAATTATCGCACAATCAGCTTCAAAGCTGATGCATTCAAGTTGCTGACGAGAATAGTTTACAGAAGAATGGAAGAGGAAATTGAGGATCTTTTAGATGTAGATCAGCTTGGCTTTAGGAAAGGGAGAGGTACCAGAGAGGCGGTTAAGACATCTCGGTTGATAATGGAAGCAAGTCTGAAGAAAAATCAAGGCGAGAATTGGGAATAAGGAAGTATATGGCGTTAAGGAATTATGCTACCTACGCAAGAAAATTAGCTATGACGAATGGAGGAAGGAGGACGCAAAAAGCAGACTAGCACTTGCAAGTAGGGCATTCATGGCCAAGAGAAGTTTATTAGTATCAAATATAGGCCTCAATTTGAGGAAGAAATTTCTATGAATTGACGTTTGGAGCACAGCTTTGTATGGTAGTGAAACATGGACTGTGGTAAAACCGGAACAGAAGAGAATCGAAGCATCTGACATCTGGCGCTACAGACGAATGTTGAAAATTAGGTAGACTGATAAGGTAAGGAATGAGAAGGTTCTGCACAGAATCGGAGAGGAAAGGAATATTTGGAAAACACTGACAAGAAGAAGGAACAGGATAGCAGGACATCTGTTAAGGCACCAGGGAGTAATTTCTATGGTACTAGAGGGAGCTGTAGAGGATTAAAACGGTAGAGGGAGACAGAGACTGGAATACATCCAGCAAATAATTGAGGACTTAGGTTGAAAGTGCTACTCTGAGGTTAAGAGATTGGCACATGAGAGGAATTCGTAGCGGCCCGCACCATCAAAGCAGTGAGAAAACTACTGATTCAATTTAAAAAAAAGGAGAGGGCTAGAGCGTGAATATTCCACTATGTCACACAACAAATTGTACATTTTTTCAACCGGAGCTGATCAGGAAAAAAGTATATTGCGTTACTTACAGGGTGATTCAAAACGAATGGCACGAAAAGAAAGTATTCCTGTGACTACAGAAATGACTTTAAGAAATCCACATAGAGACTGAAAAGTTTAGCTTTCACAGTTCCTACGTACATTGACAGATGTTCGTTGTGGGCTCCATTTGTGACACAGCAGATGTCAATCCTACACGGCATTTCCTACCAGACCCGTTCCAACGTAGCCCGATCAACGGAGATAACCGCGCCGATTAAACGGAAATGGGGATACGTAAAGCATGTCCTTCACACGTCCGCAAGAGAAAAAAATTCATGACGCGACCTTGTGGGGGAGGGGGGGGGGGGAGAAGTTGCAGTAACATGAACTGCACGCCATTCGGACCAGCGGTGCACGTTGAGATCACGACATTGGAGGTCACATCAATATCCCGAGCTCCGTCCTGCTGCAAAATGAAGTTTGGTGCCTCTTTGCCAATTAAGACAACAACCAAAGAGAAAGCTTAGTGAGAAAGGTTATACCTGTAACGGTAGATTCTGTGAAAGAAACGGCCAAAGACTCTGAGGATAGTTATGGCACAGAAAACATTAAGGTTTCGGAAAATCACATTCGTGTTCCAGATAGTCATTCGGCTTTCATGCACCCCATGTTCTCAAATTAGGCTTCTTCACTTTGCCACTTAAGGCCAGGTCCTGACTGAAATGAGCATTTTTTTTTCAGACAGTGAAAAGACATACAAAGGATCTGCTTGTGGGTTATGATTGATCGTACTTTGAACTTTATTTTAGATTTTCAGTACTAGAAAAAAAAACAAAAAAATCATAATGGCACCCGTAATTATGAACTGATCAAGGGCCTGCGAGTCTAAAATGGTTCAAATGGCTCTGAGCACTATGGGACTTAACATCTGGGGGTCATCACTCCCCTAGACTTAGAACTACTTAAACCTAACTAACCTAAGGACATCACAGACATCCATGCCCGAGGATGGATTCGAACCTGCTACCGTAGCGGTCGCGCGGTTCCAGACTGAAGCGCCTAGAACCGCTCGGCCACACCGGCCGGCTCCTGTGAGTCTGAAGTAGGCAGACTGCGTGCAGTGTGTAGCCCCTCAGGAATTGCCTGAAACCAAAAATGGATAACATCAGTCGATACTACATTAAATTTATGGGAGATTACGCCTTACCTCAATGAAATAACCTTAAATTTAACGAGATGGTGCTAACTCGAACTTTGACTTACATTTTTTACGGTTTGTTTCTCTCATTATGGCTTTACAAAAAATAGTTAATATTAACAAATTTCGTATATAATAAAGGTGTAAGCTCCCAATAAAATTGTTTACTTTCCGCAGGTCAAAGGTAGAAGTCAATAGGTTGAACCGTTTTTATTTTATGCTGCATGCAGTTGTGGCAAATCTTTTCTCGAGATAAACCTGCTTAGTCTAGGGAAAATTTTGTATTCACTAACTGCGACATGGTCGCGTATACAAACAGTGATCCAATACTGTCAATTTTTTTTTTTATTCCAGTCTTTGATCACAATATGAATTCTTTAGACGATGACCGGTTTCAGTCCGTAATGACCATCCTCAGATCTATAATATACAAATATATAAACACCTAGCGAACAGTGTGACTTTCAGTATAATACAGTAATACGTATCACAATATACTATCATACAACCAACGCCTACTTTGCTTTGTTTGATAACATACTACGATACCCATATAATGCCTCGCGTATTTATACCTAGCCTTACTTGATGATTTATGTCGAGGACAGTAGGCATTTGCGTTACTTCCATACATTAGTCGCTCTAATCCTGTAACTGATTATGTCCTACCTATTCATTGCATGTATAACCACTGTATAATTTTATTTATTGACTGTTAATATGTTGTTTAAAAGTTTCCTGTGGGAGATATATCACGTTGTATGTAAATCCCACTAGTTGTTAAGTTCTTAAGATCGGTGCGCGCCTACATAACATCCTGGCGGCCGACCCAACAGAGGGCGCCGATCATTGATCTGTCCTTTTTTTTCGGCTGTCATATAGACATTTTGTCTTTCATAGGCAATTTATAGGTTGCTACAGGCAATGTCATACGTATATTAATTGTTGACCGTAAATTCACCATAAAAAGGATCGGTCCCATTCTGTTCATATATTTCCTTTTAATAATTTTATATGGGTAGCTGTATTCGTCTTTTAATGTATCACACTTTAGTTTCTATGATAGTTATCAATTTTAAAAGTTTTCTACGTGTATTTTACGTAATGTGTTTTTATCAGATTCTGTTTTTTTCGTAAATGATGACTACATCCAAGCCGACAGTAGCGACATCTAGGGAGGATGTAGGCAAACAGGTTTCTGGTGGCTACTGTACTTCAGTAGCCTGTTGCAATAATGACTCTGTGGACGATGTGCCCTATTCTACACCTTATTTTACATCTACGTGACGATGCTGTGATGGTTATGTTTCTATGTTTTGACGATGGCGTTATGGACTTATCACTTTAGGACATGGTGTAAAAAAGGTACGTTTTACTGTATTTTATCTGTACATCTCCCTGGTTGTATGATAGTATATTGTGATACGTATTGCTGTATTGTGTTGAAAGACGCACTGCTCACTAGGTGTATATATTTGTATATTGTAGATCTGAGGATGGTCGTTACGGACTGAAACCGGTCATCGTCTAAAGAATTCATATTGTGATCAAAGACTGGAATAAAAAAACATTTAAAACTTTTATATGTATTACTAGTTCATTTTGCATAAAAACTACTCATTACTATTCATTTTAGATGTCGCTGAATAGAGGTCCTAAGTTAGATCTCCAAAATTCAAAATGGCTAATCCAATATGGCGGACCGAATTTATGTTTTGACCGAATTTGACCAAAATTTGACAAAAAAGGTGTTTTCGTTACTTACGTGTAGTCGGCAACAGCAAGACCGTACATCAACTATTCCGCTAGCTCCCAATGTTCCTGGAGAGCGATTCCCTCGTTCTTCTTGGCGGAAAAAGCGGATCTGGCTGAGCGGATGTGATGCGTTCGACAGCCTGCACACGTATTTCGTCAGCTTTTTTGGCGAATGTGTTTGTACACGAACTGTAATATAAATCATTTTGTGGACTTGCGTCCCGGCACGACAAGTTTTCTACCTGAACCGGGCGTCCCACGGCGGTCGTGACACTGCTTCGAACAATTGTGGCTGTAGAAACTTCTGTAATGCACGGATTAAAAAACTTTTCGTCCCAACATTCTAGACACATATACCTTTTGAATGAGAACCTGCCCTTACGTGAAATGTGTCTCTCTCAGAGAACGCAAGTCTCTCTGTCAAACCATCCACTTCCATTAGTGCTTCAAAATAAATACATACTTACCTCCGTTTTTGTTTATCTTCAGTTTCTAGAGCCTGTAGCATTTGAATTCTGTAGTCCTTGATGCGTAGATTTTCTGGGGTTTCTTTCGTAGTGCGTACGAATGTTCTCTAGCTCCTCATCTTCCATGTATGACCGTCCTGTGATTCTCTCCCTGGATATACGAGGCGTGTTTTTTAAGTAAGTACCGTATTGAAATTTAAAAAAAAATACGTGCTAAGATATCTCAATAATTTTATTTTTACATGAAAGCCTGTATCTTAATCTACTTTTCTACATAATTTCCTCCAATATTGAGGCACTTGTCATAACGTTGTACCAGTTTTTGAATATCTTCCTCATAGACCTTGAAGACGCTGACCGCCCAGGTGTTTCTTCAAGTGCAGGAACAGACGGCAGTCACTGGGCGCAAGATCGGGGCTGTACGGAGGATGATCTAGAGTTTCCCATCGAAAAGATGTGATGAGATCTTTGGTCTGATTCGCCACATGCGGACGGGCATGGTCTTGCAGCAAAACGATGCCCTTGCTCAACTTCCGTGGCCTGTTGCTTTGATTCTGGTGTGACGTGGGCCACCCATGTTTCATCGCCCGTAACAATTTGGCTTAAGAAATCACCACCGTCGTTGTGGTACCGCACAAGGAAAGTCATTGCACTGTCTAAACGTTTAATTTTGTGCACATCCGTCAACATTTTCGGTACCCAACGTGCGCACAATTTTCGGTGGTTCGAGTGCTCGGGCACAGTGCCATACAAAACACTATTTGAAACATTAGGAAAGTCATCCCGCAAGGAGGAAATCGTAAAGCGCCTGTCTTCTCTCACCTTCTTGTCCACTTCCTGCACCAAACTTTCATTAACGACCGAAGGACGCCCACTCCGTTGTTCATCATGCACATTTGTGCGGACATCTTTAAATTCTCTCACCCACTTTCTTACCATTCCATCACTCATAATGTTTTCTCCGTAAACTGCACACATCTCATGATGAATATCGATCGCTTTTAGGTCTTTAGCACTAAGAAATCTTATAACAGCCCGTACTTCACAGTCGGCGGGACTCACGATTATCGGAGGCATCTTAAACACTCAGTACACAACGTAAGCAAGGAAGAATCAGACTGTAATGGCGTCAGTGCGTAGTTAAAGGTAAAGGCTTTCATGTCAAAATAAAATTATCGAGGTATCTTAGAATGTCTTTTTTTAAATTTCAAAACGGTACCTACTTAAAAAAAAAAAAAAAAACACGCCTCGTACATCGTGTCTCCGCGAAATGTTTGGCCCTGAAGCAATGTTGTGACGATGTGATGGCACTTAACCAAACTTGGTCAGAAAGTGTCTTTGAAGAACAATACAGTGCGCGTTTCCTATCGTGCATGGCACCACTTTCAATATGGTTCTTGTTAATTCAAATCACTCCACTGCATGACTACCACAGTGGCCACTGGTACAGCAACCGTAATCGATCTTTACAACATTACCGTTTTCCGTGTTGCTTCAAGGGGATGTAATGAAGCACTGACAGAGGCTCTCTGGCTGTTACCTCACTGTTCTACGGGATTCTTAATTACGTTTGACTCGTTGGTTGCCATTAGCAACAATTTTTACCGGTAACCTCAGCTATGGGGCAATATTTTACGAGTCGGAATTCATATGGTTCTCCACCCCGTGAAACATAAATCTGGCCTGTGTTCCATAGTCCAGTCTACGTATATCTTCCTCCTCTTATTTTTAATTTCTTCATTTTTATTGCCTTTAAGCGCAATTTATACTTACAAAAAATGGTTCAAATGGCTCTGAGCACTATGGGACTTAACTTCTGAGGTCATCAGTCCCCTAGAACTTAGAACTACTTAAACCTAACTAAACTAAGGACATCACACACATCCATGCCCGAGGCAGAATTCGGACCTGCGACCGTAGCGGTCGCGCGATTCCAGACTGCGGCGCCTAGAACAGCTCGGCCACCGCGGCCGGCAATTTATACTTACACCAATTTGTAACTTCCGCAGATTGTCTAATGAATACAGGCGAAACGCGTCACATATGCAGATTAAATAAACCTATCTTGTGCAACCAAGACTGATTTTCTCTTCTGTTGTTAATTCTTCAGTTACAGAATTTTGTGGTGAGTAAAATTATGTAAATTTTTGAAACTAGCTGCGTAACGCGTGTACTGTTAAACCATACTTCGCCGATTGTGAACGACATTCTACTTCGGAATGGTGGTCCCTTTACTGTGGAACACGTGATATCCGCAAATGAACAGAATTTCTTTAATGTCTTGACAACTCCCCCCATTTCGAAAACGCAATTTTTTGTTAGTTGCCAATAACTTCTATTTCGGGAAGTGATCAACGTGTAGCTTGTTTTTGGTAATACATCTTAACTTGAGTTCACTTACTGTTTGTTACTATGTAGTAAAGGTTTTGTAAAATGAAGAATCTGTGGAACAGTTGCTATATCCACAATCCGTTGTTGTGTACACATCCTGTTTCGGAATACTTGAAGTTCCATCATCTGGTATAAAAAATTAAATCACTTAACCATTTGAGGTCATCCTCACCCCAATGTTCTCATGCAACCAAAGATTCCTTGTCAAGAGGATAAAAGGGACGTAAACCCCACAAAAACCGTTCCCCGTGCTCCGCGACCGGGAACACAAACAGACAAACTGTAGAGGAATAAGACATAAACTATTAAATATAGTATTGACAATATTTTCTCGATTGCAGTTTTTAAAATATGAATAGAGCGTTTGTTCCTAAGCAGATCAAAATGTTGTACCTTAGTACAGTTTTTTTCGTTTTGAAATACCTTACTTTGCTCAAGTAATTTTTGTAATTTCATAAGAAGACTGCAGTGAAAGCAGAACTGAAATAAATTCTAAAGGCTAAAGCGTGAAAAGTGTTCCACGGTACACTTCCACGCTACTTTATAAGAAATACGTAATTTTTCCGGATAAGTGTTTATGATGTCATATTTTCTGAACGAGAAGAAATAAAAATTTTGAGGTTTGCCGATGACATTGCAATTTTGTCAGAGACAGCAAAGGGCCTGGAAGAGCAGTTGAACGGACAGTGTCTTGAAAGGAGGATATAAGATGAACATTAACAAAAGCAAGCCGGCCGCAGTGGCCGAGAGGTTCTAGGCGCTACAGTCTGGATCGCAACGGTCGCAGGTTCGAATCCTGCCTCGGGCATGGATGTGTGTGATGTCCTTAGGTTAGTTAGGTTTAAGTAGTTCTAAGTTCTAGGGGACTGATGACCTCAGACGTTAAGTCCCATAGTGCTCAGATGAGTTTCACTATTTGGGGAGCAAAATAACTGATGATGGTCGAAGTAGAGAGGATATAAATTGTAGACTGGCAATGGCGAGGAAGGCGTTTCTGAAGAAGAGAAATTTGTTAACGTCGAGTATAGATTTAAGTGTCAGGAAGTCGTTTCTGAGAGTATTTGTATGGAGTGTAGCCATGTATGGAAGTGAAACGTGGACTATAAATAGTTTAGACAAGAAGAGAATAGAAGCTTTCGAAATGTGGTGCTACAGAAGAATGCTGAAGATTAGATGGGTACATCACATAATGAGGAGGTATTGAATAGAATTGAGGAGAAGAGGAATTTGTGGCATAACTTGACTAGAAGAAGGTATGGATTGGTAGGTCATGTTCTGAGGCATCAAGGGATCACCAATTTACTATTTGAGGGGAGCGTGGAGGGTAAAAATCATAGAGGGAGACCAAGAGATGAATACACTAAGCCGATTCAGAAGGATGTGGGGTGCAGTAGGTACTGGGAGATGAAGAGGCTTCCACAGAGGCAGCATGGAGAGCTGCACCAAACCAGTGTCTGGACTGATGCCACAACAACATTTCTGGACTATGTGTCAAATGGTTCAAATGGCTCTGGGCACTATGGGACTTAACATCTGAAGTCACCAGTCCCGTAGAACTTAGAACTAATTAAACCTAACTAACCTAAGGACATCACACACACCCATGCCCGAGGCAAAATTCGAACCAGCGACCGTAGCGGTCGCTCGGCTCCAGACTGTAGCGCCTAGAACCGCACGGCCACTCCGGCCGGCTACTATGTGTCGTAGAATATTGTAATTTTGCAGGTACATTCAGCGGTATATGTGGATACAGTCTGAGAAATGTGTTGAGAGTAGAATTGGTAGTAAAGAAGTAATAAATTAAAATGACATTCTTGATACTGAAGTTTTAGTGCTTGAACATCGAAAACGTAGTATGTAATGATTTTTTTCCTTCCCTTACTGTGCGGACAGTGGCACTAATAAAAGGTGCACCAAAATCTTTGAAATTATGCGCAAATTTTGTTGAAAGTCACTGGGAGCTCACGTTCTCATACACCCGCTGAATACACTGATAAGCCACAACGTTATGACCTCCCGCTTTGTAGCTTATTTGTCCGTTCAAAAATTGGTTCAAATGGTTCTGAGCACTATGGGACTTAACAGCTGTGGTCATCAGTCCCCTAGAACTTAGAACTACTTAAACCTATCTAACCTAAGGACATCACACACATCCATGCCCGAGGCAGGATTCGAACCTGCGACCGTAGCAGTCGCGCGGTTCCGGACTGCGCGCCTAGAACCGCGAGACCACCGCGGCCGGCTATTTGTCCGTCTTTGGACCGAAACACATCACTGATTCCACGTATGATGGACCCGACAGGTTGTTGGTAGGTGGGTGGAGCCATGTGGCAACAGAAGTCTACGGACAGGTCACGTAATTCGCATAAATAACGGGCACTCAATAGTGACCCAGATAGATTCCATAGGATTTACATCAGGTGAATATGGTCGCTTCACAAACTACTGTAACACGGTTCTGGCTCCGAGACACGGACAATTGTCCTACTGAAAGATCACGTCGCTGTAGGGGAAGACATCAAGCATGAAGGCATGCAGCTGCTTCGCAGCTGTCAGCGTGTCTTCGATTACTACTAGAGGTCCCATGCAAGCGCAGGAGAATGTCACCCATAGCCCCCGTCCGTGGCCCGCTGCACGTTTCGACGGATGAGTGGATGATTTGAGGGAGGGGACCAAACAGCGAGGTCATCGGTCCCATGCCCTTCCAAAGGAACCATCGCGGCATTTGCCTGAAGCGATTTAAGGAAATCGTGGAACACTTAAATCATGATGGCCTGACGCTGGTTTGAACCGTCGTCCTCCCGAATGCGAGTCCAGTGTGCTAACCACTGCGCCACCTCGGTCCGTGCACGTTTCGAGTCACTGGCATCTCGATAACGGCTTTTGTGGAGACGGGCCGTCGACCTAGTATAGCATAGATGTGATACACCCGAAAAGCAGACATGGTTCCACTGATCGATGATGGAACCCCGATAGTCTCGTGCACACTTAATTAATAACTGACAATGTCGTTGGGCCGAGATGTGAACACGGATGGGAGGTCAGGTGCGGAGCTCCGTGTTCAACAATATTCGATGAACGCCGTGCTCCAAAAAAACTAGTGGGTGAACCAGAATTGTGCAAAGATGCCACTGATCACCATCTATCCTACTTTACAGAGCAGGCAAGCCTCCGAACCCCACATTTTGTGAAGGGTCGTGGACGTTCAATCATATAGCGCCTAGAGGTAGTTTCACTGTCCTTCTACTTCTTTCCGTAGATGCTCACTAAAATAGCACTCGAAGATTCGCCCAGTTTTTGAGATACTCGCTCACAGGCTTTGCAAAAGAATAGTCTGTCCTTTGATAAAGTCGCTTATCTCAATGTATACGTCATTTGCAGCCCATATCATGTTCCCTAGCGTGTTCCCCCTTATGTCTTTTTTGCGCTTACGTACTTTTGTTACCGCGTCACGTGTTCGCAACGCCACAAGGCGGCATTCAGCGTCGCACTGGGCAGCGCTAATAATGTTTTGGCTTATCAGTGTATTGTCTGCGTAATTTTCACGCCTGGAGTTATCCAGCCTAAAAACTTTAATAAATGAGATATTATGGCCGGTCGCTGTGGCCGAGCGGTTCTAGGGGCATCAGTCCGGAACCACGCTCCTGCTATGGTCGCAGCTTCGAGTTCTGCCTCGGACACGGATGCGTGTAATGTCCTTTGGTTAGTCACGTTTAAGAAGTTCTGAGTCTAGGGGATTGATGACCTCAGATCGTAAGCCCCATAGCGCTTAGAGCCATTTGAACAATTTTGAGATATTGTATCATACGTTTAACGTAGCACTATCTCTCTTAATGTGCGGATTATGAAGGCATTTTACATCTCCAAATTCAGTCAATAATAATAATTTAATGTGACTCAGTGACCCGATGGAATTGTCTACGTTTGATATTGATGTTCAAACGTTAGGCGAGTGTTGCAGATGAGACTGCAGTAGAAATAATATGGCTAGACATTGGCATTCATGGCAGAGAAAGCTACTTGTGTGTTAACAAAGTTTTCTGCTCCCTACGTGGTTGATTGTGCAGAGTCCCCAAACCATGGAACTGCTATATTTTGCTGACCGTCCTCGAACCGCGCCATCAGCGTGACTGATTGCGATGTGTTTCCATCGAAGAGCTGTAACTTACGCCCTGGCCGCTACGAAAACTTGGGCGGAATAACAGTCTTATCCATTATAATAAATTAAAATGTACACGAAATAATAGTTACTGGCGTATCTGCCATGGATACTCCAGAAATCAAGCACCCCAGTAGTGAGAAACAAGTGGACCCATTGAAATACAGCACCCAATGGTGAGAGGCAAAGGGGGTCACCGAACTACAACACCCAATGGTGAGGGTCAAGGGACTCATCAAAATCGAGCACCACAGTCGTGAGTCGCAAGTGGACTCACCGAAACACGGCACACCAATGGTGAGAGGCAAAGAGGGTCACCAAACTACAACACCCAATGGTGAGAGGCAAAGGGACTCATCAAAATCGAGCACCACAGTCGTGAGTCGCAAGTGGACTCATCGAAATACATCACCCAATGGTGAGAGGCAAAGGGGGTCACCGAACTACAACACCCAATGGTGAGAGGCAAAGGGACTCATCAAAATCGAGCACCACAGTCGTGAGTCGCAAGTGGACTCATCGAAATACATCACCCAATGGTGAGAGGCAAAGGGGGTCACCGAACTACAACACCCAATAGTGAGAGGCAAAGGGACTCATCAAAATCGAGCACCACAGTCGTGAGTCGCAAGTGGACTCACCGAAACACGGCACACCAATGGTGAGAGGCAAAGAGGGTCACCAAACTACAACACCCAATGGTGAGAGGCAAAGGGACTCATCAAAATCGAGCACCACAGTCGTGAGTCGCAAGTGGACTCATCGAAATACAGCACCCAATGGTGAGAGGCAAAGGGGGTCACCGAACTACAACACTCAATGGTGAGAGGCAAAGGGACTCATCAAAATCAAGCACCACAGTCGCGAGTCGCAAGTGGACTCATCGAAATACAGCACCCAATGGTGAGAGGCAAAGGTGGTCACCGAACTACAACACCCAATGGTGAGAGGCAAAGGTACTCATCAAAATCGAGCACCACAGTCGTGAGTCGCAAGTGGACTCATCGAAATACATCACCCAATGGTGAGAGGCAAAGGGGGTCACCGAACTACAACACCCAATGGTGAGAGGCAAAGGGACTCATCAAAATCGAGCACCACAGTCGTGAGTCGCAAGTGGACTCACCGAAACACGGCACACCAATGGTGAGAGGCAAAGAGGGTCACCAAACTACAACACCCAATGGTGAGAGGCAAAGGGACTCATCAAAATCGAGCACCACAGTCGTGAGTCGCAAGTGGACTCATCAAAATACAGCACCCAATGGTGAGAGGCAAAGGTGGTCACCAAACTACAATACTCAATGGTGAGAGGCAAAGCTACTCATCAAAATCGAGCACCACAGTCGTGAGTCGCAAGTGGACTCACCGAAACACGGCACACAAATGGTGAGAGGCAAAGGGGGTCACCAAACTACAACACTCAATGGTGAGAGGCAAAGGGACTCATCAAAATCAAGCACCACAGTCGCGAGTCGCAAGTGGACTCATCGAAATACAGCACCCAATGGTGAGAGGCAAAGGTGGTCACCGAACTACAACACCCAATGGTGAGAGGCAAAGGTACTCATCAAAATCGAGCACCACAGTCGTGAGTCGCAAGTGGACTCATCGAAATACATCACCCAATGGTGAGAGGCAAAGGGGGTCACCGAACTACAACACCCAATGGTGAGAGGCAAAGGGACTCATCAAAATCGAGCACCACAGTCGTGAGTCGCAAGTGGACTCACCGAAACACGGCACACCAATGGTGAGAGGCAAAGAGGGTCACCAAACTACAACACCCAATGGTGAGAGGCAAAGGGACTCATCAAAATCGAGCACCACAGTCGTGAGTCGCAAGTGGACTCATCGAAATACAGCACCCAATGGTGAGAGGCAAAGGTGGTCACCAAACTACAACACTCAATGGTGAGAGGCAAAGCTACTCATCAAAATCGAGCACCACAGTCGTGAGTCGCAAGTGGACTCACCAAAATACGGCACACAAATGGTGAGAGGCAAAGGGGGTTACCGAACTACAACACTCAATGGTGAGAGGCAAAGGGACTCATCAAAATCAAGCACCACAGTCGCGAGTCGCAAGTGGACTCATCGAAATACAGCACCCAATGGTGAGAGGCAAAGGTGGTCACCGAACTACAACACCCAATGGTGAGACGCAAAGGGACTCATCAAAATCGAGCCCACAGTCTTGAGTCGCAAGTGGAATCACCGAAATACGGCACCCAATGGCGAGAAGCAACGGGCGTCACCGAAATACAACACCCACTGCTCAGAGACAAAGGGACTCAGTAAAATCCAGCACCATAGTCGTGAGACGGAAGTGGTCTCACCGAAATTCAGCACACCAATGGTGACAGGCATGGGGGCTCACCAAAATCGTGCACCCCAATTGCGAGAGGCAAGAGCACTGACCAAAGCAAGAAAATTATTGTATCCAGGTCATTGTTCCTGGATAATGCTATTTTTAGGCACAAATTGAAAGGGCAAACCATATTGTACTGTACAGTAAAATTTGCTACACCAAAAGAATTTGAAACATAAATATCAACCGTTACCGCGCAAATGTTTCCGTTTACATGGTAAATGAAATGACGAATCACATGCATGGTTTCTTCATTGCAAAAACATTCACTCTTGATATTCGTCGATTACAGTGCCTTCTAAAACGAATGATAAACAGTGGTTTGAGTGCACTGTAAGTATTTTGTGACGTAGAATCTGAATGGGCAATAAAAATAGGTGGTGTTCATCTGAAAGTACAAAGTTGACACCACCCACACAAGATGGGTGGTCAGGAAGTTATCACACATGTCCCCTTTATTAATATTACCTTTTCACCTGCAGCATTTTTTTCCGTGCGATGCATCGTTTCCGCGATACTTGGTGGAAACAAACACTCTGCGTAAACAATTATACTAAAGAGCCAAATAAACTGGTACACCTACATAATGTCGTATAGGGTCCCCGCGAGCACACATAAGTGCCGCAACGTGACGTGGTATAGACTCGGCTAATGTCTGACGATGTGCTGGAGGGAACTAACACCATGAATCCTGCACGGCTGTCCATAAATCCGTAAGAGTGCGAGGTGGTGTTCATGTCTGGGGCGTTTGGTGGCCAGCGGAAGTGTTTAAACCCAGACGAGTGTTCCTGGTGCCGCTCTCTAGGAATTCTGGATATGCGGGGTGTCGCATTTTCCTGCTGGAACTGCCCATGCCCGTTGGAATGTACAATGGACATGAATGGATGTAGGTGATCAGACAGGATGCTTACTTACGTGTCACCTGTCAGAGTCGTATCTGGACGTATCAGAGGTGTCTTATCACTCGAACTGCACACGCCCCACACCAATACAGAGCCTCCAGCTGCTTGAACAGTCCCTTGCTGATAAGCAGGGTCCATGGATTCGCAAGTTGCCTCCATACCCGTACACGTCAATCTGCTCCATAAAATTTGAAACGAGACTCGTCCGACCAGGCAACATGTTTCCTGTCATCAACAATCCGCTGTTGACGGGCCCAGGCGATGCGTAAAGCTTTGTATCGTACAGTCATCGCGCGGTACAAGGGCGGGCCTTCGGCTCCGAAAGCCAATATCCATCTTTCAAACGGCTCTGAGCACTATGGGACTTAACATCTGAGGTCATCAGTCCCCTAGAACTTAGAACTACTTAATCCAAACTAACCTAAGGACATCACACTCATCCATGCCCGAGGCAGGATTCGAACCTACAACTGTACCGATTGCGCGGGTCCAGACTGAAGCGCCTAGAACTGCTCGGCCACCACGGCCGGCTATCCGTATTTCGTTGAATGGTTTACACGCTGACACTTGTTGATCGCCCAGCAATGAAATCTGCACCAACTTGCGGAAGGGTCGCAGTTCTGTCACGTTGAATGATTCTCTTCCGTCGTCGTTTGTCCCGTTCTTGCATTATCTTTTTCCGGCTGCCACGATGTCGGAGATTTGATGTTCTACAGGATTCCTGATATTGATTCGTGTACTGGTCATGCACGAAAATTCCCATTTCATCGCTACCACGGAGATGCTGTGTCCCATCGCTCGTACGCTGACTATAACACCGAGGTTCAGACTCACTTAAATCTTGATAACCTGCCATTGTAGCAGCAGTAACCGATATAACAACTGCTCCACTTCTTGTCTTATATAGGCGGTGCCTATCGCAACGCCGTATTCTGCCTGTTTCCATGTCTCTGTATTTGAATACGCATGCCTAAACCAGTTTATTTGGCGCTTCAGTCTAGAATTAGCAGCAGGATAAAGCCATTTCACTGTACTACACTTACATGAAATGAAATGTACGTGTTTGACTTGTTTCCACACCACAAACTCCACCCTCCGAGGAAGCTATGGAAACGAATAACATAATGTACACTACTCGCCATTAACATTACTACACCAAGAAGAAATGCACATGATAGATGGGCATTCATTGGACAAATATATTATACTAGAACTGACATGTGATTACATTTTCAAGCAATTTGGGTGCATAGATCCTGAGAAATCAGTACCCAGAACAACCACCTCTGGGCCGTAATAAAGGCCTTGATACGCTTGTACAGGTACAGCTGCCCATACAGCTTCAACACGATACCACGGTTCATCAAGAGTAGTGACTGGCGTATTGTGACGAGCCAGTTGCTCGGCCATCATTTTCAATTGGTGAGAGGTCTGGAGAATGTGCTGGCCAGGGCAGCAGTCGAACATTTTCTGTATCCAGAAAGACCCGCGCAGGACCTGCAACATGCGGTCGTGCATTATCCTGCTGAAACGTAGGGTTTCGTAGAGATCGAATGACGGGTAGAGCCACAGGTCGTAACACATCTGAAATGTAACGTCCACTGTTCAAAGTGCCGTCAATGCGAACAAGAGGTGACCGAGACGTGTAAACAATGGCACCCATACCATCACGCCGGGTGATACGACAGTATGGCGATGACGAATACATGCTTTCAATGTCCGTTCACCGCGATGTCGCCAAACACGGATGTGACCATCATGATACTGTAAACAGAACGTGGATTCATCCAAAAAAATGACGTTTTGCCATTCGTACACTCAGGTTTGTCGTTGAGTACACCACCACAGGCGCTCCTGTCTCTGATGCAGCGTCAAGGGTAACCGCAGCCTTTGTCTCCGAGCTGACAGTGCATGCTGATGCATACGTCGTCGAACTGTTCGTGCAGATGGTTGTTGTCTTGCAAACGTCCCCATCTGTTGACTCAGGGATGGAGACGTGGCTGCACGATCCGTTACAGCCATGCGGATAAGATTCCTGCCATCCCGACTGCTAGTGGTACGAAGCCGTTGGGATCCAGCATGGCGTTCCGTATTGCCCTCCTGAACCCACCGATTCCATATTCTGTCATTGGATCTCGACCAACGCGAGCAGCAATGTCGCGATACGATAAACCGCAATCGCGATAGGCTACAATCCGACCTTTATCAAAGTCGGAAACGTGATGGTACGCATTTCTCCTCCTTACACGAGGCATCACAACAACGTTTCACCAGGCAACGCCGGTCAACTGCTGTCTGTGTATGAGAAATCGGGTAGAAACTTTCCTCATGTGAGCACGTTGTAGGTGCCTCCACCGGCGCCATCTTTGTGTGTATGCTCTGAAAAGCTAGTCATTTGCATATCACAGCATCTTATTCCTGTCGGTTAAATTTCCCGTCTGTAGCACGTCATCTGCGTGGTGTAGCGGCCAGTAGTGTAATTTTCATTATCTGCCCAATGTTCATTAACATGTGTTTCCTTCGGGATGGTGGGAGAGTATGTGATGGGTTAGTTATCACGGCAAAGCTGTGTCGACATTTCTCGTACTGGTTTCGTGACTCGAGGACACTTTTAGAGGACGCCCGGATAAAAGAGAATTGTCCCCGGACTGTGGCAGGTTGACGGGCGTATTTCACGCCTCGTGGAGGCGGGGCGCGTGGAGACGCTCAGGAGCCAGTGGGAGACGAGCAGAGACAGTCGCTGCTGGCGTCTGGCGCGCCACTCACAGAGCAGCACTGATTAATGGCGCCACAACGTGTGACTCTTCACACTGCGCGGCAGAGACAACAGGGTGCGTGTGTGATGTGCGGGGAGCCGGCAGCTGTTGGTCTTGGAGCGCGCTGCGACGTCTTGGGAGCACAGTGTTTGCGGACAAGGATCATGTTCCGTCGGCGCTTTTCAAAATATTTACGTCACTGCCGCAAATAATAGCAGCCTCTCAGATGAAGGACTCAAAGAAAGCTGTCAGTCAGCTCTGATTTCTTTTCGTGTTTGTCTGACACGTGAAGGTCTACCAGTATGCACGAACCCACATTTTTTTGTTGTTCTGTAGAACAAACGCCGTTGTCTTTGAAATGCGTGGGCTAACAGGACCGAGCGGATTAGGTTCGGGAAAGGGGCCAAAATGAGTTCCTGTCAGTTGCAGTCAACATACATACTTTATTTATCAACACAGAATATTACATAAAGGATGCGAAACACGCAAAACTTTAATCGACCTCCTTTGATTAGATCGGCTGAAGGCCACATTCAAAATCCAAGACACAAGGCTTCACCCAAGAATATTTTCTAAATCTTCAGTCAAATCGGATGAAGCCCTTAGCATTTTAATTTTAATGGAACTAGGCTGCAGGTCGCATATCAACCAATAAGAGGAATTTCAATCGAGAGGCAGAAGGCCTTATCTTAAAACATTTCATGCAAATTGGGCGGAAGGCCCCATTCAAAAGCATAACAGTCTTATGCCTTAAGAGCAAGAGAAGATTAATTTAAGAGCTATTAATCTCGGCTGAAAGCCACATATCAACAAATATCTTTAACGGCATTAGGCCTGGAAAGAGTTTCAATCTAAAAGGCAGAAGGCCTCATCTTAAAACCTCTCCAGTAAAATTCTGCTGAAGGCCCAATGTTGTTGTTGTTGGGGTCGTCAGTCCTGAGACTAGTTTGATGCAGCTCTCCATGCTACTCTATCCTGTGCAAGCTTCTTCAACTCCCAGTACCTACTGCAACCTACGTCCTTCTGAATCTGTATAGTGTATTCATCTCTTCATCTCCCTCTACGATTTACACCCTCCACGCTGCCCTCCAATACTGAATTGGTAATCCCTTGATGGCTCAGAATATCCCCCCCCAACCGATCCCTTCTTCTAGTCAAGTTGTGCCACAAATTTCTCTTCTCTCTAATTCTGTTCAGTACCTCCTCATTAGTTACGTGATCTACCCATCTAATCTTCAGCATTGTTCTGTAGCACCACATTTCGAAAGCTTCTATTCTCTTCTTGTCCAAACTATTTATCGTGTACGTTTCACTTCCATACATGGCTACACTCCATACAAATACTTTCAGAAACGACTTCCTGACACTTAAATCTATACTCGATGTTCACAAATTTCTCTTCTTCACAAACGCTTTCCTTGCCATTGCCAGTCTACATTTTATATCCTCTCTACTTCGACCATCATCAGTTATTTTGCTCCCCAAATAGCAAAACTCATTTACTACTTTAAGTGTCTCATTTCCTAATCTAATTCCCTCAGCATCATCCGACTTAATTCCACTACATTCCATTATCCTTATTTTGCTTTTGTTGATGTTCATCTTATACCCTCCTTTCAAGACACTGTCCTTTCCTTTCAACTGCTCTTCCAGGTCCTTTGCTGTCTCTGACAGAATTACAATGTCATCGACGAACCTCAAAGTTTTTATTTCTTCTCCATTGATTTTAATTCCTACTTCAAATTTTTATTTTGTGTTCTTTACTGCTAGCTCAATATACAGATTGAATAACATCGGGGTAGGCTACAACCCTGTCTCACTCCCTTCCCAACCACTGCTTCCCTTTCATGCCTCTCGACTCTTATAACTGCCATCTGGTTTCTGTACGAAATGTGAATAGCCTTTCGCTCCTTGTATTTCTCCGCTGCCACCTTCGGAATTTGAAAGAGAGAATTCCAGTCAACATTGTCAAAAGCTTTCTCCAAGTCTACAAATGCTAGAAACGTAGGTTTGCCTTTCCTTAATATATTTTCTAAGTTAAGTCGTAGGGTCAGTATTGCCTCACGTGTTCCAACATTTCTATGGCCCCATATAAAAATATAATAATCTCATGCCTTAAGGGCAAGGCAAGAACATTAATTTAAGAGATATTGATGCTCGGGTGAAAGCCACACATGAAACAAATAACTAAAATCCAAACAGGAAAATTACTACATAACACACAAGGAACGGCACTGAGAAGTTTCCAAGGGTCAGCCTGGGTTTGTAACAGTAACGCCTGTTTAGGTGAGACAGGCAGCCTGTCCAACAACTTCTTAATCTGGACGCAACCCAACCGACAGACAGCTGACCGACCAATCACCCAAATCAGTTCCGCTCCACGCAACCAGCAAACCGACCACAAGATTTCAATACAACGACACACAGAATATTGGCGCCCACAACGACCAATTTGGCGCCAACCTGGCCTTTTTAGAAGTTATGAAATCGGTGTTATTAATGTAATACAGGAGCTCTCGTAATTCTGCCTTGCTAGAAGTCCTAGCTCCGAATGACGCAGTATTGAGTGTTATATGGGCGGCCTCTTTATCTGAAATTACAGTCCTGTGTTTTTTAATGTTTCGTTCTAGTGGTATATGGTATGAAAAATCTGTTTATGTATTGCAACTGTGTGTTGTATTAATAATAATAATGTCGTGTGACGAGGGCCTCCCGTCGGGTAGACCGTTCGCCTGGTGCAAGTCTTTCGATTTGACGCCACTTCGGTGACTTGCGCGTCGATGGGGATGAAATGATGATGATTAGGACAACACGACACCCAGTCCCTGAGCGGAGAAAATCTCCGACCTAGCCGCGAATCGAAACCGGGCCATTTTGATTGACAGTCTGTCGCGCTGACCACTCAGCTACCGGGGGCGGACTGTGTTGTATTATACACCTTGTTTTCTCATTTTAAATTTACCGCCTTCATTTATATTTTACTTCGTCAAAATTTTAGGATAAGTTAAGCACAGGTGCTGCCCCTAGTAATTCCATCTTGTCAATGTTTTATGTGCATTACATTTATATAGTGGGTATGTATATCCAGTTTACGATCTCTCATTTTTAATCAGTGCTGCGCCGCAGCGCCACCTCTTGAGGTGATTCTGTATTAGGCTTCAGTACTGGCACACGACGCTATCGTGCATTATGCTTACTACCTGAGCCCCCATCTTACTCTGTTACTCGCTCCTGTGAACGGGAACGCGTTATGCAGATCTTGGTTCCTCTCGCGTCCATCTATAAAAGGTAATGATTTTACTATTTTATATTTCTAGTTTTTACTGAGTTTAACGAAGGCGATGTTGGGCTGATATATTTGAGGATGCCCTTTGGCTACACTGACTAAGCGATTCTTCTAAGAAATACCAAATTAAGGTATTTGCTCTTTCAATACTTGATCTGTTTATACACGCTTATAGGTTATCCAAGTCTGCACAACGCGATCGCGATTCTTAAATAGATGTATTTGTTCTCTGTTTTCTATTTAGATAACCTGAAGATGCCTAAATAAGCCGAAACGCGTCGTTGAAAAATAGAAAATTAAAAATTACAACCAAGACTGTTTTTAAACAATACTGTTAAGCACTGGTTTGCTGTATGCCACATATGGATCGGAAGAACGACCGACAAATCTCAGCTGTCGAACTACACGCCGCACTGGACAGCAACAACATGAAAACTGCTGCGGAAGCAAAGGGAACTTCACAGCAAACATAAACATAGCCAAAGCCTTGCAGACAAACAAAAATTACGCGAAGCGAAATGTAGTGTGAGGAGGGCTATGCGAGAGGCGTTCAATGAATTCGAAAGTAAAGTTCTATGTACTGACTTGGCAGAAAATCCTAAGAAATTTTGGTCTTATGTCAAAGCGGTAGGTTAATCAAAACAAAATGTCCAGACACTCTGTGACCAAAATGGTACTGAAACAGAGGATGACAGACTAAAGGCCGAAATACTAAATGTCTTTTTCCAAAGTTGTTTCACAGAGGAAGATTGCACTGTAGTTCCTTCTTTAGATTGTCGCACAGATAACAAAATGGTAGATATCGAAATAGACGACAGAGGGATAGAGAAACATTTAAAATCGCTCAAAAGAGGAAAGGCCTCTGGACCTGATGGGATACCAGTTCAATTTTACACAGAGTACGCGAAGGAACTTGCCCCCCTTCTTGCAGCGGTGTACCGTAGGTCTCTAGAAGAGCGTAGCGTTCCAAAGGATTGGAAAAGGGCACAGGTCATCCCCGTTTTCAAGAAGGGACGTCGAGCAGATGTGCAGAACTATAGACCTATATCTCTAACGTCGATCAGTTGTAGAATTTTGGAACACGTATTATGTTCGAGTATAATGAATCTGAATGTAGACAAGTGTAATGTGCTGCAAATACACAGAAAGCTAGATCCTTTATCATTTAGCTACAAAATAGCAGGTCAGCAACTAGAAACAGTTAATACCATAAATTATCTGGGAGTACGCATTAGGCGTGATTTAAAATGGAATGATCATATAATGTTGATCGTCGGTAAAGCAGATGCCAGACTGAGATTCATTGGAAGAATCCTAAGGAAATGCAATCCGAAAACAAAGGAAGTAGGTTACAGTACGCTTGTTCGCCCACTGCTTGAATACTGCTCAGCAGTGTGGGATCCATACCAGATAGGGTTGATAGAAGATATAGAGAAGATCCAACGGAGAGCAGCGCGCTTCGTTACAGGATCATTTAGTAATCGCGAAAGCGTTACGGAGATGATAGATAAACTCCAGTGGAAGACTCTGCAGGAGAGACGCTAAGTAGCTCGGTACGGGCTTTTGTCAAAGTTTCGAGAACATACCTTCACCGAAGAGTCAAGCAGGATATTGCTCCCTCCTACGTATATCTCGCGAAGAGACCATGAAGATAAAGTCAGAGAGATTAGAGCCCACACAGAGGCATACCGACAATCCTTCTTTCCACGAACAATACGAGACTGGAATAGAACGGAGAACCGATAGAGGTACTCGAGGTACCTTCCGCCACACACCGTCAGGTGGCTTGCGGAGTATGGATGTAGATGTAGATGTAGATGAGGAAAATACACTGCTGAAAATTACGTCAACGACCAGGGCAGGTAACCGGAACGTCAATGGTGACAAAGCAGAAGATACCGCTGGTGAACTTCCATAACAGGGAATAAATTAAGTTAAATTTCACAGGAGGACAGCTGCAATCCTAGCAGACTTACACACAAGAAAACGAAGAAATATAAACAGTTGAGGCTCGGTAGTAAGTTAAGTGAGGACTCAACTTTCATGCCCGAGATCGGTGGGTGACGTACTTCGTAGCACTCGCAAGCAGCACCTCACACTCCAACCGCATGTGCACGCCGCCAGCGGCTCCAGCCCGACTCTGCGTGACAGGGGCTTGCTTGCTGCTCCACGCCAACCGACCGACTGGACTGCTGGTCCGTCCGCGACTGCTGCTCCGTCGCGACTGCACTGCTGGTGCGTCTCCCACTCACTGACTACCCGACACACGACGACCCGTGAATACTATCGGTCGCTCCAGAGATGGTACGACAGTGCACTTATCGATACGCGTTGCTGATGCCACTCACGGGCAAGTGAGGCAGGAAGTTAGTGACGCCAGTAAATGGAATAAGAAAACGAGGCGGCACTACCGTAACAGAAGATGAGAAACAATTAATGGGATGAACATGAGGCTGCACGGCACCGTCTTACTATTTTTTCCTCCAGCTGTGTTGGTACGTTTCGCCTGCCCTCCACTTCAGCACACTGACGGAAAAAATTTGCAATAAATAATTAATGTATAGTAATGAAATGTCGGGAATACATTATTGTAGGTAACATGTCTAAGTGACTGACGTTGCAAGATCACAGGTTAACGTAAAAGCAAGATAAGGGCTGTAAATGCGAAATGCTGATGCATTAATAAAAGGCGTGACCGGAAGAATTTTGAATTCAAGTTCGAAAACGGGCGCGAATTGTGTTGCACAGGTGGCGAATGTCGTTTTGTGGGCTGGAGTTCCTTGCCTGTTGCAGTTGGTGCTCGATGACGCTTCTGTTGTCGTCTAATGTGTTCCACGTGCTCGGTTGCAGATAGATCTGCTCATCGAGCAGGCCAAGGCAACATGTATATTAAAAATGAAGAAACTCCTCCAGCTCTATTTAAGGTGTCGATTTTATTTTGGCATCTAGTTTCAACGTTGTAACAACGTCATCTTCAGGCGCTATAAAATATACCATACATACAACAACCAATTGACATCAGTAACCTATGAGTTATTATGTAAACAAATATATTACAGACATATTACATAATGGACGACTTCAATAAAATTAATTACATTTTGGCTTCTGAGTGTCATTGTCTTTACTGTCTTTCTCACGGGTGTTTAATTGTCTATTTATGATCTATCATAGCTAATGATTTAAAAATTTCTTGGTTTTACTGTGTTTTATGTAAATCAAAAGCCTTCAGCCACGTGTAAGTAAGTTTGAATTCCAGCAAGTGGATATTTGCTGAAAGGTTATTGTCGTTGTGTTGTCTTTTTCTGGGCTTTTTCAGCCACTTAAAACTTAAGGCTTATGGTCATATTTAATTTTTTTAATTTTTGAAAATTAATTATGTGGCCTTCAGCCGCTTGGAACCTTATTATTAAAATTACCTTTCTAGCTTAAACATTGCGGCCCTCTGCCCTTAAGGGTTTATGGTACTTTTAGAATCTTGGAAAATCACTTGTGGGCCTTACGCCGCTCAAAACCTTATTCTTAAAATTACCCTTTAAGCAAAACATTGCGGCCTTCTGCCTTTGAAAGGTTATGGACATTTATTTTAAAATATTGAAAATTATATTGTGGGCCTTCAGCCGTTCGTATTGCAACTTGTTTATGTTTGTCCGTCCACTTTAGCCTTGAGGCCTTCAGCCTAGCTGTGACAGGGTGGTCAGAAAATGTCTGCAACGCTTGTCGTGATGTTGTACGGCAGATTGTACTGACACTTGCTCCGTTTCCGAGTTATTAAGCACTGAATTTAGCTAATCGGGGCGTCGCGCGCGTAAATTCAAGTTTCAGCTGACGAGACACAGCACTCGTTGGGCAACACCGCCCCTGGCAGGCCGCGTGAATGTGAGCGCGCGACGCCCCGATTGGCTAAATTCAGTGCTTAATAACTCGGAAACGGAGCAACGTATCGCATTTTTTTCTTAACATTTATGTCTCAGTACAATCTGCCCTACAACATAACGACAAGCGTTTCAGACACTTTCTGACCACCCTATATACATATCTTTAACTGCATGTCTTGTCACTCGAAGTTTACCTTGTTGCCCGCATCTCGTGGTCGTGCGGTAGCGTTCTCGCTTCCCACGCACGGGTTCCCGGGTTCGATTCCCGGCGGGGTCAGGAATTTTCTCTGCCTCGTGATGGCTGGGTGTTGTGTGCTGTCCTTAGGTTAGTTAGGTTTATGTAGTTCTAAGTTCTAGGGGACTGATGACCATAGATGTTAAGTCCCATAGTGCTCAGAGCCATTTTTTTTTTACCTTGTTGATTTTTAAGATTTATTGTTTGGAGGCGTTCAGCCGTGAAAGAATTGGATATTGAAACTCGTAGTTGTAAAGGTTCGGCTATGAGCCGTTTTGGTTTAAATGTGTTAATAAATTACAATTTTGAAGCGAAACTAGTCACCTGTTCTACCCAGCTAGTTTAGCGGGCGTCTCAGCTGTGAAACACCGAGCGAGGTGGCGCAGTGGTTAGCACACTGGACTCGCATTCGGGAGGACGACGGTTCAATCCCGTCTCCAGCCACCCTGATTTAGGTTTTCCGTGATTTCCCTAAATCGTTTCAGGCAAATGTCGGGATGGCTCCTTTGAAAGGGCACGGCCGATTTCCTTCCCAATCCTTCCATAACCCGAGCTTGCGCTCCGTCTCTAATGACCTCGTTGTCGACGGGACGTTAAACACTAACCACCACCACCACCATCAGCTGTGAAACGACGGGTGCAGCGCCGTGATCAAATGCCAATCATCACAGATGAACTTTTGAACCAGGGGCTGGAATACACCAAAGTCACACAAAAAAGGAAAGAAAAAAAATCGGACTCCACCTGGGTAGTTGACAGACCTGTACACTTGCTGTCGAAGAGTGGTGCTACACATTCTCGAACACCCACATGAAAGTGTGACGGTGCACCACCATGCATGTACCACATACACATCATTTTACCGCTTGGAAAAACATCCAGCATTGTTGTAACGTTGACATGACTGCACCTGAGCAAACGTAGCATCAGGGAAACCACTGATTCCCCGATCTATGTTTATTAGGATCGTTTGCTTGTTTCATTGTACTCTACTCGGCCCTTTCCTTGCGACAGTCAAAGAGCCTGTTTACACTGAAAAGCTAAAACTTTATGTCCGCTGTCCACCGCAAAGTTGGATGTCCCCTGTTGGCGTTGTGGGGATGTGACACGGTAAAGAAAGTATATAACTGGATCAGCGACGGAAGGGATGGGGAATCATTCTAGAGACGACGCGGGCTGCAAATGGGGAAATATGCTGACACAGGCAGCTCTGACAAAGGTGAGGTTATTAATACCCAGAGCTTGTGATCGAGTATATCGTAGTTGCTCGAGTGCTTTAGTGCTACTCTAGTGAGCATCTACGGACAGTGGTAGAACGACAGTGAAACTACTACTGGGCGATAAGTGGTTGGATGTCCACGTCTCTTCACAGAACGTGGAGTTCGGAGGCTTGTAGGTTAGGTTAGGTTAGTGTTGTTTAACGTCCCGTCGACAACGAGGTCATTAGAGACGGAGCGCAAGCTCGGATTAGGGAAGGATGGGGAAAGAAATCGGCCGTGCCCTTTCAAAGGAACCATCCCGGCATTTGCCTGAAACGATTTGAGGCTTGTATGTTCTGCAAAGTAGGATAGATAGCAATCTGTGGCATCACTGCTGAAAGAGAACAGTGCTGGTTCGCGCACAAGTGTTTCGAGCCAATAGCGTTCAAAGTACAGGGTGATTCAAAAAGAATACCACAACTTTAAAAATGTGTATTTAATGAAAGAAACATAATATAACCTTCTGTTATACATCATTACAAAGAGTATTTAAAAAGGTTTTTTTCACTCAAAAACAAGTTCAGAGATGTTCAATATGGCCCCTCCAGACACACGAGCAATATCAACCCGATACTCCAACTCGTTCCACACTCTCTGTAGCATATCAGGGGTAACAGTTTGGATAGCTGCTGTTATTTCTCGTTTCAAATCATCAATGGTGGCTGGGAGAGGTGGCCGAAACACCATATCCTTAACATACCCCCATAAGAAAAAATCGCAGGGGGTAAGATCAGGGCTTCTTGGAGGCCAGTCATGAAGTGCTCTGTCACGGGCTGCCTGGCGGACGATCCATCGCCTCGGGTAGTTGACGTTCAATTCAGACGATAAGGTTTCATAACTAACCTTTTTCGTAGGACTCTCCATGCAGTTGATTGTGGAATTTGCAGCTCTCTGCTAGCTCTGCGAGTCGATGTTCCTGGGCTGCGAACAAATGCT
The DNA here is from genome assembly GCF_021461385.2 of Schistocerca piceifrons. Classification (NCBI taxonomy): domain Eukaryota; kingdom Metazoa; phylum Arthropoda; class Insecta; order Orthoptera; family Acrididae; genus Schistocerca; species Schistocerca piceifrons. The sequence continues at coordinate 79,619,064 of NC_060147.1, read as the reverse complement.
TGCTGGATGCGTGCTACATTTTCATCACTCGTTCTCGGCCGTCCAGAACTTTTCCCTTTGCACAAACACCCATTCTCTGTAAACTGTTTATACCAACGTTTAATACACCACCTATCAGGAGGTTTAACACCATACTTCGTTCGAAATGCACGCTGAACAACTGTCGTCGATTCACTTCTGCCGTACTCAATAACACAAAAAGGTTTCTGTTGAGCGGTCGCCATCTTAGCATCAACTGACGCTGACGCCTAGTCAACAGCGCCTCAAGCGAACAAATGTACAACTAAATGAAACTTTATAGCTCCCTTAATTCGCCGACAGATAGTGCTTAGCTCTGCCTTTTGTCGTTGCAGAGTTTTAAATTCCTAAAGTTGTGGTATTCTTTTTGAATCACCCTGTACATTGTCGAACATGGGGCTCCGCAGCAGACCACCTTTACATGTTCACTTGTAGGCCCTACAATATCGTCAATTACCATTGCAATTGACACGATATTGTGAATATTGAACCGTGAATCAATGGAAACGTGTTACCTCATTGGATGGTTGGGATTTATGCTACATCAGGTCGATGGTCGTCTCCACAAACGCCATCATCCAGGTGAACGGCGGTTCGAAACGTGCAGAGCGCCAGGGACGCGGGCTGGTGGGAGAAATATTACGCTATGGGAGACAATCTGCTGTGTTCGCATGGGACCTGTGACACGCTGACAGCTGTGGACTGCTTACACCTCTTCATGCTTGATGCCTTCCCTGCCGGCGACGTCATCTTCCAGTAGGATAATTGTCTGCGTCTCAAACCAGAACCGAGCTACAGTCGTTTGAGGAGCACGAGAGAGCACTCATGTTGACGTCTTGGCCACTAAAGTTGCTTGATGTGAATCCAGTCGAACCCACTGGGATTGATATTACGCGCATATACAAATCACTGGCACCCACACATCTACATGGTTACTCTGCAATTCACACTTAAGTGCCTGGCAGAGGGTTCATCGAACCATTTTCATACTACTTCTCTACCACTCCACTCTCGAATGGCGCGTGGGAAAAGGAACACCTTAATCTTTCCGTTCGAGCTCTGATTTCTCTTATTTTATTATGAAGATGATTTATCCCTACGTAGGTGGGTGTCAACATTCTCGTTTTCGGAAGAGAAAGTTGGTGACTGAAATTTCGAAAATAGATCTCGCCGCAAAGAGAACTGCCTTTGTTTCAGTGACTGCCACCCCAACTCGCGTATCATATCAGCGGCACTCTCAGCCCTATTGCACGATAACACGAAACGGGCTGCCCGTCTTTGCACTTTTTCGATGTCCTCCATCAATCCTACCTGGTAAGGATCCCACACCGCGCACCAATATTCCAGCAGAGGACGGACAAGTGTATTGTAGGCTGTCTCTTTAGTGGGTTTGTCGCATCTTCTAAGTGTTCTGCCAACAAAGCGCAGTCTTTGCTTCGATTTCTCCACAATATTATCTATGTGGTCTTTCCAATTTAAGTTGTTCTTAATTCCTAGGTATTTAGTCGAATTGACAGCCTTTAGATTTGTGCGATTTATCGTATACCTAAAATTTATAGAATTTCTTTTAGAATGCATGTGGATGACCTCGCACTTTTCTTTGTTTACTGCCAGTTGCCACTTTTCGCACCATACAGAAATTCTCTCTGGATCATTTTTTAATTGGAATTGATCGTCTGATGATTTTAGTAGATGGTAAATTACAGCATCATCTGAAAACAATCTAAGGGGGCTGCTCAGATTATCACCTAGATCATTTACGTAAGTCAAGAACAGCAGAGGGCCTATGACACTACTTTGCGGAACGCTAGATATTACTTCTGTTCTCCTGGATGATTTACCGTCTATCAGTACGAACTGTGACCTCTCTAAGAGGAAATCACGAATCCAGTCACAAAACTAAGACGACACCCCATATGCACGCAATTTGATTAATAGTCGCTTGTGATGAACGGTATCAAAAGCCTTCTGGAAATCTAGGAATATGGAATCGATCTGAGATCCCTTGTCGACTGCACTCATTACTTCATGGGAATAAAGAGCTAGCTGTGTTGCTCAAGAACGATATTTTCTGAATCCTTGTTGGTTATGTATCAGTAAGTCATTTTCTTCAAGGTGACTCATGATGTTCTAGTACAGTATATGCTCCAAAATTCTACTGCAAATTGAGGTCAGTGATATCAGGCTGTAATTCAATGGGTTACTCCTATTTCCTTTCTGCAATGTTGGTGTGACCTGTGCTACTTTCCATTGTTTAGGAACAGACCTTTTGTCAAGTGAGCGATTGTATATGATTGCTAAGGAAGGCGCTATTGTGTCTGCATACTCTGAAAGGAACCTGATTGGTATAACCCTGTTTAAGAAAATTGCATGACTTGGTGTGGACATTTGGAGCGACATATAGGGTAGAAGAGGATATTGTGGCAAGCCTTGACTAGAAGAGGGGATCGGTTGGTGGGACATGTTCTGAGGCATCAAGGCTTCACCAATTTAGTATTGGGGGGAAGCGTGGTGGAGGGTAAAAATAGTACAGGGAGACCAAGAGATGATTACACTAAGCATATTCAGACCAATGTAGCTTGTAGTAGTTACTTGGAGATGAAGAAGCTTGCTCAGAGTATCATGGAGAGCTGCATTAAACCAGTCTCTGGACTGAAGACCACAACATCTCCACACACCTACCATCTGTCGAATCCATGATAGGCAGAATCGGTGACCTATTACGTTCCAAAGATGGACAAACAGGTTATTAACCCGGTGGTCATAATGGTTTGGCTTGTCAGTGTATATTGTTTCCACCTTCTATCTTTCCATTCTTTGCTTAGCACTGGCTTCCCTTGTGAGCTCTTGATATTTGTATGCTACACTACTGGCCACTGAAATTGCTACACCACGAAGATGACGTGCTACAGACGCGAAATTTAACCGAAACGAACAACATGCTGTGGTATGCAATGATTCTCTTTTCAGAGCATTCACACAAAGTTGGTGTCAGTGGCGACACCTACAATGTGCTGATATGAGGAACGTTTCTAACTGATTTCTCATAGACAAACAGCAGTTGACCGGCGTTGTCTGGTGAAACGTTGTTGTAATGCCTCGTGTAAGGAGGAGAAATACGTACCGTCACGTTTCCGACTTTGATAAAGGTCGGATTGTAGCCTATCGCGATTGCGGTTTATCGTATCGCGATATTGGTACTCGCGTTGGTCGAGATGCAAGGACTGTTAGCAGAATATGGAATCGGTGGGTTCAGGAAGGTTATACGGAACGCCGTGCTGGATCCCAACGGCCTCGTATCACTAGCAGTCGAGATCACAGGCATCTTATTCACATGGCTGTAACGGATCGTGCAGCCACGTCTCGATCCCAGAGTCAACAGATGGAGACTTTTTTTTAAGACAACAACCATCTGTACGAATAGTTCGACGACGTTTGCAGCAGCATGGACTGTCTGCTCGGAGATCACGGATGCGGTTACCCTAGCCGCTGGATCACAGACAGGAGCGTCTGCGATGGTGTACTCAACGACGAACCTAGGTGCACGAATGACAAACGTCATTTTTTCGTATGAGTCCAGGTTCTGTTTACAGCATCATGACGGTCGCATCCGTGTTTGGCGACATCGCGGTGAACGCACATTGGAAGCGTGTATTCGTCATCGCCATACTGGTGTATCACTCGGCGTGATGGTATGGGGTGCCATTGGTTACACGCCTCGGTCTATTTTTGTTCGCACTGACGGCACTTTGAACAGTGGACGCTACATTTCAGATGTGTTACGACCCGTGGCTCTACACTTCATTCGATCTCTGCGAAACCCTACATTTCAACAGAATAATGCAGGACCGCGTGTGGCAGGGCCTGTGCGGGCCTTTCTGGATACAGAAGATGTTCGACTGCTGCCCTGGCCAGCATATTCTCCAGATCTCTTACCAATTGAAAACGTCTGGTCGATAGTGGCCGAGCAACTGGCTCCTCACAATACGCCAGTCACTACTCTTGATGAACTGTGGTATCGTGTTGAAGCTGCATGAGCAGCTGTACCTGTACACGCCATCCAAGCTCTGACTCAATGCCCAGGCGTATCAAGGCCGTTATTGCGGCCAGAGGTGGATGTTCTGGGTACTGATTTCTCGTGATCTATGCAGCCAAATTACGTAAAAATGTCAGTTCTAGTATATTTGTCCAATGAATACCCGTTTATCATCTGCATTTCTTCTTGGTGCAATAATTTTAATGGCCAGTTGTGTAGTATCTTCGCAGATGTTGGCACCTCCCTCTTATCGGTGAGGCAGAGTACATTCCGGACCACGCCACTATAGAGCCTGCAGTGCAGTCCATTCAGTCCGGGAATCTCTCCTGTACCCAGCACCTTTCCGTCTCGGCGGGAGGGCGGCTTTACCCACGCCGCCGCCCCCGCCGCCCCCGCCGCCCGCACCGCCCCCACGGTCCCCGCCGTCCAGATCCGCCCCCACGCCCGCCAGGCAGCCAACCAGATTCCCGGGCCTCGCCCGCAGCGTCCCAGACGCCGTACCCTCGGAGCAGACGCTGCTGTGGCGTCTAGCGGCTCCCGGCGTCTTACGTTCGCCCGAGAAGAGCTGCCGTCCTGCTGTGCTGGGCCTCCATTAATCAATGCGTCTCGCAGCGGTGTCGCGGACGTTGTCGCAGCCGGCGGGACATGGCTACCACGCAAATAGTAGCGCGCGCGCGCACACACACACACACTCATACATATGCTGCTGGCAGGACCCGCCTAGACTTCTGGCGTCTCTGCTGCTCCTTTGTCCCACACATGTGGTTTTCATCTGCCTCGTTGCCTACACAGGATCTCCTTGGAGCAGTAATCAACAGTCTGGGTTATTACAGGAATGATCATTTGAAGCGAAAGTAAATAAAGAGATAAACTAAAAAATAAATAAAAAAGTGAAAGAGAAAAGAAGGGAAGGAAAATAATCGGGAAAATCTTGGAAGTAAAATATGAGACTCGGTAATGGAAGTTAGGAAATAACAAAGAAGTTTACGGAAAAATAGAGCGAGTATCAGACACGATGAGAAAGAGTTGTATTCTGAGGACACCTAAAAAACTGGATGAAAACAGGATAACAAAAAGAATCTTTCAGTTCTTTGACGCAAACCCCAAAACATTAATGACGTGGATAAATGAAGTTAGCCGCGCGAAGTGGCCGAGCGGTTTGAGGCGCCATGTCACGGATTGCGCGGCCCCTCCCGCCGGAGGTTGGAGTCCTCCCTCGGGCATGTGTGTGTGTGTGTGTGTGTGTGTGTGTGTGTGTGTGTGTTCTTCTTAGCAATAGTTTGTTTGTGTGTGAAATCTTGTGGGATTTAACTGCTAAAGTCATCAGTCCCTAAGCGTACACACTACTTAACCTAAATTATCCTAAGGACAAACACACGCACCTGTGCCTGAGGGAGGACTCGAACCTCCACCGGTATCAGCGGCACAGTCCATGACTGCAGCGCCTCAGACCGCTCGGTTAATCCCGCGCGGCTTAGTTTAAGTAGTGTGCAAGTCTAGGGACCGGTGACCTAAGCTGTTTGGTCCCTTAGGGATTCACACACATTTGAATATTTGAAATGACGTTAAAGCAGACATGAAGGAAATGGAAATAATAGAGGAAGAAATAGGAGAAAGAGAAAGTCTCAGAGCAAAGATAAAAGTTTTCAAGGGCTTCCAGGAGAAAACAAGAAGAAAAAGACAGGTGCAATATGGACAGAAGAAAGAAGGTAAAAACATAGGGAAAGATTGAAAAATTACTGGAAAGAAATTGAGAAAAGAAAGAATACATAAGTTATTTCATGTGATCCATAGTAGGCCAAACCAGTATTAAGAATACATATGTAAAGAAAATTATAAATTAAAAAAATTCAAGGGCTTCCAGGAGAAAACAAAAAAAAAAAAGACAGGTGAAATATGGACACAAGAAAGACGGTAAAAACATAGGGAAAGATTGAAAAATTACTGGAAAGAAAGGAGAAAAGAAAGAATACGTAAGTTATTTCATGTGATCCATAGTAGGTCAAACCAATATTAAGAATATAGATGTAAAAAAAATAAAAATTAAAAAATGCCTAAGTTGGAATCCATTGAATTCCTGTGTGCGCAGTGACCGTTGAATATTCAGACTGAAGCAGGAACGGCACTCAGTCGCAAAATCTTTAATTTATTGCAGATCTAGATTTCGACTATGACATAGTCATCATCTGTGCGTTACCAAAGAGTCGTGTCTGCTACGCAAATGTTAGCGTCATTTGTCGTATGTTATGCTCTGAAACGTTGGGACCTATGTGACTCTTCGGTAATGTACCGATAATGACTAAGTTATAATCGAACTCCAGATCTGCAATAAATGACGGATTTTCCGTCTGACTTTTTTCCTTCCTTCAGTTTGAAAAAAAAAAAAAAAAATCCTAGTGAAGATGGGCTGCTAAACGCATGCGTTAAGAGCTTCGGGCACTTCCACATCTTCGATAGAAACAAATCGCTTCTACTTCAAGCTCTTTGGTTTCCATATTTTGGGAAGAGATAGAATGGACTAAAACAAGACAAAAAAACAGTCTCGTAAACATGGGCTCTAAAATACGTGCTTTGAGCACTTGTTCAATAGAAAGAGGTGTTCACAGTAGCGAAGATGAACAAGTAACTCATCAAAAGATCAGAACCAATTGCAAAATGACTTAGAAACGATATCTGTATGGTGTGAGAAGCATCAGTTTTCTCTGTATCAAGAAAAGTACGATTCATCTACATGAGTAAACAAAGAAATGCTTAAAATTACGATTACACTATAAATGACACAGCTGGCGGGACTAGCCTAGACTTCTAGCATCTCTGTTCTTCCTTTGTCCCACTCACCTGGTTCGATTCTGCCTCGTTGCCTACAGAGGCTGTCCCACAAGGAACAGCCAGTCTTCAGAAATATGACAGGAATGGTCATTCGAAGCAAAAAAACGTAGTGAACATGGGTTCTAAAACGTACACCTTAAGACGTAAGTGCACTTCCACATCTTGAATACTGTGAAATAGATCTCTTCTACTTCGAGCTCTTTGCTTTCCATATTTTCGGAGGAGTTAGTATGGACCAAAGCAGGAAAAAAATGTCCAGTAAGTAGGGGCTCCGAAGTGCACACCTTAAAAACTATGAGCACACTTTCAATAGAAGAGATGTGTTCACAATACCGAAGTTGAACACACAACTCATCTGAAGATCAAAACCACCTCCAAAATGACTTGGACACGATATTTGTATGGTACGAAAGCGGCAGTTTTCTCTGCATTAGGAAAAGCATGAGGTCATCCACATGAGCAGGAAAAGAAATGTGGTGTCACCGCCAGACACCACACTTGCTAGGTGGTAGCCTTTAAATCGGCCGCGATCCGGTAGTATACGTCGGACCCGCGTGTCGCCACTATCAGTGATTGCAGACCGAGCGCCGCCACACCGCAGGTCTAGTCTAGAGAGACTCCCTAGCACTCGCCCCAGTTGTACAGCCGACTTTGCTAGCGATGGTTCACTGACAAATTACGCTCTCATTTGCCGAGACGATAGTTAGCATAGCCTTCAGCTACGTCATTTGCTACGACCTAGCAAGGCGCCATTATCATTTGCTATTTATCTTGTGATGCATGTACCGTCAGACCGATGTTCACCAATTGTGGATTAAAGTTAAGTATTCCAGCAGCTACGTACGTTATTGGCTATATTAATTACCTTGTCCAGTTCCAGACCTCACGCCAGCCTGCGTGAGTTTAAACGCGTGCCTTTCGGCTTCACCTCCTAGTGGCTTGGCTGTCTTGCCAAGTCACAACAAGACATCCTTTAAATATCATCATTTTTTTGATTTGCAGCTCCTTGTATTGGCCGTGTTTGCAGTTAAAAGTGTTGGATGTGAGGTCCGCCAGTTATGCAAAACTCCGTATTTTCTCAGTACCCAAACATGTTTCGGCACCACAGTGCCATCATCAGTGGGTTTTCGTTTTCATTTATTCTGCAGTGTGAATTTATTCTGCAATGTGTACGTTTACGAAAACGTAAGTAAAAACGAACATAGGCGCGAAAACTTCTCGACAAACTAAATTACATTCTAGAAGATAGGTTAACTCCTAGCAAGAAACTTTCTCATCAACATCGTTTGGTTGCAGATGACAGGCTACCTGTACTAATTAACTCACAAGTGATCCAGAAAATTCGTGCACACCAAATTTAAAGGTACTTACAAAAAGAAACGATCTATTGTTAGAACTAAACATTCACATAATTTTATAATCATTTAATAAGAACGTTCATATTGCATAATAAATAAAAACGAAAACCCACTGATGACGGCACAGTAGTGCCGAAACATGTTTGGGTACTGAGAAAAAACGGTGTTTTGCATAACTGGAGGACCTCACATCCAACAACTTTAAATCTCGATTGGACAATAATTCTCAGAAATTTAAAGGCTGCCAATTCAGCTGAATAACTAGGGACTGCAATTACAAACAGCACAAATTGTAATGACGACCAAAATAATCTTGTGGGAAAGGCAAACCAAGACGGTGCTTTATTGCCAAAACGCTAAGCAGATGCAGTTGGTGTACTTAAGAGACAGTCTACAATAGTCTGGCCGCCCTTTGCTGGAGCACTACCGTACGGTATGGGATCCTTACCAGATAGTATTCACGGAGGACATCGAAGAAATCGAAGTAATAACAGCTCGTTTGCATTATCGCGAAATAGGTGAGAGAGAGTCACAGATATGATACGCGAAGTGGAGTGGGAATCATTAAAACAAAGACGTTTTCAGTTGGGGCGAGGTCTTTTCACAATATTTCAATCACCAACTTTATCCTCTGAGTGTGAGAATATTTTTAAGTCGCAAACCTCACAGGGAGAAATGATCATCGCAATAAAACAAGGAGAAATCAGAGCTCGTACAGAAAGATTTAAGTGTTCATTTCTCCCGCGTGCTGTTAGAGAGTGGAACGGTAAAGAAATAGTCTGTAGATGGTTAGAAGAACCCTCTGCCAAGCACCTGACTGTGAATGGCAGAGGAGTCATGTGGATGTAGCTGTCAAGGTAGACACTTTACATTCCACGTCCGCTGAAGGTTTTTTCTTGTTGTTATCCATACTGCCTTCTCCTAAAATATGGGAGGGAAAGATCTTACAGCAGAGATCTGTTTCCCAGTGGCGAAGATCAACAAGTGTTCATAGCTCTTACGATTTGACTGTTAGGGCCCATGTTTACTAGGCTTTTCTGCTTCGGATGTTAGTCCCTGTCATATACGTGAATACTGACCATTCCTGCTGGGACACACTGTATTTATTTATAAGGTGCAATCAAATGAAAAAGAGCCACATGGGAGAAAAGTAAGTAAGCTGTTTATAATTTAGCCGGCCGCTGTGGCCGAGAGGTTTAAGGCGCTTCAGTCCGGAACCGCGCTGCTGCTACGGTCGCAGGTTCGAATCCCGCCTCGGGCATGGATGTGTGCGATGTCCTTAGGTTAATTAGGTTTAAGTAGTTCTAAGTTCTAGGGGACTGGTGTGAGGTCATGTTAAGTCCCATGGTGCTTAGAGCCATTTGAACCATTTGTTTATTATTTCAAAAGTAATCACCATAACTGTTTAATAAATTTATCGCACTATGCGGGGAAGACAGTCAATGCCTTTACGGAAAAATGTTTGCAGTTGCCTATGGGACCATGATTGTACCCAGGTGTGAACCTCTCTGCTGATGCAAATGCCACGAATGTCTTTCTCCAGGGCTCCAAAAACATGGAAATCGCTTGGGGATCGTTAGGGACTGTATGGAGGATGTGTAAGGGTTCCCCAGTGAAACTCTTCATAGTCGATGCAACCTTGGCAGCATGTGAAACCGCTCACATCTCTATACTGTCCCAATCTCTTCCCATGTGATTAAATAATTTTGGTGTTAAACTGTGTGCTGTAATCATTGGGGCTTAAAAAGTAAAAGTTTTGACCTTATGTTGATGCTTTAATTAGTGGCACTTTTAAATATTTGGTTGTTTCAATGGCGCCTTCGCACGTTATCATACTTACAGCATTTGATGTATTGTTGACAGTTTAACAATTATTTACAAGTACTTAACCGAATAATTAGAAGCACTCCGGTTAACAGTCTGTGCCTAATATAAATTGTTTGTGGAATTTTTCAGCTGAGAATGGGTTCACCTCTTACGAATCCCTGATACCTGCAACCATAAACCAGGCATCCTCAGAAAATTCACTGAGTCACTTCCCAGTTTCGTATTCAATATTTTATCTACCTTTTTTCTCATATGAACGTATCCTCGGCTCTCGAACAGATCCGTTTCGTGAGTTTTGTGAATCAGTGGAGTAATTTAACATCGTGTTTCCGAATGGGTGTCCTGTATTTTGTGTATGTGTAAGGTTATTGCTGAAGTTGTGTGTCTGTTGTGTGTGTGTATGCTCTAATGCACTCTGTATGTCTGATGTTGAAATAAGCCTTTTCACTGTGGACACACAGACTTATTTACGACGATGACTTGAATGTATGTTGGAGTATTTTAAAGTCTGTCATGTGCTGAAGCAAAGCCTTTTGCAGTACAACCTGCAAGTGGTGAAATAAAGAACGTGTTCAGTCAACGGCGAATATGTTCTACTTTAAAAAACTCTGCATTCTACGACCATGAGAACTTAACCACCTCTGTCATTGTTTGCCCCATCTGTGGATACTGTTGCACTTGCACAGTGTCATTATTCACCTCTCAACAGAGCAACTGAGCTTGCTTACGTCAGCTGTTTCTTCCCAACTGAAACAATACAATACTGTAACAAAACACTACACTACTTACATCAATGGTTTTCGTCAGCATCAACTCAGGAATACTAATAAAACATCTATTTTTATTAACAAAACAGTAAAAAGTCAAGAGGAGAGCAGGAATTTCTTGGAATCCTGAAAACGTACTTTAAACGAAGTTAATTTGGTTTCTTAATTTTTTAATACAATTGTAGCAATGCATACTTGAAAACTGATCAGGAAACTGAAATCCTCTCTATTACCAGACTGATGACTCTTTGATGCCACTGAGTGTCAGACAAGTTGAAAGGTGCCTGTTAATCGGCTTTTTCACTTCCTCACGACATACTTTATTTTTTCGTGAATTATGGTGTTTATTTTACTACTGCCTTTAAGATCTTACATTAACCAATTCTAATATATGTCAATGGAGACACGTTCGCAAATTCTTTGTTAAGTCAGTGCATCAGTATTACGTTTTTAGCGACACGGTTGGCTCCCAGCGAATAGCGTCCGTTGGTGCATGTGGGTTCGTTGTTCAAAGGGGGGTTGGGTTTGGTCGGGTAATTTGGGGGAAGAGACCAAGCAGGGAGGTCATCGGTCTCATCGGAATAGGGCAGGACGGGGAAGGAAGTCGGCAGTGCCCTTTCAAAGGAACCATCCCGGCATTTGCCTGGAGCGATTTTAGGAAAATCACATCGTAAATCAGGATGGCCAGAAGCGGGATTGAACCACCGTCCTCTCGAATGCGAGTCCAGTGTGCTAACCACTGCGCCAGCTCGCTCGGTTTGTTCGAAGGAAGTCAACCATTATACTGCAGCACAGTACCTTGGAGTGTTATAATGAGTCGTGTGCGGAAACTATTTTTCGAGGATGTATGTTGTTGTGATGTCACAAAAAATGGTTCAAATGGCTCCGAGCACTATGGGACTTAACATCTATGGTCATCAGTCCCCTAGAACTTAGAACTACTTAAACCTAACTAACCTAAGGACATCACACAACACCCAGTCATCAAGAGGCAGAGAAAATCCCTGACCCCGCCGCGAATCGAACCCGGGAACCCGGGCTGTGATGTCACATTAATTTCCTGTAGTGGTCATCAGTCCCCTAGAACTTAGAACTACTTAAACCTAACTAACCTAAGGACATCACACAACACCCAGTCATCACGAGGCAGAGAAAATCCCTGACCCCGCCGGGAATCGAACCCGGGAACCCGGGCTGTGATGTCACATTAATTTCGTGTAGAGCCGTATTACTGAACAGTCTTTACCACAGATAATACATCTGGTAACCTCAGTCAAATATTTATTCACTGCTGAGGTATAATTTTCGGTGTGGGGTTAGCTGGTTTTCTCCACCAGTACTGCTCTGCATGCTTTCAAGCACTGCAATAGGTGCGAAGGGGTAGTGAATTCCTAATACGTTAGAGGCTGGTTATGGGTAATTTGTTCTTCATTTCATTCTATATTATCTTAAATTCTTCGATGTTAAATGTTCGACTCACTATTTTTTTGTAGTGACGATTCAGGATTACGTTTCCAGTGACATTGTCTTGGTCTTGGAACAGAATAGCATAGAGTAGCATAGAGTGGATTATCGCTGCATAAGAGGTTGTAAGTAGTGTCAGTTATTGATAACAGCTATCAAAACCGAGTGTTGCTATCTTAATTGCCAGAAACATATTATCCAGTATACATTACATGGTTTATTTTAAACTACAACGCTGCTGAGCCATCATCTTCTCATCTAGTGAAACTCAGAGCTGTTCTGCACAGACACTTTCATTAACCGTTATTCATCTATGGTGTAGTGACTGATTATTATCAACAAATAATGCCATCTCTTTGCACGCTACTTACTTTTCGGGGAATGAGTACGCTAAGGCTATGTATGATGCTGTGTGACCTATCGCTGATATAAGTCTCTGTGACAACTGTTGTCACTACATTTCCGATAGGAACGTAAGCTTCCGTTAAATGCCCTTTCAGCTAGTTAACTATTTGTAGCAAACCGAATTTGGGAGCACACAAACGACGAAATTTCTATATGGCGCAGATGTAGTCCGTAAGAGAAAACCTGAAACATGTTCAAAGCAATTTGTTAATTTCATGAAACTGTCACGTACCATGTACAGTAATAAGGTATGCACGCTTTATTCTTTCTGTTGTGTTTAGTTCTGAAAGGCTGTTGTATGATTACTGTACTTTAGACAGATTATTCGAGTCAGACAGGTTGCACCTTATTCCTTAGTCATTACATAGTTGATTCTACATTTCTTTAAAGTATATCAGGACATATTTATCGCAATTTACGAGTCAGAAAAAATTTTCTAAAGCTTAAGATCATGATGCATATTAACAAACGTCTGTTCTTCAGAAACGTCTTTCCTGCTATTCCATTTTAAACCGTTTCTGCTTTTTCCATTATAAGTTATTATGTTCTCCAAACAACAAGTCGATTCAGTATCATTTCTTGAGTCATCTGGATAGCCAATCTAATCTCAAGTGTTTCTCTGCAGCAGCATACCTCTGAAGCTTCTGTTCTCCCCTGTACTGCATATAGTACACAAGCTCTTGTACTAGTTTCTGTGTCTCTTTTACTACTGTAATTCCTACAACTTCACCTAATTTAATTTGACCTTAATTCCATTACCCGTGTTTTGCTTTTGTTGACATTCATTTTATAAACCTCCTTTCAATTAACTGTACATTCCGTTCCACTGTTCTTCCAACTCTTTAGTTATGTCTGACTGAAGTGCTGTATCAGTTGCAAATATTAATGTTTATATTTCTGCTTTTTTAATTTCAATATCTAATCCCAATTTCTCCTAGTTTCTTTAATTCTAACTCTATGTACAGACTGAATGTGAGGGATATGCTACAACAGTAGCTCACTCCCTTCCCAAGGAACGCCTCTGCATATTAGAAGAAACATTTTCGAAAGTTGTTACAATAAACTATCAAACAATAGTTAAAATGTGATGAACAGTTCAATGCTAACAGCCGACTGTAACATATAAATAATGCTGTGATACAATTTAACTTTAATGTTTCGCAGGAAAACACTAAAAGTTTCTTTTCAGAACTAATATTTTGTTTGATGTATGTATTACACTACTCAGAATTTCTGATTATTTGCAAATGGGAAACTGTGTGAAAATATCAGATGTTCTGCAGATAACAGACAAGTACACCAAAACCAATATGTATAATTAAGACATATATTTTGTAAAATGTTATGAATAGAATATACTTTAAATATTACATTTACTGTATATATTTTCAAGCAAACGTCTTACTTCATCCTTGACGGAAAATGGAACGAATCCACTCACGATTATGAAACTCGTATGAAGCGTGTGTGTGTGTGTGTGTGTGTGTGTGTGTGTGTGTGTGTGTGAAGAGGAAGAAAATTGTGCTTGCTGTAGACAGAAAACTTTTCCTAAAATATCTGTAACTGAAACCAAACATGGGCAAAAAAAAGATTTAATCTCAAGCTAAAGAGCTTCTTGCCATTACTATTAAGAGAGAATACAAATGTGTATGACATACATGATTTATCTAGAATGTCAAGAACTCAAATTTGTTCATTAAAATATGGTAAAGGACTTACCACATACGTGAGCTGAGGTAACAAAGTGCTGCAAGAAATGCTTCACAAATACCGTTTCGTTAATTTTGTTAACAACATTATGTGAAAAACTCTGTAGAAGTATATAGAAAATAGTGTTAGAAAGCTCTTTATCGTGGAAGAAAGAATGAATATCGTAGGCATATCGTATTAATATTGAGATATGAATTTCGATATTAGTAGCTCAAAAAATAAATATTTTAAATACTTGGTTGCAAACTTTGGGGACTTTCTTTGACAAACACACTTGGCAACAGACACAGAAGAAATGATTTCATTTTTGTCATCAAAATATAATTGCTGCAAATCACGATTACAATTCTTTTCACCCACAGAAAATACCTGCCACTCCAAAGTCCGTTTCTATTATCACACTGTAGCATCTTCGTAAATCAGATTCCTTTTGTATGTGAAGTTGACCCTGTACAACATGATATAATGTCTGTTTGCGTAGCTATCTTTCACAGCATGTGTTATAATCAATTGTTACCGCTTTTCCATTTTAAACTTACTACAAATAAAAAGTATTTTCACCAAGACATATTTTGGTTTTATTTATAAAATATCATCCGATCGTCTATGGTCAATCTGGAAATATAGATTTATTATATATCTTTACATTTCGATATTCAGAGATTAAAAACAGTATTTCCTCATAAAATTACCGTGTTTTTGCCTCTTTTTTTATATACTCTGCGTACTGTAGCTTTTTCCTTCACAGTTAGTGGACATTCAAAGCGAAAAGCTTGGTTGCACATTTACTCTTCGCAGTTCTTAGTCTTTTTTTGAACTGACTTTTCCCTACACTCCATTGTTGTTAGTTTCATTTCACCTCGCTTATGCGAAACTTCCCAAGAGGAAGAGTTCAGTAGTTCCACACATTCCATGTTAGATATCCTGTGTGTGTATTTGTAGTTACAGTATTTTGTTTTCTTTTTTTCTCAGTTTGGGTTGTTCCTGTTCATGTGTCTTCTATGTTTGTCCATACTGGAGTCTGTACTAGAATGGTGCTAGCTGCATATTTGCTCTTTTCTGTATCTTGATTTTATTTTTCAGCTTTGTTATTAAGTTTTCTTTGTATTCAATGTTTCAATGTTTGATTTTGGTATTAATTTCTTTGTAGTATCAGCCTGTGTCTGATGCTAATGTGTCCAGTCTGTTTGTACCTAAGATCTGCCTGTTTGTGTGAGTTTGAGTGATTTGGTGTCTGATGTATGGTTATGTCTGTCCTTTTGGATTTTCCATATAAACCAAATGTGTGTTGGTTGTTCTGAATCTTTGTGATATTGTCCAATAAGTTTAACTATTGTGTTCTTTATTAATCGCAAAATTTATCTTACCATGAATAGAATTCATGTCTTATGTAACTGGTAAGCTTTACTGCTTGGTTCATACGGGTAATACACAGACATCTATAAATCTAATTTAGTTCAGTATTTTGTACCCCATTGCACTGTTTTGTTGAATATGACATGTCTTATATAATACATAAGTATTTCCTATGATACCAGACACTGGTGATTTCAAGGCAATCATTGTAAATTGAATTTATACTTACCTGGAAGTAATTCTTTTCTTTTATTAGTTCTCCAGCTTGACTGTTTCTTTGATGTATTCATTTGGAAGTGAACTGCGTCTCCTAAGATTTTCTGCAATAATGATTGTTATTTCTGTTGCTAGTATATGAGAACACATGTTCACTAAATAAAATGAAAGGTAGCTGACTGTGTCTGGAATTTGTGAGTCTTTCATGTGTTAAATCAACTGTATAGCAGATATTATAGTTCTATCCTCATGTAATTTGTAGTTATATGATAGCATTATTAACACACTCATATGTCTTCCAGGTAGGTATATAGAAGTGTTTTTATAGTGTACAATATGTCTGACTGGAAAGTCTTTCTTGTGTAACTGTCATTGTCATCTGTTAGTTTGTCAGTGTTTTCTCTTTTCGTTGTCTTCTAATGTGCAGTCCCTGAATTTTGGAGTGTTTCTAACCTTTGACTCTATTATTTGGAACTGATTACATTGTTTTGATTCACTCTTAGTTATTGCACTTTATCCATGAGTTCCGCCGTGTTACCTTTATTTGCTTTTTGAGGTTTGTTAGTGCTATGGAGTGAATATTGTTTTGGTTTACAATATTTTCTTTCATTTGCATCAATATGTTTTCGACTTCTTTGCTTCTTAGCTCTCTCGTTAAAGCAATGTCTACTTCATTTATTGCGTATCTATTTTCCTGTACGCGAATACTATGTTATTATACTGTAATGTTTTCAATGTATTTTTCGTCTGCCTGTGAATCGACATTTTTCTTCAGACATTTTGATGCTTGTATTTACCTTGCCTGTACGATACGTCTTTATCTGCTTTGTCTATCAATTTGTTTTCAGTTGGCTCATCACATTCATGTGTCTGGCTTGTTTATTCATGGTGTGGTTTCCGGTATTCAGATGAGTTAGTCATTACGTTTTCTAAAGAATATTCGGACAATCAAATCAGTGATCTTCTTCAGGTCCTGCCAGTTGGCTGACCTAGATCTAGAGCGCTATTGCTCTGTAAAGTGTATGGAAGAGAGTATTTCCCTTCGTATTATTTTTTATAACGCCTTCCTGCTTCCATTCATGTATGCGACGTGGTAAGAATGATTCCATGAACGCCCGTGTGTGCTGTGGTTAGTCTAACATTGTCTTTGCTGTTCCCATGGAAGCCATACATAGGGGGTTGTTGTATTTTTGGAAGTTAATGATTGTTTCTGAAACTTTGTAAGCAGGTGTTCAAATGTTCAAATGTGTGTGAAATCTTATGGGACTTAACTGCTAAGGTCATCAGTCCCTAGGCTTACACACTACTTAACCTAAATCATCCTAAGGACAAACACACACACACACACACACCCATGCCCGAGGGAGGACTCGAACCTCCGCCGGGACCAGCCGCACAGTCGATGACTGCAGCGCCTTAGATCGCTCGGCTAACCCCGCTCGGCTGTAAACAGGTGCACATTCCACAGTTAACACCTATCTTGAGGCGTCTATCGGTTCAAGTGTCCCAGCATCTCTGTGACGTTTGAAATTATTTATAGCTGTGTATATCGCAATTCACGTTTATTAAAAGGTGACCGGCGCAATCATCACATGATCATCTTCCATCGTCTCATGATCATCTTCAGACCTCTTATAGCTATAGTAATGGACAGCGGTTTTTAATAAA
This sequence comes from Schistocerca piceifrons, assembly GCF_021461385.2. Taxonomy (NCBI): domain Eukaryota; kingdom Metazoa; phylum Arthropoda; class Insecta; order Orthoptera; family Acrididae; genus Schistocerca; species Schistocerca piceifrons. Next base: position 79,601,410 of record NC_060147.1, on the reverse strand, counting down.
TCCGCCTTGCTATCCACACTGTTATAATTAATATCGAAGATCATGTTTTTACCTCTGGTATCTCCAATAACGTTTTCGAAAATAATCTCAGTGACGATCCACAATGGTTCAAATAAACCTATGACCATTTGTGTTGACCTTTGTGTACGCTGCCTACCCTTTGATAGTATTCTTTGGTATGGATCCTGCTCCACTGACAGTAATGGGTCTCCAGTGCTGGGATCGACTTTTTGAAAACAGAAATACGGTGATGTAGGGTAAGATCCCAGGTATCACGCCTGCAGCCATTCACCCCAGTGGGTGCTCGTTTGCAAGAAAGTGACGAAAAAAATTCGGAATTTTCCGTAATGCTCAATAACGTTAAAAAGGTCGAAACGCATAGTCTCGTTGCACGGTGTAATGGATAGGATAAAGGCTGTATAGACAAAAGTTTGAGGGCTCAAATCTCGTCTGGTACAGCTATTATTCTATTTTTAAAACTGTGTAGAAATTAGTTTGATCATTATTTTTCTTCTGTTAATTGGTTTAAATGTAATGTTTTATTTTTATTTCGTTGTCACATTATGTTAATCACCGTATAACTTTCTTTTTTTTCATGTTTTCTTTATATCATTCTTTTTCCAGTCGGAATTTTTGTGAATATGAATTTATGTATATTGACTGTGCAATGATGTGAAAAATGTATCTTTCGTTACCAGTTGTCCAATTTTGTTTTTTTTTTTGTTTTTTTGCTTGGTAATGGTCATACAAACATTTAAAATATAGCCTAAATACCTATTGCACTATGGACAGAATAATGCAGATGAAGATTTACATGAAAGAAGAGTTAATAAGCATAAAGAAATTCAATCAAAATGAGAAATAGATATAAAGAACATAATAATGGAGACAGAAATACAGGGTGATAAAACGAAAGAAATTAAATAGGAATTAGTACATACAATTAATTAGAAATGAACAGAGGTTTAAAGTGAAAAAATGGGAAGAAAAATTAGATCAAATGAGGAAATTGATAGTATGATTAAAATGTTCTTAAAAATTACATTTAAATCAGTTAATTGAATATGATGATCATCGTTATTTCCCGATAAAGATTTAAAAATGAAAAAAAAATTACTGTACCTGGCGAGAACCAAACATGCAACCTCATGCCATTGGAACTACTATACTATTCACTACACACTTTTTAGCGCTCTTGAGTATGACACAAAATTCTGAAAATTTTTTTCGTCAATTATACAAAAATGAAGGGCCACGAGGTTGAATGGCTGCAGTGTGCGATTCCTGGAATCTTAACCTACGTAACCGTAAACATGGTTTCAAAATGTCGAAGCCACCGTTGCGGACCTCTCATCAGTGTTTCGTAAGTAATCTTCCTATAATGTGCGTGGCGTCCAAAGAGACTGTCAAAAATCGTTGGTGTCACCCCACTATTTATAACAGGGTTCAACATGTGGCACCTGCTACGCTCTTTGGGGCTCATTCGTTTTTGGGAGTCCGCACTGTGTTTTCGTAAAACACACATTCTTTCAGCGTTGAATAAAATGGCCAGCAAGATCATAATAAATTGAGTGCCCAGGCACAAATCTCGCTTAAACTGAAGTCTATGTCCCAGATCAGATTTCCCTATATCTTTATTTCGATTAAATCATTAGTTACCCTGCCGTAGAAACTTAGCGTTTACAACACGATGCTGGTCTTGTCGTATTTCATTTGGCGATTAAATTCGAGGCAGTGTTGGGTGACAGATGGCTTTCATACTTGCTTCAGTCGGGTTTTCGCTGACGCACCTTCCATCTATCCTTGACTCTTCTGTCTGATGAATACAAGACATGCCAGACTCGCCTTTCGGATACCTAGGTCGTTTTTAACATTACAAAGAAGAATTTTTATCTTTGTTGACAGGAGCCGAACGCATTGGACAGAGCGAGGTGGCGCAGTGGTTAGCACACTGGGCTCGTATTCGGGAGGACGACGGTTCAAACCCGCGTCCGGCCATCGTGATTTAGATTTTCCGTGATTTCCCTAAACCGCTTCAGGCAAATTCCGGGATGATCCCTCTGAAAGGGCACGGCCGACTTCTTTCAATAAGCTGATAGGACCACTGACCTCGTTGTTTCGTCCCTTTCCCCAAATCCACCAACCAACGCATTGTATGGCATGTTTCTGTAGATCTTTCAGAAGGTAAGGGTTCAGGAGGTAAGGGAGGGAAGCAATTCTCTTATCTTCTTTTCCTTCGGCAGTCTAAACGTGTTCCTCAGGCGATGATGACTCTGACAGTGTGGCTGGAGTGCAGGTAGCAAACAGTTATTGTCACCCTCTATATACTGTCATCCTACTATTCCTAGAACGCTCCATGCGAATTTATCCTCGATGCAAACAGTGCTGGAAGTCTTCCGTTGTGGGCCCATGATGGTATGTGTTGATTTTTCTTTTACTGCTTCGCCGGCCGCGGTGGTCTCGCGGTTCTAGGCGCGCAGTCCGGAACCGCGCGACTGCTACGGTCGCAGGTTCGAATCCTGCCTCGGGCATGGATGTGTGTGATGTCCTTAGGTTAGTTGGGTTTAAGTAGTTCTAAGTTCTAGGGGACTGATGACCACAGCTGTTAAGTCCCATAGTGCTCAGAGCCATTTGAACCATTTTTTGAACTTCTACTGCTTCAACGGACTGAAATCTTGTTCCTTTTAATGCAGTCTCACCTTGGCGAATACACTGATGATCCAAAACATTAAGAACACTGCCAACCGCAACGCAAACTGGTGGCGCTGTCGGCAGTGGCGAAAGAATGTAAGCGGAGCAGATACGGACTGGGTATTATACTAGTGAAGATATGGGCTGCAAATGGAGAAACCCATTGAGATAAGCGACTTTTGTCAAAGGTCAGATAATTATTATGCAGAGCTTGTGAACGAGTATCTCGAATGTTCATGTGCTACTGTCGTGAGCGTCTACGGAAAGAGGTAAAAGGACAGTGAAGCCACCACTAAGCGCCAAGTGGTTGGGTGTTCATGACTCTTCACAGAACGCGTGGTTCAAGAAATGGATCAAATGGCTCTGAGCGCTATGGGACTTAACATTTGAGATCATCAGTGCCCTAGAACTTAGAACTACTTAAACCTAACTAACCTAAGGGCATCACACACATCCATGCCCGAAGCAGGAGTCCAACCTGCGACCGTAGCGATCACGCGGTTCCGGACGGAAGCGCCTAGAACCGCTCGGCCACAGCGGCCGGCCAGAAGGCGGGGTTTCAGATCTTGTCTGCTCTGTGAAGTTGGGTTGGTGGTGATCTGTGACATCTCTGCCTAAAGACCACAATGCTGGTGTACGCACAAGTGTTTCGGAGCACACCGTTCATCGTATATTGTTGAACGTGGAGTTCGAAGCAGACCACACCTACTCGTTCACATGTTGACCGAACGTCACCGTCAACTACGACTGCAGTGGGAACGGAATTCGTCCGTCGCTCAATGAAAACGTGTCGGCTCTTCGGGTGAATCACATTTGCTACACGAGGTCGCTGGTCGTCTCCACAAACGTCATCGATTGAACGGCGGCTCGAAAAGTGCAGCGCAGGCTTGTGGGAGAAGCATTCTGCTGACGCTTGCATGGGACCTGTGGTAGTAATCGAAGGCACACTACTCGATTTCTTCCCCCGCACTGACATCATCTTTCAGCAGGATAATTAGCCGTGTCTCGCAGCCAGAACTGTGCTAAAGCGGTTTGAGCAGCGTTATAATGAACTCACGTTGATGTATCGGCTACCAAATTTGCCAGACGTAAATCCTGTGGAAGCTACATGCGTCGCTGTCGGGCGTCACCGCGTACATAAATCAGCAGACCGTTATTTATGCGTTTTACAAGGCCTGTGCGTAGACATCTAATGCCACAATCCTCCACAAACCGGCCAACAAACTGTTGGGTCCCTCGGATGCAGAATCAGTGGTGTATTTCGTTCCAAAGGTGGACAGACAAACTATTAACCAGGTGGTCATAACGTTTTGGCTCGTCGGTGTAAATTAACACCACACGGTGCTAGGTCAGGACAATAAGACGCTGCACTTCGCTAGAAATCTCTTAACAAACGATGTGGCATGAGCAGGTGCATAGTCTTCATGCATATCCCATGATTTATTTTTCCACAATTCGAGACCCTTTTTTCTCATTAAGCGAGAACCTCAAGGTAGTAAGTTTTGACTTTCAAGAACCCAGTGCTCGGGCATGGATGTGTGATGTCCTTATGTTAGTTAGGTTTAAGTAGTTCTAAGTTCTAGCGGACTGATGACCTCAGAAGTTAAGTCCCATGGTGCTCAGAGCCATTTTTGAACTAAGAACCCAGTGAAGATACAGATTTCCTTGCATATCGAAACAAGCACCATTCTTGATCGTTTTGAATCCTGATTTGCTCATGTCAGCTTTCTTCATCGGCGAAGCTGAGCCGTTCCAGTGCATGAATTTATGCTTAGTTTCTGGATCGTAAGTGAAAAACCAATGTTATCACTCTTGAAACTTCCTGGCAGATTAAAACTGTGTGCCGCACCGAGACTCGAACTCGGGACCTTTGCCTTTTGCGGGCAAGTGCTCTACCATCTGAGCTACCCAAGCACGACTCACGAGCCGTCCTCACAGCTTCAGTTCTGCCAGTACCTCGTCTCCTACCTTCCACACTTCGCAGAAGCTCTTCTGCGAACCTTGCAAAACTAGCACTCCTGAAAGAAAGGATCACTTTTTCCAACAAATCACGATCATTTTAAATGGTATTCAAAATGCCAGTACAAACGTTTTCACGAGCTTCTTCTTGTTAGATCGTGAGAGTTTTGGCACCAGTTTCGCATACGCTTCTCTTTTTGTTAAATTGGCTATGTAAAATTTGCCTTATGCATTCTTTATCAATTCTTACAGTTCCAACCATCGATCGAATACTGAACCGATGGTCAGGTCGAATCACGTTAACCCACGTTTTCCATATTTTCATCCATTTGTGATGTTGAAGGGGGTCCCGGGCGTGAGTCATCTTCAGCGTCTTCTCGGCCATCTTGGAAAAGCTTGAACCACTCATAAACTCGGGTACGTGATAAACAGCCTTCACCATGCATTTCGTTTTTGTAACAGTCGGGTTTCAGTAGCAGGTTTTCCAAATTTCATGTGAAACTCCACGAAAAGTTCGTGGCTCTGTTATTAAAATAATCACTTTTCCGGAAAAACAAAATCGTAGGTTTTCCTCAAACAAAGGCCATCGCAATACTAATTTGGCTGAGAAGGCTCCACTCGTCGCCGCTATTGGTCGTTTACTCCATGACAGCTTCGGTCTAATTATTTTGTGGCCACGCGTCATACCCTGCAGAGAAAGCTAAGTTAACAAGTTCATTAGTACCGTAAAGTACAGAATTTGTCAGTCACGCCGAGAAAAGCGTTCCTGTGCTTACCGTGGATATGACATCGTTTGGTTCGTTTATCTGTTCTGTTTCTGGGTACTATATCTCTTCGCTGTGTCTATTTTCTCTAGGCTTCAGCGTCTTGTTGCATTTCATATCTTTAGTTTTGTTTCCCTTTACTATTTCTTATGTGTGCGACGAACACGTATCAAGATGGCGGACTAAAGACGACCTGCAGCACTGCGGCTTATAAATGGAGGATGTCTCAAAATGTGAGTTACAAATATAAATAACAATTTTTCGAATAAAATCTCCTCGATTGTAGACCACAGTTTGTTATGATGTGGTTTACCGGTTACAGCCGTGATGTGCTTGTAATACTAATCGGGCAACACGACTTTAATGTACCGTCTTCATTCCTGCCCCCATATTTGCGTAAAACGAGTATAAATAAAATCCATCATCATATAGCAGGTTAGCAACTGGAAGCAGTTATTTCCATAAATTATCTGGGAAGAGGCATTAGAAGTGATTTAAAATGGAATGACCATATAAAATTAATCGTCGGTAAAGCAGATGCCAGACTGAGATTCATTGGAAGAATCCTAAGGAAATGCAGTCCGAAAACAAAGGAAGTAGGTTACAGTACACTTGCTCGCCCACTGCTTGATTACTGCTCACCGGTGTGGGATCCGTACCAGATAGGGTTGGTAGAAGAGATAGAGAAGTTCCAACGGAGAGCAGTGCGCTTCGTTACAGGATCATTTAGTAATCGCGAAAGCGTTACGGGGATGATAGATAAACTCCAGTGAAAGACCCTGCAAGAGAGACGCTCAGTAGCTCGGTACGGGCTTTTGTTGAAGTTTTGAGAACATACCTTCACCGAGGAGTGAAGCAGTATATTGCTCCCTCCTACGTATATCTCGCGAAGAGGCCATCAGGATAAAATCAGAGAGATTAGAGCCTACACAGAGGCATACCGATAATCTTTCTTTCCATGAACAATACGAGACTGGAATAGAAGGGAAAACCGATAGAGGTACTCAAGATACCCTCCGCCACACACCGTCAGGTGGCTTGCTTAGTTTGGATGCAGATTTAGATTGGATGTCGAGAGAGGAGAGTGAGATGGCACCCTCTCAGTGGGTGCCGATGCCAAAGATATATTCCCTAATAACGTACAATTGATTAAGAGAAGCGACTGAGATGAAAATTAATGAACGACGAATGCGGGAAATGGAACATTAAATTTTTCGCTATTTTTTATGTTTCCCATTATTTCTTAGTTGCTTCTCTATTCATGAAGATGTGGTCCATTTTTGCAAATAGATGAAAGGCTTTTTATTTGTGCCATACGAATTTCGCTTTTTCGGACTTATGAGGTATTTGCAATACCCCGTCACACATGTTTGTTTCGAGTGTATAATAATTGTGGTGCATAATGATTCCAGATAATTTTTTTATATTACTGTTTTTTCCTCTTCTCTTATTTTTAAGCAAGAAACAACTTTTTGGAACACACTTTTCGTGTGGTTAAACTACTATTTTGTTCTGATTGCCGGTTTTTTATCTTATTATTGCATACGTGGAGCCCTGAAGTTGTACTCAGTTGACCTGCGTACACCAGGATGTCCGATTCTCGTAGCCTTTGAACACATTTCTAACGGATATTTCACTTTCACCTTGTGGTGGTCGTGTGTGTTTATAGTATATAGTTATGCCAACTGTCATTGTGTGCTTTTCGTTCGTCTCTTGTTTGTGATTTCGCCTGCGCATTTTGTTTGATATTCGTTTGTTAAAATTTTATTAGCGCCTGTTATCGCTTGTGATGGAAACCTGCTCTGGGGTAAGGTGAATTTTGACGTAAAGGCTTATCTCACTAGGGGTAAGGTAGATACAGCCTACAAGAAAACTAAAGAAACCTTCGGGGAAAAGATAACCATTTGAATGAATCTCAAGAGCTCAGATGGAAACCCAGTTCTAAGCAAAGAAGTGAAAGCAGAACGGTATAGAGGGTCTATGCAAGGGAGATGAGGACAATATTATGGAAATGGAAGAGGATGTAGGTGAAGATGAAATCGGAGATAGGATACTGCGTGAAGAGTTTGACAGAGCACTGAAAGACGTGAGTCGAAACAAGGCCCCGGGAGTAGACAACATTGCATTAGAACTACTGACAGTCTTGGGAGAGCCAGTCCTGACAAAACTCTACCATCTGGTGAGCAAGATGTAGAAGACAGGCGAAATACCCTCAGACTTCAAGAAGAATATAGTACTTCCAATCCCAAAGAAAGGAAGTGTTGACAGATGTGAAAATTACAGAACAATCAGTTTAATAAGCCACAGCTGTAAAATACAAACGCGAATTCTTTACAGACGAATGGAAAATCTAGTAGAAGCCGACCTCGGGGAAGATCAGTTTGGATTCCGTAGAAGGAACACGTGAGGCAATACTGACCCTACGGCTTATCTTAGAAGAAAGATTAAGGAAAGGCAAACCCACGTTTCTATCATTTGTAGACTTAGAGAAAGCTTTTGACAATGTTGAGTGGAATACTCTCTTTCACATTCTGAAGGTGGCAGGGGTAAAATACAGGGAGCGAAAGGCTACTTACAATTTGTACAGAAACAAGATGGTAGTTATAAGAGTCAAGGGGCATTAAAGGGAAGCAGTGGTTTGGAATGGAGTGAGACAGGGTTTTAGCTTATCCCCTATGTTATTCAATCTGTATATTGAGCAAGCAGTAAAGGAAACAAAAGAAAAACTCGGAGTAGGAATTAAGATCCATGTAGAAGAAATAAAAACTTGGAGGTTCGCCAATGACACTGTAATTCTGTCAGAGACAGCAAAGGACCTGGAAGAGAAGCTGAACGGAATGGACAGTGTCTTGAAAGGAGGATATAAGATGAACATCGACAAAAGCAAAACGAGGATAATGGAATGTAGTCGAATTAAATCGGGTGATGCTGCGGGAATTAGATTAGAAAATGAGACGGTTAAAGTAGTAAATGAGTTTTGCTGTTTGGGGAGCAAAATAACTGATGATGGTCGAAGTAGAGAGGATATAAAATGTAGACTGTCAATGGCAAGGAAAACGTTTCTGAAGAAGAGAAATTTGTTAACATCGAGTATAGATTTAAGTGTCAGGAAGATGTTTCTGAAGGTATTTGTATCGAATGTAGCCACGTATGGAAGTGAAACGTGGACGATAAATAGTTTAGACAGGAAGAGAACAGCACCTTTCGAAATGTGGTGCTGCAGAAAAATGCTGAAGATTGGATGGGTAGATCACATAACTAATGAGGAGGTGTTGAATAGGATTGGGGAGAGGAGGAGCTTGTGGCACACCTTGACTAGAAGAAGGGATCGGTTGGTAGGACATGTTCTGAGACATCGAGGGATCACCAATTTAGTATTGGAGGGCAGCGTGGAGGGAGACCAAAAGATGAATACACTAAGCAGATTCAGAAGGATGTAAGTTGCAGTAGGTACTGGGAGATGAAGAAGGTTGCACAGGATAGAGTAGCATGTTGAGCTGCATCAAACCAGTCTCTGGACTGAAGACCACAACAACAACAATCCGATTGCTGTCTGTCTGTCCGTCTGTTAAGACTCCTTTTTCTCAGAAACGGGCAGAAGCATGAAGCTGAAATTTTATTCTTTTACTAAAGTTTGTATTCCCTTGGTAATGTAGTAAATGTAAGCTTTTAAGTTACTGCAATCAAAAGATACCGCTATTTACGTCATGTGCTTCGAATCTCGCAAACACAAAAAAGTGGATCAAATGGCTCTGAGCACTATGGGACTTAACATCTGTGGTCATCAGTCCCCTAGAACTTAGAACTACTTAAACCTAACTAACCTAAGGACATCACACACATCCATGCCCGAGGTAGGATTTGAACCTGCGACCGTAGCGGTCATGCGGTTCCAGACTGAAGCGCCTAGAACCTCACGGCCACACCAGCCGACTTCGCAAACACATCAAAACTCATAGGGTACTTTTCTTTGACCTTGAATTTTCAAATTTGGAAAGATGTAAGCTTTGAAAGTACAGGTAACCGGGAAAAAATCCGGAAATTTGTTAATACGTCATTACATCTCACGAAAAGAAAATTGTATTTTCTTATTCCATTGTCCGTCCGTTCCTCCGTCTGTTAATACCCCTTTTTCTCAGGAATAGGTACATGTATCAAGTCGAAATTTGTGTCACACACTAAGATTTCTGGTCTATTGGTGGTGTAAAACCGTTGAGCTCATAAGTAAATGCAGCCATACGAAACGGCCGTTTAAGTCACATATTTTGATACTCGCAAATTCACTCGTTAAAACGTGTTGGGACTTCCCATTTACCTATAAGCATGAAATTTGACAAGAACCAATGATTCAAAGTTCAAGTGAAGGGAAAAAAAGACAAATTGTTAATTTGTAATTAGATCACAAAAATATTTCTGTTTTCATTCCTTATGCAATTTCAAACTTAAAATTAATAAATTCCAGTAATTCCCAGCCCCGATATCTTGCCAGTAGCAATACCGATAACGGGCGAAAATCGTTGATATTCTCCATTCCGGGGACGGATGAAGTTATTATTTAGTCTGGTTGTGTTCTACATCTCTGTTTCTTATTGTTTTAGTGGATAATAATATGCTTTTTGAGTTACTTATGTTGATTTAGTTATTTAATGAGTATATACTTACTAACTGCCAATTTGTTTTCAGACGATGTCCTCATTCTTGGATGATCTCCAGTGCTGACCTTCCTTGGAGCCTAATGTAAGTATGGTTCGTTATATATTGCTGCGGATCATGATCTTAGCTGATTATTTTTGCTTCTTGGGTGACCATAGCCATGTAGAATGTTTTTGAAAGAAATTTCCTCAATTCTGCTGTAAACTGTTCATTTATAACGCAATCATGATTCTCAGATGTATGTTGAAATGTTACAGTATACATGACGTGTCCACGACATATCATCGGGTGTCTGAGTGAAACATATAGTTACATAAAATGTAAAAACTTGAGAAGTAATTGAGATAATTTCTGACTGTGTGTTTCTAGAAGAGTGGTAACTCAAAATGGGTTTTTACACACCTAATACACCGCGATACACGCGCAATTAGTGGTGCAAGAGACATCTAACCTGTATTCCAATTCTCTTCAAGTATTTTGCAGCAGTGCTGACACAACACTTGCGGTAGCTGCACGAATGCGATGGCGCATATCCAATAGACAACGGACTGGTATCTAGTACATTAGATTCTTGGTAAACCTCTACAAGTGGAAAAAAGGTCAAATAACGTAATGTCTGCATTTTTTCCAATCCAGCGATCTGGGCATACCTCACAGTGTTCGAAAAATGGCATGGTGTGCCATCCTGTTGTAAGATCACATCAAGGAATTAGCTTCCTTTCGGAGTGTGCTGATGCATTAGCTCCATACTTAACAATCATATACAACAGTTCGCTCGACGAAAAATCCGTACCCAAAGACTGGAAAGTTACACAGGTCGCATCAATATTGAAGAAAGGTAGTAGGAGTAATCCACTAAATTACATGCCCATACCGTTAACGTCGATATGCAGCAGCATTTTAGAACATATATTGTGTTCGAACATTATGAATTACCTCGAAGATAACGGTCTATTGACAAACAGTCAACATGGGTTTAGAAAACATCGTTCCTGTGGAACACAAATATCTCTATATTCACATGAAGTGTTGAGTGCTGTTGGCAAGGGATTCCAGATCGATTCCGTATTTCTGGATTTCCGGAAGGCTTTTGACACTGTATCACACAAGCGGCTCGTAGTGAAATTGCGTGCTTATGGAATATCGTCTAGTTACATGACTGGATTTGTGATTTCCTGTCAGGGAGGTCACTGTTCGTAGTAATTGACGGGAAGTCATCGAGTAAAACAGAAGTGATTTCCGGCGTTTCTCCAGGTAGTGTTACAGGCCCTTTGCTGTTCCTTACCTATATTAACGATTTTGGAGTCGATCTGAGCATCCGTCTTCGGTTGTTTGCAGATGACGCTGTCGTTTATCGACTGATAAAGTCATCAGAAGACCAAAACAAACTGGAAAACTTAGAAAAGGTATATGAATGGTGCGAGTTGACCCTAAATGCCAAAAAGTTTGAGGTCATCCACATGAGTGCTGAAAGGAACTCGTTAAACTTCGGTTACACGATAAATCAGTCTAATCTAAAAGCTGTAAATTCAACTAGATACCTACGTATTACAATTACGAACAACTAGAATTGGGAGGAACACATAGAAAATGTTGTGGGGAATGCTAACCAAAGACTGCGTTTTACTGGCAGGACACTTAGAAACAGACCTACTAAGGAGACTGCCTACACTACGCTTGTCCGTCCTCTTTTAGAATACTGCAGCGCTGTGTGGGATCCTTACCAGATAGGACTGACGGAGTACATCGAAAAAGTTCAAAGAAAGGCAGCACGTTTTGTATTATCGCGAAATATGGGAGAGAGTGTCACAGAAATAATACAGGATTTGGGCTGGACGTCATTAAAAGAAAGGCGTTTTTCGTTGCGACGGAATCTTCTCACGAAATTCCAATCGCCTACTTTCTCCTCTGAGTGCGAAAATATTTTGTTGACACCGACCTACATCGGGAGGAACGATCACCAAGATAAAATAAGGGAAATCAGAGCTCGTGCGGAAAGATATAGGTGTTCATTCTTTCCGCGCGCTATACGATATTGGAATCATTGAGAATTGTTAATGTGGTTCGATGAACCCTCTGCCAGGCACTTTAATGTGTTTTGCAGAGTATCCATGTAGATGTAGATGCAGACAAAGTTGTGGCAAAGCATACAGCTCCAGTACGCCTATGTACATTATTGCATTAACTGTAGGCCCCGTGAAGAAAAGTGGTTCTATAGCCCTGTCCTTCAACAATAGACACCGCACATTGACGGTGGTGGTGGGGGGGTCAGTTCCTCATATACGGCAATCGTGAGTATTTACAGTGCCGTAAGTGTGGAATGCAGCCTCGTCCGAGAAACAAGCTAAATCGGGAAATGCCGTTTTCACCCATTTTTGCCAGAATTGTCTCTGCGAATGCTTTCCCCCGCGGTTTGTTCACAGGCTTGATTTTTTGACGAAGCTGCAGTTTGTACGCCGGTAGACGAAACGTTTTATGGAGGACATCGTTTACTGTCGTACGAAGTAGCTCTAACTGCGTGATTGGTTGTCGAATTGACTTACAGGAGCTCCGCGGAAGGACATACGAACGACATTTAAAGCATACTCACAGTTTCTTGAAGTCACTTGTCCCATTTCTTGATTGTTACGTAGATGGGATCATCGTCACTTGGCGAAAACGACGTTGTACCACTGTAACAGGCTTTAGCTCCACACAGAACATGACTGCCGGTGCTCGTTTTCGTGAAGAAAGCAGTCACGCACATGCGCTCGAGGAACCAGATGCGTCAAGCAAACACATGGCGACGTTTGTGGAAACAAATCGCCAATAAATATCTCGGTAAAATTTTACAAAGGGAAATCTAAGATGGCAGAACAGCTGAAATGTGAACCAACGCCTCACACGATTTTTTTAAAATTAAATCATGGGGCTAGTGGGGGGGGGGGGGGGGGAGGAGAGATGAGTGAAGATAAGTGATCAATTTTTACTTTCGAAAGCAATAAGACGTTCGCTCTTAATCATACACGCATAGGCGTTACCAGCATCTGCGCATGAGTGGCCAGTTGTAAATTTTAGCTAATATCTCAATAATGTCTCAAGTTATTAAATTTTATACTATCAGATGTTTAACCCATATACCCTGTATTTCTTGCCTCGTCGTATTAGATGATATGAGTACATATCTAAGATACATAAGAACATTTCAACATAGACTTGGGAATGGCTATGAAGCCAAAATCATGATTGTGTGAAATAAAATAAACAGAAATAAGTAATTTTTACACTTTAACACAATGTTTATACATTTTTTTCTGGCGTACATTCAATGATGTACTTGCCCTCGTTTGAATTTTTTTCCTTTTTCATTAATACCATTCAAATGGTGGAAATTTCCGTACAAAACAAAATTTAAAAAGTCTTGGATGTTGACAGTATTGACATACGGAGTGTTATAAAAAGTGTGGGAAACAACATTATTAGGATTTGGAAATGCATTGTTTCAGGGCTACATAAATTAATGAAATTTTCTTAAGCTTCCAGCCATGTTCAGCCATAAAATATCCACAAGCTTTTGGACAACTGCACCTCAAACACTGTCAACTGTTGACAATGGCCAAACAGCACTCGTCCAAAAGCTTGTGTGTATCTAGTCACTTGATGCTACACGAGGCTCGAGAAAATTTTTCAACGTCACTGGTAGTCTGACAATGTCAGGTGCTATGTCAATTGTAGAGACAGTAAAAGCACATTATTAAGATTTATGTAATTTTCATTTTATAATCACAGTTGCTACTTCTTTTAAACTTCATAGTGTTTAAATGGGAGTAAGGTAGTGTCCGTAAGAAATTGTAAAACATCACATCACATGCAGTGTTAGATTCTGTAATTTCCTTTATTTACTTAATATATCCATGACACACACATTCTTCTGTTGATGTCTTCCTCGTAATTTTTTTTTTTTTTACAATACACACAATTCAGGAACTATCGTTCAGCAAACAGTCTTAAAACACAAAATAAACGCAAATAAGTAATTGTTACACTTTAACACAATGTTTATACATTTTTTTCTGTCGTACATTCAATGATCTACTTGTCCTCATTTGGATTTTTTTTCCTTTTTGATTAATCTCATTAAAACTAGGTTACTTTTAACATCACCCTGAGCTTATCTTTGAACTTACAAATCAAAAATTCTCCGTAAGACAGCCGAATGTACGATACGAAGCAAAAACAATGTACCATTTACAATACTATTATCATGCGCGCGTTTCCACAAATACACTCACAAACTTCGATTTACGCTAATGACTTACAAAACTAGTGTGGCACATATTATTATCTTTTCTCATAGTCATTTTTGATCTCTTTCAAGATATTAAATACTCGGTTTCGATCCCAAGCTGTTATTTTTAACCAGTTAACATCAACATTCTCCGTTTACATATACACAAAGCTCGCCTGTATTAGACTACAATTAAATTAAAAAAAGTAGTATTAAATAAAGTTAAGAGCTTAGGTACGGCTCAGTCATCTTCAAAAGCGATTGAATTGATTTTTCATACGCTGCTGAGATTTATGGTGATGTGTCACAACACATAAATGAGATAATTCTTTATTTGTTGCTTGTAGAGTAACAACAGATTTATTTAGAAATTGGGTTCGTTTCATAGATGCGAAAAGTTTACTCCCTTCAAAACAAGTGAACAGTTTATAGCGAAGGTGAGTGAGAATATCGTCGCTTTAGACAAGTGGGTGAACGTAAACAATATTCCTCAGCTTATCCAAATGTATCTACGAAGAAGTGAGATAACTTTGTAGACTGGCCTACAACAATTTATGGTTAAATTGCGAAAATCAGTTTACGGATTTCCAATTCGAAAATGGAAACGAAGCATTTCACGTTCATAGGAATATGACCGCAAGAAAATGTTATTCATTCTTCTATATTCTGTAGCCCTTTTATCGCTAGATAAATTAAAAAATATAAAATATTATACAGTTCTAACGAGACAAAACGCGTCAAATTCTTTTGATATTGTTGCTGGACTGAAAGACTAGTATTTTTCATTGATTATAGGTTCCTTAGTAGCCTCCATCAGGCATTTGATTAACATTGATTAAAAACGTGAATAAGGGAAACAATAAAATCGGAAGTGCGCAAGCTATAAGAATTACCTACGCATTATCCAAGATAGAGGAATTCACTGTGTCTTAGCAAAGCACCACGTGCTTGAATTTCTAGGTATGCGGCATCTGAACGAATGGTGTTGCAGATTTTTTCGATATTTTATTTTTCGTCGTATTAGAGAAAACATCATTTGGTTATACGTATTTTCACTGTGTAATCCTTTCACACTGAAAATAAGTGGGAGGAGAATGTGGTGTTCCACAGTTTGTTTCTTTCGCCTCTCCCAAGGTAAGAAACTCTCAGCAACCAGGGTTGTTTCTATGGAAAAGACACCATATAAATCAAATCAGTGCTACTCAGTAAGCAATATCTAAATCAAACTACAAATTTTGGCATCGAATGTTACTGGTAACTGCTGTAAGTGCAGAGAAAAAAAGGAAAAAGAGATCAAAATGTTCTTCATCCAAGGGTAAAAATTTTTCAGTAAAATTTGCATAAATGTGTTAAAAATCTGTACAAGTACATAGGTAAGTACATTATCAGTTTTCTGTCATTATATTCGGCTTGATTCCTCAACTTCCGTCGTTTTTTAAATAATCACATGAGGTCACAGAACTGTCTAATTAAAACAAATGCGCTTAGTATGTAGCCTAGTTCGATGAACAAGCAAGTTCTTTTTTGTTAGCATATATGTTCAGCAATATGGTCGTACACAACATGAAAACGAAAATGTATTCAGTGTCAGTGAAACTCGAGCAGCTATATCCAGAAGAACATTAGGAACGAAGGAAGGAACTAATAAAAGTAATTTAATACCGTTCAGCAGTAGTATTTCAAAGCTAGAGAACTGTTTACGATGTTGCCAAACAGATTTGTCAGACAAACGACATTGTTGCAGTGACCGCTGGAGATGGATTCAAATAAACTGAAACTGCATGGTATAATTAAGAGTTTTATTACATTCGCAGAAGACAGTGTTAACCAACATTACTTGTACAAAATTTGGTTCTGATTTCTGTTTCAATGTGTTGTTAGTTAACGCTTACAAATCTACTGTATTTGTTACAACAAAAGTTCCTGTCTATACTTAAGCAGAAGTTAGGACACGTGACCTTTCACAGTTCATTGTCGGTAACATTACACCGAACAGTGACCACATGTCGACGGTCTTATTGCATGCTGTTTCGGCAGTACAGCCTACTAACTCAAAAGGCTAATGGCATTACGGTACATTTAGTATCATTGATTTAATAGTCAAACTTTACCCAGTAAACGTTACAGAACAACCGCGTCTAACGTCAGAGGAGTGACTAGGATTTTAAAACTAGCCAAGGTTTGGCTGGTCGGAAAGAACCGTCCCCGTCTCCTACTTTAGCCAGGAAGTGGATACTTTCATACTTAGCTATTGTCACAAATTTGTCTAAAAGCACGGACATTTGCGCTGTCGCTGCTGATTGACTGCAGCTTTATGTATGAAGTTCCACAAGACGCACAGAAGTTTCTAGCATCCGCCTCTGTACAGAGGAAACTGCAGATTGCAGCAGTTACACATACGATGCTCTAGACAGTCACGTCGATTAAATGTCTAGGCGTAACGTTGCAAGGAAGAATGAAATACAAGTATCTAAGGACTGTAGTATGGAAGGAAAATGGCTGACTTCGGTTTCTTGGCAGAATTTTTAAGAAAATGTGGTTCATCTGTAAAGAAGGCTTCATATACGATCCTAGTGTGACCCACTGCTGAATACTGTTCGGGTTCCCCGCCAGGTCGGATTAAGGGAAAATATCGATGCAATTCAGAGGCGGGCTGCTAGGCATGTTGCCGGTCGGTTCGAACACCATGTAAGTATTATGTAGATGCTTCGGGAACTGTAATGGGAATCACTGGAAGGAATGCGATGTTCTTTTCGAGGAGCACTATTAAGAAAAATTTTGCGAACCAGCATTCGAAGGAAATAGAATTTGAAGTTGACTGTAGAACATTTCTACTACCGCCAACATACATTTCAGGTGAGGACCACGAAGATAAGGTTATTAGTTTTCGTACGGAGACATACAGACAGTCGTTTTGCCCTCGCTGTGTCTCAAGTGGAACGGAAAAGGTAACGACCAGTAGTTACAACGTACCCTCCACCACGCACCATAGTCTTGCTTGCGGAGTACGAATGTAGAGAAAGATATAAGGAAAGACGATTAACAAATTACAAAAGGAATAACTCATGCTGTGAGACTGGCCTCTTTTTTAAAGGGAATTCTTTCGAGTAGCGAAATAGGAATGAAATGGGAATACGTCATCTATGAAACTCTAATTAAAAGCACCGTGTTGTGTGGAGCAGACATATGGAGAGTTACAGAAAGGAGAAGAATTTGGAGACCAGGGACAGACAGTCATTGTGAGAATCCAGAAGACAGAAAATACATAACGAAAACGTTCGATTAGAACTGAATGTAGAAGGGTCATTAAAACTGACAATGAATGGAAGCAGTTAGCATGGTATATGGTCGTTGATCTGATTGAATTACGGTTTCCTGGAGACAGACTGACTCGTAACTTTATCGTCGGTAAGGAAAGAAGCTGATATCATGAATTAAAATTTGTGCCAATGCTGGGCTTTGAAACCTGCAATACTGACTATTTAAGAAGGGCAAAAACAAGGTTGGCCGATATCTGAACTGAGGTTTGTGTTAGATAAAGCATTGGACTAGGATAGTCCGTGTCTGTCAGCTACAACGCCAATGCGGTGTAGTGGTTAGCCTAGCTTTCCAGGAAGAAGAGGGGTTCAAGTCCCACCCTTGGCACATATTTTACTTCATTACTTCTGCGTCTATCCTTATGGTATGGTCATGTCCAAAGAATGGACGAATCCAGATTACCTAAGTAGACTATGCTGCGGATATCACCAACATTGTGGAAAGAGAAAATTGTGAAAGCAATGAGTTTAACAGGCTGAAGGATCTCACAATGAGAAATGAGAAGGGGCGATCTGTAGCTAAAGAAATTTTTTGTAGCCAAGACCGCCTTCAGAACTGTTTTTCATTGACCGGTTTCGACAGGTAAGACTGTCATCCTCAGATCTTTAAAAACTTCTTTGGTTCCACTGTGCGTTCATTGCTCGCGCCATGTTAACAGTACAGGGTAGATTATATTGGCACATTTCACACAAGTTTCCTCAAAAATAAAACTGCAAACAGGTTTGTCATAAGTAAAAATCGACAAGGCGGAAATTCATCTTGTGGAACTTGGCATCCATCCATATATACCATAGCATTCCTTTGATCTTGTCAGTTATTAAAATCCACAATATATAGTAAGAGTCAGTGCTTTTCTTCTAAAAAAACGTTTGAGGGTACTCCGACATGCGATATAATGCAGCGAAAATTAGTTATAATTGAAGCATGGGATACAACCCGTCTACTTTTAGCCATGACGTCATCAACATGTCGAACTACAAAAAAAGAAAATGGTATCGGACTCTTCAGTTGACGTTACAGCTCGAATGAAGCAGGCTATACCAACAAACACACAAAAATACAAGAGAAAGTGGTATCGAACATTTCAGTTTACATCACCTCAAATGAAGCATGCGATTTGAGCGTATACATGTCCGTTTAGCACTACCATCCCCACTATTAGCGGGCGAGGGCACTACATGCTTGTCGAACTGGCTGCCAGTGATTCAGTTGTCGAGAACGGTTGCGGCAGCTTCGAAATGCTTGAAACAGTCGATGACATCGATTTTCACACCAAAAACTGCACTGGTATCGTTAGTATTGCAATTACCAACACGAATAAATGAAATAAGAAATTTGCGTCCGTGAAATAAATGTTTGACACTCTTACAAGTTCTCTACATCGTAAAAAAATTACTTTGTCGACGAAAAAGTGTAGGGGTACGCATCCCCCAGCGTTCCACCAGAAAAACAGCATTTTACGCACGTTTATACCAATGTTTAAATTTAGATGACGAATGAAGCACATCTTGTAACCTTCTCACACTAAATAAATAGCGTACATTTACTGTATATTGCGGATTTTAACAGCTGACGAGAATCAAAGGAATACTATGGTACATACGTATGCATGCCAACTTCCACAAGGTGCATTTCTGCTGTGTATATTTTTATTTGTGACAAACCAGTTTGCAATTTTATTTTTGGCAAATCTGCGTGGAATGAGCAGCATACTCTCCATTAAAATGCTGACATGGCACAATAGAACAAAGTTTTTAAAGGTCTGGACATGATAGTCTTAGCTGTCGAAACCGGTCGATAAAAAACAGTTTTTCTCGCGATCTTGGCTGCAAATAATTTATTTAAGGATCAAGAGAGATAAGAGAAGGCCAGTGGAACGATAGTCCTGGAAACTGGACATCAGACAACACCGGAAGGTGTTCTAAAAGTGATACGAAACTAACTCGACGAAGGTGCATTTTCGACATATAAGCACTTGGAAAATTTTGCTGTCTGATAGACTGGTATAGTCATATTTTCATTCAGTACTCTGTGTACCTCCTCTTCAGCGCGGAAGGTTGTAAAACGATTTGGCAGCGTGACAGCAAGATACACGAAAGCTAATTACTGTCGTCTTCAGTATGGGCGACACGCGGTATTCTCCTGTTCTAAGACGTAGGCGTTTCGAACCTGCGCACACTTCTTCGTGGCTGCGCGCCCGGTGAGGCGTTCCGACGCTTTCCATTATATGTAAATGGGATGCAAATGGGCTCGCGGTAGGGGGTGCGGCCCGACTTTTAGCGTTCCGCATTCGAAATGTCGGAAACACCTCGGCATTATAGTGGGACTCCAGACCGAGATTTCCTGCGAGTTGCGTGCTGTTCAGTTGGCGTTTACGTAGCCCTATGGTCGGTTTATTCCCGCACGCGGTTCTATGACCGGCGTTACGAGGAAAACTGATGTAATTTCCACGGCAAGTTTAAAAATCAAATGTTTTTTATTGCAGTCTTTGATCACAATAGCAGTTCATTTGACGATAACCGGTTTCAGTCAGTAATGACCATTCTCAGATCTTCAGTATAAAAATATATACGCCTAGTGAGCAGTGTGTCTTTCAACACAATACAGCTATCGTATCAGAATATACTATCCTACAACCAGGGAAATGTACAGATAAAATACGGTAAAACGTATCTTTTCTACACCATGTCCTGAAGTGATAAGGCTGTAATGGTATCGTCAAAACATATAAATAGACACAGCACAGCATCGTCACGTAGACCTAAAATAAGGTGTAGAATAGGCCACATCGTCCACACAGTCATTTCTGCAACTGGCTACTGAAGCCTTTTACTGTATAACAATTGGTTTCTATAATAGTTGTCTATATTTAAAAGTCTGCTACATGTATTTGACCTAACGTGTTTTTATCGGATTGTGTTTCTTACGTTGCTGCGGTAATGGACTCTCGAGTCCGGTATGACCAGTGAGATAGGTAGACAGATATGTTTCTTACGTAAATGACGACTACATCTAAGCCCACAGTAGCGACATCTATGTATGATGTAGGCAAACATATTTCTGGTAGCTACTGTACTTCAATAGCCAGTTGCAAAACTGACTGTGTTTTCGATGTGGCCTATTCTACACCATATTTTAGATTTATGTGACGATGCTGTGCTGAGTATATGTTTTGACGATGCCATTAAGGCCTTATCACTTTAGGACATGACGTAGAAAAGGTACGTTTTACCGTATTTTATCTGTACATTTCCCTGGTTATATTGTGATACGTAATTCTGTATTGTGTTGAAAGACGCACTGCTCACTAGGTGTATATATTTTTATATTGCAGATCTGAGGATGGTCATTACTGACTGAAACCGGTCATCGTCAAAAGAATTGATATTGTGATCAAAGACTGGAATAAAAAAACATTTGACAGTACTGGATCATCGTTAATATACGCCAGTATGCCGCAGCTGGTGAAAGTTTAAAAATGATTGGTCTAATCCATTACATTTTATGAACCAGCAGAAAAGGCAATTTCAAGCGCCTACGACCGTCGCACTCACGTAATTATGTGGACCAGAAATTTTTTAACGATATGCACTCTGGACCTGGATGAAAGGATGATTAATCAATCGCAACAGAAAAAGATACAAAAATAAACATTAGTAAGATAGAGGAAGAAGCCAGGAGTAGGAAAGAAGCTAGACAAGGATGTCCACTATCTCTGTATTTACTAAATGTGTTCGTTGAGGAGATCATGAAGAAAAAGACAAAGCGGAAAAAAGCCAATGGTGAAAGGATATATTGTATCAGATTTGCTGCTGGCAGCGTCATAGCTGCGGACTCCTAAATAGAAATAAAATTCCTGTCAGACGCTCTTAAACTGTAGAAATTATAAGAGAAACAAAGTAAAATGACGGAAGGTATAGTAGGGGAAAATGTGGAAGAAATTAAAAGCAATGTCAAAATTTATGACACCAGAACTGAGTATGGTTAAACAATTGCCTTATCTCGATAGTATAGTCATAGAGGACAATAGATGCTTAATGGAAATGGAGAGACGGATTGCATTGGTAAAACTGGCATTTATGACAAGGAAAGACGTTTTAACCAGCGAACATATGAACATAGCTGTAAGAAAACCCTCTGAAAAGTTTTTTGTATGGAATACGCTGTCTGTGGAAGCGAAAGCCGGTCTCTGGGTAAAATGGAAAGTAATCGAAGTTGCTAAAATGTCGATAAAGCGATAAGTGAGAATAACGAGGAGAAGGGAAAGAAAATCCACCCTGGATGTCTTAAGGGAAGTCAACGGGGAGAGAAGATTCTTTGATGGTACGGAAATGAGAAAATTAAATTTATCGGACGTGTCATTAGGCACACCATTTTGGTCATTGCCGTTTGCGAAGGGAAGGAAAGTCGTCGGACGGAAAGACGAACTATTTGGAAGACATAGAGAAGAGAACACAATGTGAAAATTAGGCCTACATGAGACTGAAACAAACAACCAATAACAGAAGCGACTGCTTGCATCGAGAAGGCATTAGCATTTATATGTATGTACACACTAAGTACCGCCATTTGCAAGCCCAAAAGATTTCTGGAACTCTTCAACACATCTGTGTGCTTTATTGAATAACACAACCCTCACACCTCAGCTGCCACTTATTTACTTCAAGGTTTCAGACTTTGCTCTCTTTTCTACTGTCCTGACTGCAGAAGTAAGCATGTAACTCATAATTCGGTTTTGTAATACATATTGGGTAAGCACCGAATCTAACAAAATTATACTGACAAATTCTGAAGGCTTGTAGCGACTGACTTGAGGAACGAACTGAATGTCTGCGAGCATCATCTTGTGACACTACACAGGGCAAGGGTCATAGACACCTGAACATTAATTAAACTTGAGGGAAAAAGGCCTATGAAGAAAGTTATCAATTTGAACCTACAGAGACCATCGAGAGTGTACGAAGAACTCTCGCGGACATGCTGTTCTCACAGTAATTATCAGAATAATGCAAAATTTGAACTGGCCGACGTGCAGAAAAACAATGCTCCTACTATCCTAGAATACTCCAGGAACCATTTTTTCACGAGGTGTGTACAAATTCCCTGCTGGAAATTCGGAGGTTGTGAGCATCCACTAAATACAATTCCAGATTCACCATGAGAATGGCTCGTGAAAAAATTTCAACAACAAAGCAATAAAAAAACTCCGTCACAAATGTAGCATTTATGTGCAGAGAACGGGAGTAGAGTGGGTGAAACCGTAAAAGAGAATTGCTCTGCACAAATGGGGAAAACTGGAACAGTGCAAGTAGTAAAGAAGGTCCTGCAGAGAATAGATTTTTAACTAAAATCAATAATTCGCCTCAAAATGTAAACCATCAACACTATAATAGTATCATTTATTGATTTCAAGTACAGAATTTGATTCGGTAGACAGAGACATAATAGATAAAATCGTTAGAGAACTTGTTGTCAAAGGCCAATTACCAAACATAACTCATGAAACTCTAACCAATATGATATCAGAAGTTAAATTTATGGAAGAAGTATCTTAATCATGTGAAATAAAAACTGGTGTTAGAGAAGGGTATGGTTTGTCACCTTTACTGTTTAACTGAGTTCTAAAAAAAGTGCAAGGATCTGCATTTTTGAGCTAAAAATCATAAAAGCGAAGCAATAATCCTAGGAAGGAAAAGAAATAGAATTAAGGTAAACGCCTGGCTTTTTCAGACGGTTTTGCAATACTTTCAGAAAGCCTAGCGACGCAGTTATTCAGATAAATGTTCTGGAACAAATAGCAAATAGAATTGGTCTCAGAATTTCAGCTGAAAAAAAAATGCACCAAATTTCATAAAAACAGGCATAGGTAAAACAGAGCTAGTACGTGAACTGAAATGTTTTGAAAACACTATGCAACAGAACGGACTAACAAAATTTGCAGTAGATGTAAGAGTTAACAACATGGAGAAGGTGTATGGTCCGACAAAGAATATTTGCAACAAGAAATGCATAGCCAGAAAAACAATACTAAAACACTATACCACAGTGGTAAGGCCAGAATGCTTATATGAATGTGGTTGCTTAACGACGAACTATAAACTGGACAGTACAGACATACTTGAAAGACGGATTGCAAGAACAACAATGGGTGCAATACGAACTACAGATTGCTAGAAAACGAGGAGTGAAAAGTAGATCTTCATAATTATAGAGAAAATATCAGAAGTGATGGCTAAAAGAAGATTGATCTTTTACCGAATGCTTGAGAACCGGCTCATGAAACAAATAGTCCTACGTTTGTGGAAGAATAAATCGACAGTAGCATTGATTACAGAAATAAGGAAAGAACTAGAAAGCGAATAACATCGAAAGATCGGAAATCGCGGACAGAAACTTCTTAAGAATAAAACAGTAAATTCAGAAGGCTTTCAGTGCAGCAGAAAGAACGAACTGGGAACAACATGGACAGAGGGAAGGGAAAGGCAACATGGGAAGAAGATGAAGATGTACTGGAAAAATTGGAAACAAAAAAGAAAGAGGAAGAGTTGAAGCCGTTACGTGATCTTAGTTGGTCAATACGAAAATTAAAAAAAAAAGTACTGAAGCAAGTGAAGAAAGCCATTGGTTTCCAGTGCAAATAGTAGTTTTGTGAAAACGTGTGTATTGAGTGCAGCGTGATATGAGGGAGAACTGCATTCACTTTGGAAAATTTCAAAATGAGAAATTGCAATCTTACTAAAGGAAGTTACAAAAAAAGTGTATAGATACAGCAAGAATATATCAAGTGTTAAAAAGATTGGATGAAGATGTAAGTCTGGGGAAACTGGTTAGAAGAAGTGGACGGCAGATGAATGAAAAATGGAAGGCATGGATGAACAGCAAATTTGACAATGTAGAGAGAAGAAGAATGTAAAATGAGTTGAAAATTGCAATATTCACGTTGCTTACAAGAGGAGGGGCAGATTAAATAAGAACTCAAAGTATCAATGAAAAGAAAATTTGACAGTGCAAAGAGAAGAAGACTCTAAAATGAAAATTATAATGTCTCGTTGCTTACAAGAAGGGGAGGGCATATTAATGAGAAATGCTGGGCATCGAAGCACAGCAAATTTAACAATGAAGAAAGAAGAAGACTGTAAATAGATTTGGAAATGGTAAGACTTACCTAGCTTCTAACAGGAATACAAATAGTGCCTTTATTAAATCTTACATAAATGAGCGACATAAGCAATGTGAAAGATTGTTGAATTATTCGTTGCTGATGTGGCAAGGAAATTAAACTTTCCTTTACCACGCGTCTGCAAAGGATACGAAGCGTAGGAGAACGGCAACTGTGACATTCATAGGATCACAGGCTACCTCGATCTCAGGGTTGTGCTATTAATATAGAGGACTGAAATTATAACCTCAACCAATGCGCGGAGTTGACGCTGGAGTATATTTCCAAAATTTTAACACGACACGAATAATTTAATCCTTTCATTACAGTGATAGTTTTCACTTCCTTTCAAAAAAGAAGTGAGAAACGATACATAATCATTTCTGTCTAGTTGTTGTGGGATTATAATGGAATACACTAAAAATTTCCAAGTCATAAGGAATTTCCATGTCATTCTACCAGGCTACAATCAGTGGAGTCGCCAGGTTCTACGATTCATATGTATTAATTCGACACTGGTACGTCTACGCAGCGAGATATTTGATGTTGCTTATCTGAATCACAACAATATTACATGTGAAATACAAGTAATTTCTGTTTATCTATTGTTATTGTGAGGCTACAAGATATTGATCATTTTTCTCATACAATATTTCTGGCTGACAGTATATTTGCCTTTACTGGTGGTTTTATTAGTTTGTCTTTGAAGCTGTTGAGAGATACGGGACTGAGATCAGATCGAGAACTGCAAGTTATATGTTAAGAGATGCGAGCAGCATGTTTGTCTTTTGGCTTTTTGGGTTTTATAAGGTGTGTTTGTACAGAATCAGGGCTTGAGTTCCACCGAAGCTGCCCTGACTTGACCCTAGATGTTTGACTGATCACTGGCTGGCTAAAGAGTGTTAATTCACATAAACCAGGTATAACGGCTGACATGCCACATTGCATTCGACATCCCAGCAATTCACATTGCCTAGAAGCTGGTTATAAACGTTCTTGTTGCGAATCTCTTGTGTTCAGTAGCCCTCTGGATTATTTAATGATTAATGCTGATTCGTCTTCAACAACGTGCCGAAATAAAGGAAATAAATATCGTAAATAATTTTAAAAAAATATAGCTTTCTAAAGGACGTTGAGATAATTATCTAGCCGCAAAACTCGCTGCTTTGTCGTCCATAAAATGTGTCCCATATCATAGCAACCGAACATTTGCGTTGGAAACGTGCAGCTGTAAAATTCCCTTCCACTTTCCACGGCGTTTGTGAACAGTCTCTATGAGACAAAGTGTAGTTACATACATCACTGCCATATGGATAAGAAGCTATGTGTTTTAATAATGACAAGCATAGGAAATAAATATGATGAAGTAACATATAGTTCAGGCTTTCCAGATGCTATTGATACACTCACATATCTCGAAACACAGAATTAATACAGAAAGTGTCCCATACCGGTGAGCATTTTGGACTGGGCTGCTGTAGACATAGTAGAGGTCTACTTCCGTTCTTCTCAGGATGGTCCAAGGCGCTGTAGAAGTCAAAAGCCTAAACAGAACTACCAAACCAGAGCTGTAACATTGCTAATTCGAATACACTTCTATGACTAGTGAATGGTAGTATTTCTTGGGAGCGTTCGTCACGAACAGTGATTCTCAGAGCGGCCCATGGCGCCAATTCAGTCAGAAGTCCAGATGGGAGTATCACAATTGCTAGCACAACATTGCCAATTCTATCACAAACCAGTGTTAGCGTTTCTTCAGGGGTTTC
Source organism: Schistocerca piceifrons (assembly GCF_021461385.2). Classification (NCBI taxonomy): domain Eukaryota; kingdom Metazoa; phylum Arthropoda; class Insecta; order Orthoptera; family Acrididae; genus Schistocerca; species Schistocerca piceifrons. The sequence continues at coordinate 79,574,833 of NC_060147.1, read as the reverse complement.
ATAACGCACTCTTCTTCACAGGAAAGTCCAAGAAGCTGAGGAAGTCAAAGTCTACATGGGACTACCACAGCTGCGAACACACCATTGCCAACTGGACCCTTATGTGACTAGTCAGTGGCTGTATTTCTTGAGAGGTTGCACCATGAATTCATCAGAATCAGGAGGCTCTGAGAAAGTCCGCATGGGACAACAAGAACTCGAGCCACACCATTGACAACTAGTCAATGTCAGTGAACCTTGAGGGTTTCATCATAAACTGTTCTGTCAGTGACATTGGCTACTGTGCAGTATCCCTCGGGAAACAAATAGGGTGTGAGGCGTTTGGGTGTGCCACTGGTACAAATGAAGACACCGTGCTGGCGACTAACTTCTGATGACCAATTGGAACCCAAATCCGGCGTTCTAGAGCACTGATAGCTTCTCTTGTATAGCCGATGTTGAGGAAATCGTCGCTCCATTTTCCTGTGGCTTATGGGCCGGTGCAAGTAAGACCCTAGAGACTTTTGCATAGATCTCACGAGAATGCTTCCAGCAGGGTATTAGAGGGCAGTGAGCCCGTAGTCTGACTTGATGGGCAGCCCCGCTGGACCGCAGACCTGCACGGAAGCCGGAGTCAGCGGCGTCAGGGAGGCGAGCGCCAGTCCCGCCCCCGGGGGCGGTGGGGGTGGCGGCGGGGGCGGCGAGTGCAGGTGCGGGTGGTGGTGGTGTAGGTGGTGGGGCGGCGGCTGCGGCGGCGGCTGGTGCTGCGACGCGGGCGGCGGGGGCGGTGGGGGCTGGTGGCCCTCCAGGTGGTGGTGGGCGGCGAGCGGCGGCAGCGACACGCCCACCTCCGGCACGACGGGCGGCGCGGGCGGCTGCGGGGGCGGCGGGGGCCTGCCAACACACGCGCCGAGTGTCACGAGCGTGATATCGCACCACATGCAAAATGCGAGCAGGGTAACGCGCTGAGAGTTAAAACCTTGAGCCCATCTGGTACATACACTTTTTCTGGATATCAGATAATTTAGTATTCACTACCGGTCTATTTACGATATCCTTTTTTTCTTCATTACATCCCCCTCTCACAATGTGGGCCGGGGGAGGGGGGCAGGGGGGGGGGGGAGAGGAATAGGGGAACTAGAGGAAGTGAACTGTGAGCGGAACAACATTCAGGTCTTGAGCCAAGAAGAGCTTTAAAAATACGCTGCTGGAAAAAAATAATCGTACGGCATATGCCATCTGCAGGGTAGCGGGTATAATGTTAATGGTTTCAACGGTATCTGACAATAATAGCGTAGTGGCATAGTTACCAGAGTGCCACCTGTGTCTACCCTTTAGAGGGAACGATCACAGCCAGAAGGCTTAATGTGGTGCAGACGTGTGGAGCAAGCAGGTAATCGTGCCACGGAGACACACACGTGCTTCCTAGAGCCAAATGAGCGCGTTTTGAGAAGGGTCAAATTGTGGCCTTCCGATGGGCGAGATAGCCCTTTCGGGGATTTTCCCCACAAGTTGGAAGTGCTGCGCTAGTCGTGCAACGATGCTGGTTCGAATGGCTCTGAGCACTATGGGACTTAACTGCTGAGGTCATCAGTCCCCTAGAACTTAGAACTACTTAAAACTAACTAACCTATGGACATCACGCACATCCATGCCCTAGGCAGGATTCGAACCTGCGTCCGTATCGGTCACGTGGTTCCAGACTGTAGCGCCTAGAACCGCTTGGACACTCCTCAGCAACATCGACGGTACCGACGGATGATCACTTGGAATGGCGCAGTCTGGTCTTCGGCGATGAAAGCAGATTTTACCTGCACGCAAGTGTCAGTCGTTTGCACCTAAGACATAGACCTGGTAAGCGCTGCCTCGTAGAGTGCACGCGTTCAAAACACATTCTCACAACACTGGGCTTATGGTCTGGGGCGTGATAAGCTACAACTCTCGTTCACCTTTGGTGTTTCTGGAGGGGACGAAAACCAGAGCTCGGCACATGCAGAATGTTGTTAGATCCGTTCTGCTGCAAATCTTCCAATAGGAAGGTGATGTGTCGTTCCAACAGGATAATGCTCACCCGCACACTGTCAGTGAAACTTAACATGCTCCGCAGGACCTGCAGGAACTTCTCTGCTCATCACGATCTTGTCCTCAATCGAGCGCGTGTGGGATACAAATAACCTAAATTGGAACGATCACTCAGATAATGATAATGTCGTGTGACTGGGGCCTCCCATCGGGTAGACCGTTCGCCTGGTGCAAGTCTTTCGACTTGACGCCACTTCGGCGACTTGTGTGTCGATGGGGATCAAACGATGATGATTAGGACAACACAACACCCAGTCCCTGAGCGGAGAAAATCTCCGACCCACCCGGGAATCGAATCCGGGCCCTTAGGTTTGACATTCTGTCGCGCTCATCACTCAGCTACCGGGGACGGACACTTAGATAACATTGTGGGTAGAGCAAACCAAAGACTGCGATTAATTGGCAGAACACTCACAAGGTGCAGCAAGTCTACTAAACAGACTGCTTATACCACGCTTGTCCGCCCTATTCTGGAGTATTGCTGTGCGGTGTGGGATCTGCACCAGGTGGGACTGACGGATGGTATCGAAAAAGTACAAAGAAGGGCAGCTCGTTTTGTATTATCGCGAAGTAGGGGAGACAGTGTCACAGACATGATACGTGAACTGGAGTGGCAATCATTAAAACAAAGGCGTTGCGACGGGACCTTCTCATGAAATTTCAATCACCAGTTTTCTCCTCCGATTGCGAAAACATTCTGTTGCCACCCACCTACATAGGGAGAAATGGTCATCACGATAAGAGAAATCAGGGCTTGCACAGAAAAAAATTAATTGCTCGTTTTTCCCTCGTGCCGTTCGAGAGTGGAAAGGTAGAGAGACAGCTTGCAGATGGTTCATTGAACCCTCTGCCAGACACTTTATTGTGAATGGCAGAGTAATCACGTAGAGATGTGGATGTAGATACGATGGGACGAGAAGTGACTCGTGCGACTTGTCAGCCAACAACTCTTACACAACTACGTGAACAGGACGAGCAGAGGTGGCATAACGTATCGCCGGACATTATTCGTCACCTGTAAGATCAAATGGATGCGAGAATCAGCGCCGGCATTGGTATCCGCAGAGACTGCACCACGTACTAATATGGGTGTTTCAACATGGATCAATAAATAGTACCTCAGGACCGATTGTGCCATTGATCTATAAATATAATCATTTCATATACTCTATGCGCACTCTTGCTGCAACGAAATCTTGAGTGAATTGGAAACTTCTAAAAATGTGTACTATTTTTTTCGGCAGTATAAATAGAATGTCCATTATAATTATCCGGGCTGTTGTGCCGTGGTCTGTTGATGAATTCTGTGTCAATTCCCAACGTTTCGTCCCCGTCTGCGGAGGACATCTTCAAGGGGGTCTGTAGCTCGATGGAAGGTCCAACACACCCACTGGCTCGCTACTGACTGCCGCTAAATTCCTTGTCCGCGCGCTCCCGCGCCGCGGCGTGACGTCACGTGTTTTTAAAACGTCAGTGCAATTGGCCGCTGTCCGCTGCGGTCGATCGCCGTTGCCATCACCCAAGTAGTGGACGGGTGGTACACATCTTCTTCAACACCGGCATCCATATACCATTTAATTTCACACCCTCCTCCTTATTATTGGGGCGTTTGGCGATTTCGATTGCCTCCCTGTAGAGCCTTTCGTAAAAACCGCTTGTGGCCGCTAGTACCGGGTGATACAAAAGTCAGTATAAATTTGAAGACTTAATAAACCACGGAATAATGTAGATAGAGAGGTAAAAATTGACACACATGCTCAGCATGACATGGGGTTTTATTAGAACAAAAAAAAACAAAGTTCACAAAATGTCCGACAGATGTGCGTCGTTTGGTGATGATCGTATGCTCAGCCGCCACTTTCGTCATGCTTGGCCTCCCGGGTCCCCAGGCCTTACTCCGTGCGATTATTGGCTTTGGGGTTACCTGAAGTCTCAAGTGTATCGTGATCGACCGGCATGATTAGGGAAGCTGAAAGACAATATCCGACGCCAATGCCTCATCATAGCTCCGGACAGGCTTTACAGTGCTGTTCGCAACATTATTCCTCGACTACAGCTATTGTTGAGGAATGACGGTGTACATATTGAGCATTTTCTGTAAAGAACATCATCTTTGCTTTGTCTTACTTTGTTATGCTAATTATTGCTATTCTGATCAGATGAAGATCTGTCGGACATCTTTTGAACTTTTGTATTTTTTCGGTTCTAATAAAACCCCATGTCATTCCAAGCATGTGTGTCAATTTGTACCTCTCTATCTACATTATTCCGTGATTTATTCAGTTTTCAAATTTATACCGACTTTTTGATCACCCGGTACTTGCGTCTCCTCAAAACGAATATGGTGGTTACCTGGCTGGAAAGCATGCTCTGCAACAGCTGATCGTTCCATTTCTCCTCTTCTACAATTGCCCTTGTGCTTATGTGGTATCCACATAAATAGAGATGAAACATAAGGAAGAGTGTTGTACCTGAAGGATAGAGTATCTAGGAACAAATGACTTTTCGTGGCCGTTGTTTCAGTCTAGCGACTGATGAAAAATGTGTACCAACGACAACCATAAGAGGTGTCCGGCATTTTATACTATTTCCTCTGTTGTGGGACGCGAGACTGTGTTTTTGCCTGTCTTGAATATGTATTTAACTATCCCTCATGAAATAGAAAGAAAGCTATAGTCTGGTTATATCAGAAGGAGTGGAAATTTTTAAGTATAAAAAGAAAAATGCATATTTCTCGTCGAATAATCAGAATTAAAGAACTATAGCATGTTGTTGTTGTTGTTGTTGTGGTCTTCAGTCCTCAGACTGGTTTGATGCAGCTCTCCATGCTACTCTATCCTGTGCAAGCTTCTTCATCTCCCGGTACCTACTGCAGCCTACATTTTTCTGAAGCTGCTTAGTGTATTCATCTCTTGGTCTCCCTCTACAATTTTTACCCTCCACGCTGCCCTCCAGTACTAAATTGGTGATCCCTTGATGCCTCAGAACATGTCCTACCAACCGATCCCTTCTTCTGGTCAAGTTGTGCCACAAACTCCTCTTCTCCCCAATTCTATTCAATACCTCCTCATTAGTTATGTAATCTACCCATCTAATCTTCAGCATTCTTCTATAGCACCACGTTTCGAAAGCTTCTATTCTCTTCTTGTCTAAACTATTTATCGTCCATGTTACACTTCCATACAAGGCTACACTCCATACAAATACTTTCAGAAACGACTTCCTGACACTTAAATCTATACTCGATGTTAACAAATTTCTCTTCTTCAGAAACGCTATCCTTGCCATTGCCAGTCTACATTTTATATCCTCTCTACTTCGACCATCATCAGTTATTTTGCTCCCCAAATAGCAAAACTCCTTTACTACTTTAAGTGTCTCATTTCCTAATCTAATACCCTTAACATCACGCGACTTAATTCGACTACATTCCATTATCCTGCTTTTGCTTTTGTTGATGTTCATCTTATACCCTCCTTTCAAGACACTGTCCATTCCGTTCAACTGCTCTTCCAAGTCCTTTGCTGTCTCTGACAGAATTACAATGTCATCGGCGAATCTCAAAGTTTTTATTTCTTCTCCATGGATTTTAATACCTACACCGAATTTTTCTTTTGTTTCCTTTACTGCTTGCTCAATATACATCGGGGAGAGGCTACAACCCTGACTTACTCCCTTCCCAACCACTGCTTCCCTTTCATGTCCGTCGACTCTTATAACTGCCATCTGGTTTCTGTACAAATTGTAAATAGCCTTTCGCTCCCTGTATTTTACCCCTGCCACCTTCAGAATTTGAAAGAGCGTATTCCAATCAACATTGTCAAAAGCTTTCTCTAAGTCTACGAATGCTATAAACGTAGGTTTCTCTTTCCTTAATCTTTCATCTAAGATAAGTCGTAGGATCAGTATTGCCTCACGTGTTCCAACATTTCTGCGAAGTCCAAACTGATCTTCCCCGAGGTCGGCTTCTACCAGTTTTTCCATCAGTCTGAAAAGAATACGCGTTAGTATTTGGCAGCTGTGACTTATTAAACTGATATTCTATCATGCAGGGACAAAGTTTGATTGTTTATGCAATTAAGTATTTCAACGCGATAAAATTCAGTATTAACCTGGCTTGTAAAGAGAGCGCGATCCAGAGCTGCTAGTTACGAGCGAGGGCCACGAGAAAGACAGGCCGCGGCGCTTACGTCACGAAGGTAGTCCTGAACTCGCTCGCTCAGCTCAGCACAGCAGACAAAATGCGTTTCTAAACCTGTCAACTCCCAGCTGGGCGTGTAAGTACTAACGAGAATTGTACCTTCCACTGGAATCGGCTATTATGAAGTCTTACTGATTAACAGTACTAGAGCAAACTTTAAGATCAATACTCGGTATAAACGGTATAGCGGCTTCTTTATAGCATTTACTCTCTTCTGCTTAACAGTACTCATTACATGCTGGAAGTGGTGCCTTATGCAACTGATAATCATTTTAGCATGATTTTATTTTATTGTACGCCAGTACAGCCGTAACAAATTATAAGTAGGCCCAAGGACTTCTCATCACTATAGGACTAATAACAGTAAGATTCCGTGATAGCGGATTCCAACAGAAGATTCAGTTTTCGTTCGTACGGACACGCCTAGTTACGAGTTAACAGGTGTAGAAACGTAGTTTGTCTGCTGATTTGAGCGACCGAGCGCAGGACTACCTTCGTGATGTGCGCACCGCGGCCTGTCTTTCTCGTAGGCCTCGGTTATGAGTCCATGACGTCACACCGTCCGCATAGACAGTTTCAATTTCCGCCACCCTGTTAGTCCATGTTAGGCACTCGTGTCGGCCACTTCTACTCTTCCCAACGCCGGGCTGCCCTGTCTTCACACCGGTAAGAGAGTGCCGCCTCATACTATTCCACACAGTAAGTTGTACTGAACACATTCTGACTTAAAATGTAATAAATTTGCTTGATACACAAAGGCTTCTGTCCACAAATCAGTACGAATTTAGAAAGCATCGCCCAAACGAAACTGAGCTTGCTGTTTTTGCACGTGTTACCCTACTACGGAAGGAAAGCCACAGGCAGATTCCGTATTGCTAGATTTCCGGAAGAGCGTTTGACACTCCGACCCACTGTGCAGACTGTTAACGAAGATGCGAGAATACGGTTTAGATTCCCAGATATGTGAGTGGCTGAAAGACCATTTAGGTTACAGAACTCAGTGCGTTATACTCGACGATGAATATTTATCAGAGCCATTGGTATAGTCAGGAGTATCCCAAGGAAGTGCGATAGGATCGCTGTTATTTTCTATACCCATACATGATCTGTCCCACAAGATAAGCAGCAGTCTACGGATGTTTGCTCACTATATAAAAAAAAAAGGCTCTAAGCACTGTGGGACTTAACATCAACTAGACTTAAAACTACTTAAACCTAACCAACCTAAGGAAGTCACACACATCTATGCCCGAGGCAGGATTCGAACCTACGACCGTAGCAGTCGAGTGGTTCCGGACTGAAGCGCCTAGAACCGCTCGACCACAGCGGCCGGCTTGCTCACTATCCCATGGTGTAGAGGGAGTCGTCGTCGTTGAGTGACTGTAAGAGGATACAAGACGACTTAGAAATTATAGCCGGTGTGATGAATGGCAACTGGATTTAAATGCACAAAAATGTAGGTTACTGTAGATGAGCACGAAAAACAAACCCGAAATGCCTCCACAAAAGAAGACGAAGTAAATAGTCCACAATTCGAATCAAGAACACCTGTAAACATGACTAACCTAGAAGTAGATATCCTAGAAGTAGTGAAGCAACTTACATCACTTAATAAAAGCAAGTCCTCTGGTCCAGGCTGTATACCAATTAGGTTCCTTTCAGAGTATGCTGATTCAATAGCTCCGCACTTAACAATCATATACAACCCTTCGCTCGACGAAAGATCTGTACCTAAAGACTGGAAAGTTGCACACGTTACACCATTATTCAAGAACGGTAGTAGGAGTAATACACTAAATTACAGGCCTATATCGATAAAATCGATATGCAGTACGAATTTGTAACGTGTATTGAGTTCGAACATTATGAATTAACTGGAAGAAAACTGTCTATTGGCACACAGCCAAGACGGATTTAGAAAACATCGTCCTTGTGAAACACAACTAGCTCTTTACTCGCGCGAAGTGTTGACTGTTATCGGCAAGAGATTTCAAATTGATTCCGTATTTCTGGATTTCCGGAAGGCTTTAGGCACTGTACCACACAAGGGGTTTTGTAGTGAAATTTCGTGCCTATGGAATAGCATCTTAGTTATGTGACTGGATTCGTGATTTCCTGACAGAGACATCACAGTTCGTAGTAACTGACGAAAAGTCATCGAGTAAAGAAGAAGTGATCTCTGGCATTCCCTAAGGTAGTGTTATAGGCCCTTTTCTTTTCCTTATCTATATAAACGATTTCGGAGACAATCTTAGCAGTCGTCTTAGGTTGTTTTTTCAGATGATGCTGCCGTTTTCCGACTAGTAAAGCCATCAGAATATCAAAACAAATTGCAAAACGATTCACAAAGGACATATGTGTGGTGCGAAAATTGGCAATTGACCTAAGTAAAGCCGGCTGGTGTGGCCGAGCGGTTCTAGGCGCTTCAGTCTGGAACCGCACGACCGCTACGTTCGCAGGTTCGAATCCTGCCTCGGGCATGGAAGTGTGTGATGTCCATAGGTTAGTTAGGTTTAGGTAGTTCTAAATTCTGGGGGACTGATGACCTCAGAAGTTAAGTCCCATAGTGCTCAGAGCCATTTGGACCATTTGAACCTAAGTAACGAAAAGGGTGAGGTCATTCACATGAGTGCTAAAAGAAATCCGTTAAACTTCGGTTACACGATGAATCAGTCAAATCTAAAGGCTGTGAATTCAACTAAATACCTAGGAATTACAATTACGGACAACTTAAATTGGAAGGAACACATAGAAAATATTGTGGGGAAGGCAAACCAAAGGCTGCATCTTATTGGCAGGACACTTAGGAAATGGAACAGATCTACTAAGGAGACCACCTACACTACGTTTGTCCGTCCTCTTCGAAAACTGCTGCGCAGTGTGGGATATTAACCAGATAGTATAGACGGAGTACATCGAAAAACTTCAAAGAAAGGGTGCACGTTTTGTACTATTGCGAAATAGGAGACAAACTGTCACTGAAATGATACAGCATTTAGGATGGACATCAGTAAAACAAAAGCTTTTTTTGTTACGGAGAAATCTTCTCACGAAATTCCCATCACCAACTTTCTCCTCCGAATGCGAAAATATTTTGTTGACGCCGACCTACATAGCGAGAAACGATCACCATGATAAAATAAGGGAAATCAGAGCTCGTAAGGAAAGATACATGTGTTCGTTCTTTCCAGGCGCTGTACGAGATTGGATTAACAGAGAATTGTGAAGGTGCTAGGCGCTTAAATGTGATTTGCAGAGTATTGACGTAGATGTAGATAGTATTCGGAGTATAGTAGCGTGCTGTGTGACACAGCTACTTCGATTAGATATATACGCGTAACTCGAGAAAGCGATATGAAGTGGAAAGAGTATGTAAAGACTATAGTAAGGATAGTGTATGATCGACATCGGTTTATTGGGAGAATTTTAGGGAAGTGTGATTCATGTGTAAAGGAGACCACATACAGACACTAGTGCGACGCCATCTTGATTACTGCTCGAGTGTTGGGGATCCGCACTAGTTTTCCACTTGCTCCGTTTGCGAGTGAAACAGGAAAGGAAATGACTAGTTCTGGGACAGTGCACCCTCCGCCACGCACCGTACCGTGGCTAGCGGAGTATGTAAGTAGATGCACTCGTAGGTCCAGATGTACTCATCAAGCCATTAACTGCTCGCCTTCCGCCCTATTTACCGGCGTAATTGGCGCTGTCACGTACAGAATGTCCGATAACCGCTGTTATTGAAAGCTGAGTGCCGTCAGGGAGCCACAGTGGAAAAAAGTTTCAACGCCATTCTCAGTCACGACCGAAGTGTTCGTGGAAAAGCTTGGTACGGTGTCAGACGTCCGTTAATGAGGCTACGGCTTGGAAAGGAGAAGATGAAGACACCGATCAAAAAAAATAAAGTTTCAGAGAAAAAGAAAACTTGACCATGTAACAGGAAGTATTGTTCAAATTTTTATAAAACAGTGGGAGACGGTGCAATGAGAAGTCAATACGTTCATACTCAAGGCAAGAAGAGTACAGTGCTTGATTTAGTCACCCCTCCGAAAATAATGGCAAGAATAATTATTATTCCTCTTGCTGAGAGCTGGGATTACATGAGCAGCCGATAGAGAGATTCCCGCTTCTAGATGAGTGGTCTATTTAAGCTTCTTATTAGGTGACTGTGTAATTTCCAAGGATGATTGGCTCTCGAAGTCGCGGGGTCCAAACGATACACATCGAAAGTGCGATGCAAAATCGATCACGCGACTCTGGTGGCGAGGTTATGATCAATTATTTGTGATCGTCATTTTTATCTGTTTTCCGTCGTTCCCTTAGTTGCTCTAAGTTACACACCTCCGCGAATTAATGGCAAAAAGAGAACTGTTCCCGTAGCATACACATCACATGGACTTTCACATGATGACAATACCGACAACGACAGAGGTAAGTCGTCTCCTTTGTAATGACTAGTATTTTTGTAACGCTCTTCTTTTGTCGTTGCTGTAGAGACCACCGTAAACATAGTCATAACATCCGCCACCAAAGTCGACTGATCAATTTAGGATCGCAAGTTCTATATGTATCGTTTGGACCCCGAGACTTCGAGAGGCAATCATTCTTGGAAATTACCGGTGACTGTAATGTCTTTACGGCTCTATGACATTGTTTTCAGTGTACGGCATTTTTCCTGCTGTACTTGCCTAAGTATTACATAGCTCTGTCTGATTACATAACTTGATTTACCGCACGCAGACTCCACGTGTTAACTATACGTTTTTCATTAACGTTGGAGTGTATGTTATTCGTTTTAGTTCTGAACGCACAGTTCTAGACTGCTATCGTTTTGTCGCCTTAGAACCGTTTTAATACACGTGATTCATTGACAATTCATACAGTAAACAAAATTTTTTAATACGGGTATTAAAATTATTAAATACGAAACTGAATGAAAAGTGCAATAGTCTGCTGTAGCCGTATTTATTCAAGTCAATTACTGACCCACCCAACCAGTTTCCAAACTTTTAAGTTGCATCTTCTGATGTATATGAGTGCTATGTGATATGATGTTGGGAGTAGTTACAGAATGCCGCGGAGTAACTATTGGCGTGACCAGGCGAAATTCTCAGCCATGAGTTAATAAAAAACAATCGTCTATGATGAATGTCTTGTCTGTTTTAAAATCACGAAGTGTTATCACTTTTCTGATTAAAATATGTTCTTGTCGGCCTACGTCAATCAACAGACAATGCCCCTCATAGATGTGATCCAGGGTCCGTTGGCTTCTGGATCCAGTAAGTTCAAAAGTCAAAGAATAAATAGCTTGTTCCACATATTCTTCAAATGAAAAAAGAGGCTGTACACACACTTTGTAAATTAGCCTATGTTCTTCCTCAGCATTCAAGCTATCTCCATGCCTAATTTTATCAAAATCAGTTCAACGGTTTAGTCGTGAAAGCGTAACAGACAGAGCTAATTTCGTATGTACAATACTGGTATGAATTGCGGTTCTACTGTCCTTGTATATGGTACACACATTTAATATTTCTTCTTAACCCACTTCATTTAACAGCAAACGTCAAATTCTTTAATATTAAACTCTGTTTTAATAACCTGCGATTTTTCCATCCTCTGCAACATGGAAACTGATAGTACTGGGAAAAAATGAATTGGACCTTCACTATAGGACATTTAACGTAGTTCAATTCAATACCGGAATACATTTTTGCTAGAGACCGCGGTTTTCGAGCTATTCGAGGAAAAGATAGAAAGATACCTTGAAATGCCACACTTCTTTCCCACTCCCACGCTAAAACCCAACCTGACAGGGTATTTAGTACGTTGTTCTTCCACTAATGTACAAAAATTTACGGCTACACGAATTTCTTTTCGTATTCGACTTTTTATTTTATGATCTACGTTGGGTGGGCTATTTGAGTTCTACGCTTTTCTTTTAGACCAGTATTATTTCATTCTTTCTGTTATTGCTTTCATTTCTTCTTCAGACATTCGCATAATTCGTTTGGTTTTGATTTTGACTTGGAACCTCTCTATATTGTCGGTTATTTTTCCAGTTTTAATTCATTCCCTGTTTCCTTAAAACAATTCGGTTTGGTTTTTTCTGTAGCGGAAGTAGTCTGAAATTCTTTTGGTTACTAATTTTGGATTCATTCTGAGGATGAGTGTATACAAATCAGTTTGCTTGTGAGTTTTCTGGTTATGTGGGAAAGAGTTTCTTCCTGATGTCGATTAGTTTGTTGTTATGGACTTTAGGACATAGGATTTTTTTTAAATATCTTCCTTTCTTCCATCTCGCAGAATGGCAGTTAGAGTTACATGCGTGGGACAGTCCATTTCGGAAATCATTAGGGATCCACAGTGTCAAGAGCATGCCGAGAATACCAAATTTCAGGCATTATTTCTCACCAGTGACAACGCAGTAGCCAACGGCCTTCACTTAACGACCGACAGCAGTGGGGTTTGCGTAGAGTTATCAACGCTAACGGACAAGTTACACTGCATGAAATAGCTGCCGAAATCGATGTGAGACGTACGAAAAACATACCTGTTACGACAGTGCGGGGAAATTCGGCATTAATGGCCTACGGCAGCATTCGACAGACGCGAATGCCTTTGCTAACAGCACGGCATGGTCTGCACCGCCTATCTTGGGCTCGTGAACATATCAGTCGGACCCTAGACCACTGAAAACCTGGTCAGGTGAGTCCCGTTGTCAGCTGGTAAGAGTTGATGGTAGGGTTCGAGTGTGGCACAGACCCCACGATGCCATGCATCCAAGTTTGCAACAATCCACTGTGCAAACTGGTATTGGCTCCATGATGCTGTGGGCCGTGTTTACATGGAGTGGACTGGAACCTTTGGTCCAATTGCACCGATCATTAACTGGAAGTGGTTATGAAACTTCCTGACAGATTAAAACTGTGTGCCGGACCGAGACTCGTACTCGGGACCTTTGCCTTTCGCGGCCAAGTGCTCTACCATCTGAGCTGCCCAAGCTTTACTTCTGCCCGTACCTCGTCTCCTGCCTTCCAAACTTCAAGCTGTGAGGACGGGGCGTGAGTCGTGCTTGGGTAGCTCAGATGGTAGAGCACTTGCCCGCGAAAGGCAAAGGTTCCGAGTTCGAGTCTCGGTCCGGCCCCGTTCGAATCTCGGTCCGGCATACAGTTTTAATCTGCCAGGAAGTTTCATATCAGGGCGCTCTCCGCACCAGAGTGAAAATCTCATTCTGGTAGTGGTTATGTTAGGCTACCTGGAGAGTATTTGCAGTCGTTCAAGGACTTCATGTTCCCAAACAACGATGGAATTTTTATGGATCACAATGCGACGTGTCACCGGGCAACAACTGTTCGCGTTTGGTTTGAATAATATTCTGGACAACTCGAACGAATGGTTTGGCTAGCGAAATGATAGAATCAGACATTTATGCGACACAGTCGGAAGATTAGCTGGTGTAGAAAATGCTGCAACGGCACCACTTTTCGCTGTGGCCTTGCGGTTGAATGGAATGGACCGTGTCCTGAAAGATATAAGATGAACAACAAGCAAAACGAGGATAGCGGAATTTAGTTGAATTAAATGAAGTGATGCTGAGGGAATTAACTAGGAAATGACACACTTAAAATAGTATGAGTTTGATCGTCGAAGTAGGAAGGGTATACAAAGTAGACATGCAGTGGCAAGAAAATCGTTTCTGAAGAAGAGACATTTATTAACAGCGAGTATAGATATAAGTGTGAGGGAGTTCTTTTTGAAGGAATGTGCTATGTGTGGAAATACCCGCCAGGGTAGCTGAGAGCGCTGACGCGCTGCTTCCTGCACTCTGGTAGGCACACTGGCCCCGCTTGGCGGATTAACGACGAGGGCCGGTGTGCCATGCATCCTGGATGTTGTTTTTAGGCAGTTTTCCACATCGCACGAGGTGAATACTTGGCTGGTCCCCTCGTTCCATCTCAGTTACATGGCTCGCAGGTGCTTCAGTCTGGAACCTCATGACCGCTTCGGTCGCAGGTTCGAATGTTGCCTCGGCCATGGATGTGTGTATTGTCCTTAGTTAGGTTTAAGTAGTTCTAAGTTCTAGGTACCTGGCCTCTGGTAGGCGCACTGGCCCCAGATTGAATCCGCCTGGCGGAATAACGGTGAGGGCCCGAGGGCCGATGTGCCAGCCAGCCCGGATGTTGTTTTTAGGCAGTTTTCCACATTGCATGAGGTGAATACTGGGCTGGTCCCCTCGTTCCGCCTGAGTTACATGGCACGCAGGCGCTTCAGTCTGGAACCGCGTGACCGCTACGGTCGCAGGATCGAATCCTGCCTCCGCCATGGATGTGTGTATCGTCTTTAGTTAGGTTTAAGTAGTTCTAAGTTCTAGGGGACTGATGACCTCAGATGTTAAGTCCCATAGTGCTCAGAGCCATTCGATTTGGCACCACTTTTACAGTTATGGACCGCTATAGACGCAGTAAGACTCAGTATTTCTGCAGGGGACTCTACGTTGAGCTACAGCACTGTTGTTGCTGTTGTGGTCTTCAGTCCTGAGACTGGTTTGATGCAGCTCTCCATGCTACTCTATCCTGTGCAAGCTTTTTCATCTCCCAGCACTTACTGCAACGTACATCCTTATGAATCTGCTTAGTGTATTCATCTCTTGGTCTCCCTCTACGTTTTTTACCCTCCACGCTGCCATCCAATGCTAAATTGGTGATCCCTTGATGCCTCAGAACATGTCCTACCAACCGGTCCCTTCTTCTTGTCAAGTTGTGCCACAAACTCCTCCCCAATTCAGTTCAGTACCTCCTCATTAGTTATGTGATTTGCCCATCTAATCTTCAGCATTCTTCTGTAGCACCACATTTCGAAAGCTTCTATTCTCTTCTTGTCTAAACTATTTATCGTCCACGTTTCTCTTCCATACAAGGCTACACACCATAAAAATACTTTGAGAAACGACTTCCTGACACTTACATCTATACTCGATGTTAACAAAATTCTTTTCTTCAGAAACGCTTTCCTTGCCATCACCAGTCTCCATTTTATATCCTCTCTACTTCGACCATCTTCAGTTATTTTGCTTCCCAAATAGCAAAACACCTGTACTACTTTAAGTGTCTCATTTCCTAATCTAATTCCCCCAGCATCACCCGACTTAATTCTACTACATTCCATTATCCTCGTTATGCTTTTGTTGATGTTCATCTTATATCCTCCTTTCAACACACTGCCCATTCCGTTCAACTGCTCTTCCAAGTCCTTTGCTGTGTCTGACAGAATTACAATGTCATCGGCGAACGTCAAAGTTTTTGTATCTTCTCCATGGATCTCAATTCCTACTTCAAATTTTTCTTTTGTTTCCTTTACTGCTTGCTCAAGATACAGATTTAGACTTCAGGAGGTATTCCATGACTTTCGTCACCTTAGTGAGAAATACAGACCGGAGAGACTGACCTGTTGGCCGTCCTCTTGGCGCTGGCGGTTACGGCGGCGCCTCCTCCGCCCCCTCCGCCCCCGCCCCCGGCGTCCTTGGCCCTCGACTTGCTCCCCTTGCCCCCGGAGGCGGCGGCGACGGGCGCGCCCGCCGGGTTCGTCTTGCGGCGCACGTTCTTGGTGTTGGGCAGCTTGTTGTCCTTCTTCCACTTCATTCGGCGGTTCTGGAACCAGATCTTGATCTGGCGCTCGGACAGCACCAGCGTGTGCGCGATCTCGATGCGCCGGCGGCGCGTCAGGTAGCGGTTGTAGTGGAACTCCTTCTCCAGCTCCAGGATCTGGTGGCGCGTGTAGGCCGTGCGCTGGCGCTTCGGCTCCATGCCCGGCTGGTACGACCCGTTCGCTGCAACACACACAGTAGGGGGATTAATAAAGGAAGAGGACCCGACATCAAGAATAATGAGGAAGACATCAGAGCTTCTAAAACAAACACTGGAAGAGGACGTTATTAAGAATTTCCTCCCTCAGGCGCCGAGACCACCTACTCTTTATTTTTTTTTCACTAGCTGCTTATCTTTTATGACCCACCGTCTAATTTCTTATGGTGGGTCGTATGTTGCCATATAGCCGCTGTGAATGGGTCCGGAGGCCGATGTGACTGAAAGTGACACCACCCCGGCTCCCGTCCCCACTCACACCGTTGCCCGTGTCCCGCCACGTGGAGGCGGGCTCTATTTGTTTACATCCATTTGATATCTTTTTTTGTGCAGCATTATAAAAACTTATAACTAATACAAAATCAAGTGAGATATTAATAAAAAACGGAATTAAATATTCAGAAAGAAGGAAGGAAGAGAATTGAATAGAGAAGAGGTAGGTATAATATTGCCCGTCACCTGGTTGTGGGCGGCGGCCCGGGTCTTGGAATGACCCTCAAGACGCTGGCCATCGCTCACGATGCCTTTATCATCTACCATCCTAAAAAGTAAATAACTAGAAGAGATTAGGGTACGTTAAAGCTAGAAACTAAGACTAAGACCTCCATGTCCAGCCTGCTAAACTATTTACGATATACAATAGAGAGGTAACTGAGTTCGTGCTTGGCTCAGAGTTGCTAATGAAAGGGTTCTTGTGGTAATAGTAATAAAGGTAATGACGCTAACGGTTTGTGTTGAGCCTACAAGGCTCCCAGTAGAGTACATCAGGCGCAAGCACCTCCCGGCCCCGCCGACAACACGACCTGAACGGTGGTTTTCCCCGATCTACCGTAGGTATCCGTCGGGTTGGGCTCAAAAGAGAGGGACCACAATTAAGATCCTTCCATCCAGACTGTGTGCTGCCTCTTAACGGAAGGCGTAGGTCCCTTGAAGAGGTACCTAGCTTTAAGCTATCATTAGACATGGAGGTACTGTTAACTATTTACATATAAGGTGCAATCTCTTTTTAGGATTGTGTGTGACTTGTGCACCTCTTGTCGGTTGTTCCAGACTGTTCTTTGAAGTGGACGTGGTTGACACTATGGATCATCCGCGCTGGGCGCTTCAATATCTGTGTTGGTGGCCTGGTCTGTATCTGTTTCTTCTTCATCACTCGTGGTGCTAATCATATCTGTGACCCCCTGGGCATCGTGACGTCTGTTTGGACCGACATGCCTTCGGTAGGGTCTGTTGCGCAAGTATTCTATTTGTTGGATCTTCGAGATTTCGTCAGTTAGTTTGTTGAGACTAGTCCACCTTTCCGGGTCGCGTATTAAGGCATGTACTCCGTTCTGTGTGTTCAGGCGATTTATGTGTACTGTGTGTCTTGTGTTCGTGCGTTGTCCGCAGAAGAAGGCAGTATGTTCAGGGGAACCTTTTTCCCCGCATGTGCATCTATGAGTCTGCTGCAAATTCACACGGTACACGTGCAGGGGATAAGGCCATGTCCTGTCATGAAATGTACCACACCGCGGCTGGGATCGATATGTTTTAATTTTAGTCTTCCCCGGATGTCAGGGAAGAAGTTGTATACACGGCGGCCCTTATCGCTGTTGGCCCACTCGCTCTGCCAGGTATCCACTCGCCATGCTCTGGGTGGGCGTGTTATCTCAATCGGCACACCAGTGATCTGCCGAACCTGGTCTATTCTCTCCATCCTAAGCCAGTACATTGCTGCGCGGTACCTGATGGTGATATCTATGTGGATGATTCCCATGACGACAAATAGTGCGTCATTTGAAGTTGTGTTGAATGCCCCTTAGTCGCGGTAGAATACTTCTTTGCCTGGACTACCAATAATCCACTCCTGAAGAGATATAACACGTCATCCGTGTTCAGGGCCGGCCGAAGTGGCCGAGCGGTTCTAGGCGTTACAGTCTGGAGCCGCGCGACCGCTACGGTCGCAGGTTCGAATCCTGCCTCGGGCATGGATGTGTGTGATGTCCTTAGGTTAGTTAGGTTTAAGTAGTTCTAAGTTCTAGGGGACTGATGACCTCAGATGTTAAGTCCCATAGTGCTCAGAGCCATTTGAGCCATTGAACCGTGTTCAGGCCCCCAGCAAAAATTCAACAGCTCATGAGGCCTGTGAAGGACAATCTAGGGCTTAGAACGCCTAGAGTGTACAAGATACCATGTCAGTGTGGCCGTTACTACGTCGGCCGAACAGTACGCACTGTGGAGCAATGCCGGACGGCACACGAGTGGTGCTTACGCCTGCGCTATCCAGAAAATTCAGCCTTGGCAGAACACGCCTTGGAAAATGGACACCGAATTCTATTCGACGGAACGTATGTCCTTATGAAGACGAAGGGATTTTGGGATAGCGTCATACAACACGCTATTGAAATAAAAATCTCTGAAAACACCATCAACAAGGACGGAGGTTTGCAGCTCAGCACAGCCTGGGAGCCGGCTATCGCGAGGTTGAAACGGGCGCGACGGACGCGGGATGAAAACATTACCATATATGGCGAGGAAGAGAGCACTAGTGACGTCACAGCCAGCAGTGCGACTGAATAACGACGCGGCAACGGCTACACAGCAGTCATTCTTATCACTTGACAATGACCGGGGAGAGCTCGGTGGTAAGCTCGTGGGATTTTAACCACCTGACGCGGGTGGAAGACCGAGAAAATTGTATTAACTCATAATGCCGCGAAACCATGCATTCATACATAGTTGGGGATATCTGTCAATTTCTTCATTCCGGACATCGAACCCAAAGGTGTCGCCAGTTACCTTCACACACCTATTCGAACAAGTTGTCCGTGCCTACGGCAATGCAACACCTACCTGAGTGGCAGTACCCCCAATATTAGTCACATTTTTATGGACAGTCCAATCAGTTCCCGAGTTAGAAATGGCGATGTAGCTTTCATTTCCAAAACCATTTATACTGAATCCATACAAATTATAATAATTTTCATGTATATATGCATGTATGCTCCACGTCCGCTTCTAAACCACTGGACCAGTTTCAACCAAACTTAGTACACATATCATTTACTGTCTGGAAATAATCACCTTATAGATAAGAACCATCCACCTATCAAAGGATGTGAGGATGAAAAAACAGTGTAGCCCATTACGCGAGAATACCCATATTTCAGTCATCTAGTATTTCAGAATGAGAGCTCTTAGAGACTTGCGACAAACTTGACACAAAATTTCAAAGCTTTAAGAAACTTTTTCCACTGATGACCATCATAAGTTGATGAAAGGAAATTGTTTATCGCTTACTACATTTTCGCTATTCATGCAGTAAAACCGCCACATGAAGTATGACGTTTTAATTTACTACTTCTTTACTACTGCCAGTATTTCTGATACATTTCGCATACAGTATTCACATATACCACTAGATGTTGGTGTTGTTGTGGTCTTCAGTCCAAAGACTGCTTTCATGCAGCTTCCATCCTACTCTATCCTGTGCAAACTTCTTCATCTATGAGTAATTATTGCAACGTACATCCTTCTGAATCTGCTTACTGTATTCATCGTTTGGCCTCTCTTTACGATTTTTACTCCTCCCTCCCCCCCCCCCCCCCCCCACGCTTCCCTTGATGCCTCAGAATGTGCCCTTACAACCGATCCCTTCTTCTAGTCAGGTTGTACCAAAAATTTCTCATCTCCCCAATTCTATTTAGTACCTCCTCATTACTTTCGTGATCTGTCCATGTAATCTTCAACATTCTTTTGTACCACCACATCTCAAAAGCTAGTACAATGGGCTAAATCAGACTTATATTTGCGATACTTACAGTAATAGGTTTACATATGGTTCTCGGGCTTACCGTCTGATTTTATTGTTGTATCTCCACCAAAACACTCCACCTATGCCACATGGTGTAGAAACTCAATATCATAAACTACGGGCACAATAACATTGTATACAGACTAAGAGTATCGCCGACTATCGCGCCAGAATCGTCTGCATACGCCATATTTAAAATTTGTTGATAATACTGAAAAAGACACACCCCTCAGGGTTGAAGCTGTCTCCATAACGAACTAAATACTATTGGAATACGTTCAGCAGTAGAGTCGTGAAAGGGTAACAAAGTGAGTTGCTTTCGCTATTAATAATACTGGTATTAGTACGGGAGTATGTATTAAGCACGCTGAGATTTAAACAAACATTATATTGATTACGTTGAATCATATTACGAACAGATCAACCAATCAAATCATTTTCACAAAATTGAAAAAATTCAAAAGTAAAGAGAAAATAGCCCTTTGAAAGAATAATTACTTTCATTAATTTGCGTAATATTCTCCACTACTCACTTTGTAAAGTAGCCTATCTTCTTCATCAGGGTTCAAGCTATCTCACACCAAATTTCATGGATATGGTTTCACAGGTTTAGTCGTTAAAAAATAAGAGAGTTACTTTTGAATTTAAAAAATTAGTATGGAAGTATGGATTGCCTGGATTAAACACGTTCATAATTATTTAAGCATTGTATCGTAGCTGTTGCTCTTGCGTATCAGTAAACTCAAATGACATATTCCATACTCCTAGATTTACAGAAGGCTTTTGATACCGTTCCTCACAAGCGACTATTGATCAAACTGCGTAAATTTGGAGTACCGTCTCAGTTGTGTGACTGGATTTGTGATTTCCTCTCAGAGAGGTCACAGTTCGTAGTGATAGACGCTAAATCATCGAGTAGAAGTAATATCTGGCATTCCGCAAGGTAGTGTCATAGGCCCTCTGCTGTTCTTCATTTATATAAATGATCTAGTTGATAATCTGTGCAGTCCCCTTACGTTGTTTGCAGATGACGTTGTACTTTACCGTCTAGAAAAATCATCAGACCATCAATTCCAATTACAAAATGATCTAGAGAGAATTTCTGTATGGTGCGAAAAGTGGCAATTGGCACTAAACAAAGAAAAGTGCGAGGTCATCCACATGGGTGCTAAAAGAAATCCGATAAATTTTGGGTATACGATGAATCGCACAAATTTAAGGGCTGTCAATTCGCCTAAATACCTAGGAATTACAATTACGAGCAACTTAAATTGGAAAGACCACGTAGATAATATTGTGGGGAAGGCGAAACAAAGACTGCACTTTGTTGGCAGAACACTTAGAAGAGGCGACAAACCCACTAAGGAGACAGCCTACGTTACACTTGTCCGTCCTCTGTTGGAATATTGCTGCGCGGTGTGGGATCCTTACCAGGTAGGATTGACGGAGGACATCGAAAAAGTGCAAAGAAGGGCAGCTCTTTTACTGTTATCGCGCAGTAGGGGTGAGAGTGTCGCTGATATGATACTCGAGTTGGGGTGACAGTCACTGAAACAAAGGCGGTTTTCTTCGCGGCGAGATCTATTTACGAAATTTCAATCACCAACTTTCTCTTCCGAATGCGTAAATATTTTCGTGACGCCCACCTACGTAGGGAGAAATGATCATCATAATACGATAAGAGAAATCAGTGCTCGATCGGAAAGATTTAGGTGTTCATTCTTCCCACGCGCCATTCGAGAGTGGAATGGTAGAGAAGTAGTATGAAAATGGTCCGATGAACCCTCTGCCAGGCACTTAGGTGTTAATTGCAGAGTAACCAGGTAGATGTAGATGTGGAATAGTTTTAAGTATGGTACTCGGGCTTACCCTCTGATTTTATTGTTGTATCTCCACCAAAACACTCCAGCTATGCCAGATGGTGTAGAAACACAGTATCATAAACCATGTGCACAATAACATCGGGTTTGCAGTGTCAGGGAATAATGTACAGACGCTAAGAGTCGCCGACCATCGCGCCAGAACCGTCTGCATGCCACTCACTTACGCCATATTTAAAAATGTTGATTATACTGAAAAAGACACAGCGGTCAGGGTTGAACCTGTCTCCACAACAAACTAAATACCATCGGAATACGTTCAGCGCTAAAGTCGTGAAAAGGTAACAAAGTGAGTTGCTCTCGCTATTAATAATACTGGTATTAGAAGTATGTATTAAACACGCTGAGAACTGAAAAAAACCTTGTATTGATCACGTTGAATCATATTATGTTCAACAGATCAACCAATGAAAGCATTTTCACAAATATGACAAAATTCAAAAGTAAAGGGAAAGTAACCCTTTAAAAGAGTAATTACTTTAATTAATTTGCGTAATATTCTTCAAACCAATCTTGCACTACTCACTTTGTAGACTAACCTTTCTTCATAATGGTTCAAGCTATCTCACACCAAATTTCATGGATATCGGTTCACCGGTTCAATCGTGAAAAAATAACATTTACTTTTGCATTTATAACATTAGAATGGAAGTATTGATTGCCGTGGATTAACCACGTTCAGGATTGTTTAAGTATTGTATCGTAGCTGTTGTTCTTTCGTTTCAGTAAAATGAAATGATATATGCGTATTGCTTAACTGGCCAGGAGACGCCCCGTTGAGATGTTCCGGACCTTGGTGCAAATCTTTTCATTTGACGCCCTACCCTTACTTGCACGCCGATGATGATAAAATGATGATGAGCATAGGGTTCATATCCAGACACAAGCAGGAAAAAAGAAACGACCCAATTGGCAACTAATCCCGGAAACCCACGATCGGGAATCTGCAACGATAAACGTATGGCCGCCACCCGACGACAGAAATTTGAACGCAACAAAGAACTTACAAGGGACGCGTGTCGCTCAGCGGTTAAAATGCGTCAGGCTAGTGACTGATATTAGTATGGAAGTCTGGATTAAACATGTAGAGGAGTGTTCAAATGGTTCAAAAGGCTCTAAGCACTAATCGACTTAACATCTGAGGTCATCAGTCCCTTAGACTTAGAACTACTTAAACCTAACTAACCTAAGGACATCACACTCATCCATGCCCGAGGCAGGATTCGAACCTGCGACCGTAGCAGCATCGCGGTTCCGGACACAAGCGCCCATAACCGATCGGCCACAGCGGTCGGCTAGAGGAGTGTATAAAGATTTTATTCATTACTTTGAATCGTATTATGTAGAACGTATTAACCAATAAAAGCATGTTCACAAATATTATGAAGTTTAAAAGCCAACGAGTAAGTAGCGATTCCAAAGAGTAATTATTGTTCTATATTTCGTGTTCTATAGCAGTCTATGCTCTTCCTCAGCGTTCGAGCTATCTCCGTACCAGATTTCATGGATATCGGTTGAGCGGTTAAGTCGTGAAAGCGTAAGACAGTTACTTTCGCATTCATAATGTTAGTATGGTTTTTTTGTAAGAGGGTGCTCCACGACCGCTACGGTCGCAGGTTGGAATCCTGCCTCGGGCATGGATGTGTGTGATGTCCTTAGGTTAGTTAGGTTTAAGTAGTTCTAAGTTCTAGGGGACTGACGACCTCAGAAGTTAAGTCGCATAGTGCTGGTTCAAATGGCTCTGAGCACTATGGGACTTAACATCTATGGTCATCAGTCCCCTAGAACTTAGAACTACTTAAACCTAACTAACCTAAGGACATCACACAACACCCAGCCATCACGAGGCAGAGAAAATCCCTGACCCCGCCGGGAATCGAACCCGGGAACCCGGGCGTGGGAAGCGAGAACGCTACCGCACGACCACGAGATGCGGGCTCGCATAGTGCTCAGAGGCATTTGAACCATTTGAGGATGCTCCACAGTTGTAACACATATGATGAAGAACGTGCTTATAAGTAACTCCACTGTTTCAGAAGACGACTGCACGATAGAAAAAGACAGTAAATAGACGTATATTAGCACGGGTGCTCAGTACCGGTACCATTTGTGAGGCAGAAAATACTGTTGAAGGACCAAGTGCGAGCAACAGTGCTGGCCCGTGAATATAATTCTGCGTATTCATAAATTTTTAGATTCAGATAAATATGAGATTGTGAAATTAATAGCATGTGCTCCATAACTGTTATGCCTGTCAACAGATTTATAGAATCACAGCCACTTTCAATAATAATAATAATAATGATAATAATATATACAACTACAGAAATCTGTAATTATTGATACATGTTCAATTACCCGAAAGTTCCTAAATGCAATATAACATATACCGTACAGTTAAAAGGAAGTGACGCTTGATCAAGGTCCGCGTCACTTTCCATTTTTAACCAGACTTAACGTCTGAGAAAGTAAAGAAATAATAATTAGTGTAAAATGTCTGAAAATTAAATAATTGTTTTCGTGGAATTTTGTTGTTTTATACATAATTAAGTTTATGGCAAGGATGAAATATTGTTTAAGCTTTCGCTACTCTCCGTTCTGCAGTTTTGTGTAAGTGGGAGTTTTTGTGCTTTTTTATTTTTTCGAGCAAATGTACAAGATTCCCAATCCATGTATTAGTTAACGAATTAACTTCTGGGCTGAAAATCAGGCATTCTTACGCTAGAGCCGCATAACGGCTTAAGTTTATTATACACTTCTTTATTAAATGTTCGCTTGAACTCAGTTACTTGATTTCGTCACTTTCTCAGTCAACAGATCTAGTCTGGAGGCCCTAGTTCTTTTGTGATTAACTTTTCCTGGTAATTTTTCGTTTTGTTAGCATTTAAAACAGATTCAACAAAAATAATTGGCAAACAATGCTGTACAATTGCAATAAAGTCATGAGATGCTCAGTTGACCCTTTTATTAGAACATGCTGCGCGTTTCGGGATTACACCCATCTTCAGACATCAAAAACTCCAACTCCTTGCTGACTAACCAGGACTACAGCCTTGACAACTCAAAGGAAGTGTCCAATTACATATGACTATACCTGCGACGAATAGTTATAGTCATATGTTATTGGACACTATCTTTGAGTTATCATGGCTGTACGCCTGGTTGGTTAGGAAGGAGTTGGAGTTTGTGATGTCTTTGAGTGTAATCCTGAAACGCCTAACATGATGTAATAAAAGAGTCAATTGAACATCTGATGACTTTATTGCGGTTGTACAGCATTGTTTGCCAATTATTAACATAAAAATGATCGCAGGCCTCAGACGGGATTTTATGTCCTGTATATCAGATTCAACAGTGCTCATGTTGTCACTGCACACGAAACCCGATTCCTGCACAGTAAACAACCAACTCCAAATGCAAACTGCAATTTGTGGAAATGATTAATTCAGGTAGTACTGTCTACCAACATAGTCATCTGATCAGAATACAAATGAGGCGCCGATTGCGCTAAGGGCCTAAACCACACCGTCGTCGACTCCATATTTAAGTGAATATCAGAGAAACCAGTGAGACAACTTTTCGTGAATGTCCATAAATATAAAGTCGGCCTACAGCACACACTAACATGACCCACCATAAGGTCAACAGCTGTCAGAAGCGTGAGTAAATGCTACAGTCTCACAATCGACGATGATGGGGTTTACGATTCTCAGTGCCTAAATAAAGTACTGTATGATAAAGTCCAGAACTTGATATACTATTTCTCGTTCAGAACTGGACAGAATAGGTTTTTATGCCAGTATAACTATAACATATACAGACGTCTGCTCTAATTTCACTACAGAGTGAGTGAATTGGCATATTTGAGGAGTGTGATATCGTCTAGCGGGGTTTATGCGAAGCGAACGGGGCTAAACATCTCCTGCAGCGTGCTGCCACCTGGTGGCATAGACGTAAACTTGTAGTTGAGTGGAGAGAGGTAGCTGTGTACGCCGTAAATAATGCACGTTCTCTATCAAATCCGCGTTTATTTAGCCCGTGAAGCAATTACGTCACTCCGTTTGCTCATGCACAAAAACCCCTTAAAACGTGCGCAACTGAGGATGCGCTCATGACCCTGATGCCAAGTTCCATGGTGCCTAGAAGAGCAGCGATGTAGCGTAGCGAAGTAGATTTAGTGCAATTATAATACGTTCAATAGCATTCAAAGAAATATAACCAATTAATGAGCATGGTGTCAAAAGTTAGGGTGTTCACGTACGCCGTGCTCTTACGCAACATCCGTTACCGACGAGCTGTACATTGAATTCGCTTTCAGCTTGGGAAGCCGCGGCGGCTGCAACCCCACTCTGTTCATTTGGTTGCCTATCTGCAGGCGCGGACTAATTTGATGCAACAGTACGGAGCGGATAATTTGTATATACGTTCTGACACACCTGCTCCCTAGTGGTTTCTTCTGCAATTACACCATGGCATGTATTACGAATAGAAACTTGGAAGGATGCTATTTCAGCTTATACGAGTAATTTTTCAGCGTGTTTTGTAGTTTACGCACGATCGCCTTCTGAAACCCCAGATATACTTCTCAATGACCTTGTATACACTATCAGCTGCTGTATAAACTTTACTGAAATGTGCTACTAGCTTCGGTTTATATGGATGATGTTCTGGCATTAGACAAAAACTCTTTTTAATATTTTGCTCTGTTATGTATAAAACATACCGTATTTTACGGACTATAAGAAACACTATTTTCTCCGAAAAATTGCCTCCAAAATTCGGGTGCGTCTTATACTCGAAATTTATATTAAAATGTACAGTGTTTGATTTAAAATTCTCTTATTCTTCTTTCTTGGCTCTACAGCTCATGATGAGCCTTGGCCTCTTCTACAATTTCCTTCCATCTCTCTCGGTCCTTTGCCAATACTCTCCAGGTTCTATAGCCCATCTTCCTAAGATCTTCGATTACTCCATCTTCCCATCTGGCTCTTGCTCGACCACGTCCTCTCTGCCCTCCTGGCTTTCCTTGTAATATTCTTTTTGGTACTTCTGTATCATTCATGCGAGCCACATGTCCCGCCCACCTCAGTCTGGATGATTTCACTGTCCTTCTGATGGGTTGGTCTTTGTATATGATATACAACTCATGGTTGTATCTCCTCCTCCATCTTCCTCTTTCACAGATTGGGCCGATAATTCGTCTAAGTACCTTTCTTTCAAATGCATCCAGTGTTTCAATGTCTTGTTAATGCCCAGGCTTCAGAGGCATATGTAAGCACTGGTCGTATAAGTGATTTATACATAGTTAATTTCGTGGTACGAGTCAGGAGCCTTGAGGATAGAAGTCTTGTTAGGGCAAAATAGCCTCTGCTGGCTAGTATTAATCTCTGCTTAATTTCATAGGAGGTATTATTTAGATGTGTAACTGTCGAGCCAAGATACTTGAAATACTCAACTCTCTCAAATGTATAATTGCCCATTGTTATTGCATTTGGCATATTTTCTCTGTATGCTTTTCCAGCTGCCATATATTTTGTGTTTCGTTCATTCATAATTAACCCCATGTTCCTACTGGTCTGTTCAAGAGCTGTAAATGTCTCTTCCATTGCTTTTTGGGTTCTTGCTATTATATCAATGCCATCTGCGTAGGCCAGTATCTGCACTGATTTATAGAAGATCGTTCCTCTGTTCAGAAGGTTTGCGTTTCTCATCACCTTCTCCAGGGCGGCATTAAAGAGAAGGCATGCCAATGCATCCCCTTGTCGCACTCCATTTTCAATACTCAATGTGTTGGACATCATTCTTACACTACCTTGTGTTTCGCTCATTGTCATTCTCACCAGCCTTGCCAACTTTCTAGAGATTCCGAGTTCATCTAGAGCTTGATATAACTGCTCTCTATTTATGCTATCATTAGTTGCTTTGAAATCTATAAATTTGGAGCTGGCACGCATCTCTTTAAAATTCTCACCAGTCTTAAACATGCCCATATATTCGATACCGTGGGAAACGTACCTCTATCTGGCCAACACTGGATTCAACCGGCAGCAGAAGTGAACCGATGCGACGAACATCAATTGAGGGATCACAAGCTTACTAACACTGTTTCCCTTCCGTCCCACCATTAAAAACACTGAACATGTCTAGCCCATGATGCGATATTGCAGTCTACGGTACCGGTGAACTGGCAAGTGATTTCTGTTATCGGTAAAAGTGCAATATTTTTGTTAGTAGCTCTTTCCGTAATGCAAAAAATTAAATGTATACATATGATGCAGGCTATAAATTTTAAGCAATGGCATATGCAGAAGAACATGGGAACAGAGTAATTGAGCGGGATTTCGGCCCCACACCAGCAGAAAAAGCCATTCGCGATTGCCTGGCTAGTAAAGAAGAACAAAAAAAATGAGGAAAACTAAATGTGCAAATACAGGGTGTCACGAAAAGGTACGGCCAAACTTTCAGGAAACATTCCTCACACACAAATAAAGAAAAGATGCTATGTGGACATGTGTCCGGAAACGCTTAATTTCCATGTTAGAGCTCATTTTAGTTTGTTCTTCCACCTACGCTCAGTGGATCACGTTATGATAATTTCGTACGGGATACTCTATCTGTGCTGCTAGAACATGTGCCTTTACAAGTGCGACACAACATGTGGTTCATGCACGATGGAGCTCCTGCCCATTTCAGTCGAAGTGTTCGTACGCTTCTCAACAACAGATTCGGTGACCAATGGATTGGTAGAGGCGGACCAATTCCATGGCCTCCACGCTCTCCTGACCTCAACCCTCTCGACTTTCATTTATGGGGGCATTTGAAAGCTCTTCTCTACGCAACCCCGGTACCAAATGTAGAGACTCTTCGTTCTCGTATTGTGGACGGCTGTGATACAATACGCCGTTCTCCAGGGCTGCATCAGCGCATCGGGGATTCCATGCGACGGAGGGTGGATGCATGTGTCCTCGCTAACGTAGGACATTTTGAACATTTCCTGTAACAAAGTGAAGTCACGCTGGTACGTTCTGTTGCTGTGTGTTTCCATTCCATGATTAATGTGATTTGAAGAGAAGTAATAAAATGAGCTCTGACATGGAAAGTAAGCGTTTCCGGAGACATGTCCATATGACATATTTTCTTTCTTTGTGTGTGAGGAATGTTTCCTGAAAGTTTGGCCGTACCTTTTTGTAACACCCTGTAGAAGACTGAATTCAGAATGGTTTGAACTAGAAGATGTATCGAAATGGATTCGAATAAAGCGCCAAAATGGCACTGGAATTAATAAAAAGTGATTCAAGTCCCCCCTCGTAAGGCTAGCGCTACAGCGTAATGGACTTAGCATGCGAACCAAAACCAAAATATCTCAGAAAGTTCCACAAGGTCACGTAGAGAAAATATTATTTCCATAGCTTTATTATTCAATATCTAAAGAAGACCAGTGCAGAACCAAGCAAAACAGCGAATTTGGACGAAACGCTTCTGACATTTGGCGTGCCCAGTAAGAGAACTGTTGCCATGAAGGTTGCCAAATCTGCAATTGTAAAAACAAGTGTACACGAAAAAATACTCTACGCTGTTGTCCTTTCATGTCTGACTAACGGTACTAAACGTAAAACAGCGATTATTTTCAAGCGCAGAACAATGCCAAAACCTTCTAAAATACCGCCAGGTGCAGTTGTTCACATACAAGACAACGGCTGGATGGACGAGACTAGTATAAAATTATGAATTAACATAGAGTGCGGGTGAGAAGTAAAGGTGTTGTATTGAAGAAGAGCTCTCTTCTTGTGCTAGATCAGTTAAGAAAAATTTTCAAAGGTGCTATGAAAGAGAAATTGAGGCAGGGAAATACAGAGCTTCCTGTTAAAAAAAAAATTAAAGTGCGTATGAGAGAGGAATGGGAAAAATGGATGAAAACCATCATGAATTCACTGTGAAGGAAACTTTACAACGATTTATAATCAAACAGTGCATCGTTGGATAAAACAGTCGCGGTCTACAGTGAGAAAAGACATTATTGTTAGATATTTCAAGAAGTGTGGCACAGGTAACGCTCTCTATGGCAGTGGAGACCATCGTATGTATGAAGAGGACAACGATTACGACGAAGAGGAAGAAGAAGTTGAAGAAGAAGAAGAAAGTTCAGACGTCGATTTTCTTGAATGTTAAAGGTCTGTTCTGCTTCATACGCAAAGAATTTTTTTTAGTCTGGCTTTTCGGTCTAATAATAAAAATGGTAAAAATGTTATTTAAAAATGCTTAAAAATTAAGGTGCGTCTTATAGTCCTTAACGTGTTATTGTCCGTAAAATACGGTAGTTCCTTCAATCCTGGCTTAAATAGGCAAACAACAATATTTGTATTATACATTGACGGAAAAAATTGCAGCACCAAAATATAATTAATGTAGAGTAATGTAATTTGCGGAATACATTTGTCTACGTAACATATTTAAGTGGTTAAAATTAGGCCGCGCGGGACTAGCCGAGCGGTCTGGGGCGCTGCAGTCATGGACTGTGCGGCTGGTCCCGGCGGAGGTTCGAGTCCTCCCTCTGGCATGGATATGTGTGTTTGTCCTTAGGATAATTTAGGTTAAGTGGTGTGTAAGCTTAGGGACTGATGACCTTAGCAGTTAAGTCCCATACGATTTCACACACATTTGATTAAAATTTGAAGAGCACAGGTTAATACAGCGCGAGAGAAGCTATTGTGATGGCCCAGCAGTAGAAGCCGGAAGAATCTTACCCAATTCCACCACTTGTTCGGCATAAGCGAGGGATAACTCACTTTTATAAATGAATGCGACAAAAGACTGTTCTTTGACGGTTTCAGCCAACTCTCAACAACACAAAACCCTGAAGAAAGTCCCAGCAGAGCGATCGAAGCGTCTGTCGTGTAGAAGGAACTGAAAGGGAGCATGACGGAACCTACCAGACTAGGAGATATTACCACAATGAATTTTCACTCTGCAGTGGAGTAAGCGCTGATGCGGAATTTCCTGGCAGATAAAACTGTGTGCTATACCGTGACTCGAACTCAGGGATCAAAACACTTGTACGGGAAAGGCAAACGTCCGGAGTTCGAATCTAGGTTTGGCAGACAGTTTTAATCTGCCACGGACTTCACAAAAGATCTGACATTCAGTAACAACAGCCAAGATTTACATACCGTAAGAAACTTCTCAAATGGCTCTGAGCACTATGGGACTTAACATCTGAGGTCATCAGTCCCCTAGAACTTAGAACTACTTAAACCTAACTAACCTAAGGACATCACACATATCCATGCCCGAGGCAGGATTAGAAACTGCGAACGTTCCGATCGCGCGGTTCCAGACTGAAGCGCTTAGAACCGCTCGGCCACACCGGCCGGCAGAAACTTCTCGCTTCCGTACCTAGTTGAATTGACGTCATTATCAACGCTGGAGTTTCTATTACATAGGATTGGAGTGATGTTTCCTGGATGTGACTGATTTCACTCCAGCGTGCTACGTTAAAGAGTGCACTCATACCGACCTCACCAAAACTTCAGTAGAACTTATGTGTCTCAGGCCCTATGCCCCTTGGCCCTATGCAGAAGCAATGGCATGGATGTACATGTGGCTCTAAGCACTATGGCTCTAAGCACTATGGGACTCAATATCTGAGGTCACCAGTCCCCTAGACTTAGAACTACTTAAATCTAACTAACCTAAGGATAACACACATCCATGCCCGAGGCGGGATTCGAACCTGCGACCATAGTAGCAGCGCGGTTCCGGACTGAAGCGCCTAGAACTGCTCGACCACAGCGGCCGGTGATGTACATGTGTATGTAGTCTTTTTTAGTGGAAGGGTCTATAATCAAACGACTAATCAACATCAGAGAGGTATGGAGTTAGGCAGTGGTGGAGTGGGAGTGTATTGGGGACGAACAGAAGAAAATACTGTATCTGCCTATGGCGCTGGTCCCCGGAACAGACAGGGACCCACCGGGAGAAGCGGCCGGTGCCCCTTAATCCCGCGGGATATCTCTCCCGGGGATCTTAATAGCCACGTCTTGCCCGGCGCGCCAGACAAAAGGAGGAGCCGATCGCTGGGGGATTCCCCGAGATGCCGGGGAAGGGACTGGCAGGGCGGCCAACCGAACAGCAACGACACTCCTGCCGCCCAGCGGAGAACTCCGGGGGGAAAACAATAAAAAAATGAGACAAAGAGATGAGCCTTTATTTTTTATGTGTACGAGGCCCTCTGTTGTCGGAGCGGCGGCAGGTGGCGGAAGAGTCCGCGAACAGGTAGGGGCGGCGATGAAGGGAGAAGGAGGTAGCGATGAGGAGGCAGAGAAAAAGAGTAGGAAGGTAGAACTGGGCAGATGAAAATGAAACGGTGCCAGTCGGCGTGCGGCTGGTGGTGGCTATTGTGTTGCGCGCTGCAGGGGAATACACATCAGGACGGCAATGTCGACCGGGCCGTTTCCCCCGAGATCGATCGATTAATCGATTCAGTGCCGATTGTGGTTATTGCGTGTCTTTGTTGTGACTGTCGGGTTGTGCTTGGAGGAAGGAAGGAGAAGATAAAAAAAAAAAAGGCGAGAACAATAGCCGCAGGTGAGGCCGAATAGAGGCAGGCGTGAAGCGTTACAAGCGCGAGGTTTATTCCGAGTGTGCGCTGAAGTAAAACGTCTGAGCGGCGAACCTGATGGAACTGCTGGTGTGACTGTGATAGGTGTCCCAGAAACTCGACCATGCGGTTTCATAAAATTCTTTGGTGAAGAGACACTTCTACTACATAGAATATAAATTGCCTGACGAAGTGGCTAGGTGAGGGTGGTGGCAATGTCTTGTTTATGCCCGAGAAACAGGGAGAGGAGTGAGTCACAAACATATATTCCATTATTCTTACAAGTCTGTCGGAAAAAATTCGAAACAGTCTTCAGGCCCACCAAGAAGATTAAGGAATAATTAAGAACTGCAAAAGACGCCCGACACACCCAAGCAACACCTGGGGTATACAAAATTCCATGCAGTTGTGGACAAG
Organism: Schistocerca piceifrons; assembly: GCF_021461385.2. Classification (NCBI taxonomy): domain Eukaryota; kingdom Metazoa; phylum Arthropoda; class Insecta; order Orthoptera; family Acrididae; genus Schistocerca; species Schistocerca piceifrons. The sequence goes on along the minus strand of NC_060147.1, from coordinate 79,542,024 downwards.
TATATATTGGAACAACACAAAGAACTGTAAACACCCGCTTGGCCAAACATAAAAGAAATTGTCGCTTAGGACACATCGAGAAATCGGCCGTAGCTGAGCATGTTTTTCGTGAAGGGAACCACGAAATTAAATTTCGTTCTAGCACGAACATCCCATTATCATGAGCGCATGTATACAGAGGCAATAGAGATTCACAAACATCATAACAATTTTAACAGAGAAGAGGAAGCTCTAAAGTTAGACAAAATACGGATGTCGACGTTGCGCCAGCAGAATGACAATTGATTATTCTTAATCGAGAATGATGACGCCTTCCAAAGATGGGCATACCGTCGACGAATGTTGGTGACCTCTAAGCGCTCTATAAATGCGAGAGTACCTGGATCCTCAGTAACAGTAGCCAGACGACCTCAGAAGATGTCTCCCGCAGATGGAGACGAAACGTTAGGTGGAAATTTTATACGTCGACCACGGCCTCTCAGCCTGGAAGTTTTAACTGAAGACAACACCGGCCGTGAAAGCCTACATTGTATAATTAATACAGGGACTGTTAATGCTGCTTGTGGATATCGCTGGAGTTCTCGTCTGATGATGGCCCATGCTTGCTCGATTGGGGCAAACCTGATGGTCGAGGAGGCCAAGGCAACAGCTCGACACTCTGTAGAGCAGTATGTGGTCGACCGTTATCCTGTTGGAAAACACCGCCTGGGACGCTGTCCATGAATGGCAGCACAACATTTCGAATCACCAGATTGACGTAAAAATTTGCAGTGATGGTACGTGGGGTAACCACGAGAGTGCTCCTGCTGTCATAAGAAACCGAGCCCCAGACCATAACTGTTGTTGTTGCTGTGGTCTTCAGTCCTGAGACTGGTTTGATGCAGCTCTCCATGATACTCTATCCTCTGCAAGCTTCTTCATCCCCCAGTACCTAATGCAGCCTACATCTTTTTGAATCCGCTTAGTGTATTCATGCCTTGGTCTCCCTCTACGATTTTTACCCTCCACGCTGCCCTCCAGTACTAAACTGGTGATCACTTGGTGCGTCAGAACATGTCCTACCAACCGGTCCCTTCTTCTTGTCAGGTTGTGTCACAAACTCCTCCCCAATTCTATTCAATACTTCATCCTTAGTTATGTGATCTACCTATCTAAACTTCAACATTCTTCTGTAGCACCACATTTCGAAAGCTTCTATTCTCTTCTTGTCCAAACTATTTATCGTCCATGTTTCACTTCCACACACGGCTCCATACAAATACTTTCAGAAACGACTTCCTGACACTTAAATCTATATTCGATGTTAACAAATTTCTCTTCTTCAGAAACGCTTTACTTGCCATTGCCAGTCTACATTTTATGTCCTCTCTACTTCGACCATCATCAGTTATTTTGTTCCCCTAATAGCAAAACTCCTTTACTACTTTAAATGTCTCAGTTCCTAATCTAATTCCCTCAGCGTCACGCGACTTCATTCGACTACATTCCATTATCCTCGTTTTACTTTTGTTGATGTTCATCTCATATCCTCCATTCAAGGTACTGTCCATTCCGTTCAACTGCTCTTCCAAGTCCTTTGCTGTCTCTGACAGAATTACAATGTCATCGGTGAACCTCAAAGTTTTTATTTCTTCTCCATGGATTTTAATACCTACTCCGAATTTGTCTTTTGTTTCCTTCACTGCTTGCTCAATATACAAATTGAATAACATCGGGGAGAGGCTACAACCCTGTCTCACTCCCTTCCCAACCACTGCTTCCCTTTCATGCCCCTCGACTCTTATAACTGCCATCTGGTTTCTGTACAAATTGTAAATAGCCTTTCGCTCCCTGTATTTTACCCCTGCCGCCTTCAGAATTTGAAAGAGAGTATTCCAGTCAACATTGTCAAAAGCTTTCTCCATGTCAACAAATGCTAGAAACGTAGGTTTGCCTTTTCTTAATCTAGCTTCTAAGATAAGTCTGAGGACCAGTATTGCCTCACGGGTTCCAATATTTCTACGGAATCCAAACTGTCCTTCCATAAGGTCGGCATCTACCAGTTTTTCCATTCGACTGTAAAGAATTCGCGTTAGTATTTTGCATCCGTAACTTATTAAACTGATGGTTCGGTAATTTTCACATCTGTCAAAGCCTACTTTGTTTGGGATTGGAATTATTATATTCTTCTTGAAGCCTGAGGGTATGTCGCCTGTCTCATACATTTTGCTCACCAGATGTAAGAGTTTTTTTAGGACTGGCCATAACTATAGTGGTAGATGCGATGTGTCTAGCGCGTAGACAGGTTGGTTTCAGGCGCTCATCTGGCCTATTTCTAACCAACACACGGCCGTCAGTGCAATCGAAGCAGGATCGGCCTTCTTCAGAAAACACAACGGACCTATACTCCGCCTTCCAATGAGCTCACGCATTATACCACTTAATTCGCAGACGGCGATGCTTTGGGGACAGTGAAATGCACGATGCAGGGCGACTGACTCAGAGCTCTGTGACGGTTCATTGCGCCACTGCGGTGCCAACTGCTGCTCAGACTGCTGCTGCAGATGCAGTACGATGCACCACAGCCTCAGGACAAACACGATGATCTTCCCTTCTGGCAGTGAAACGCGGCAGACCCTACCTTACCGTATCCACCGCTGCCAGCAGTCATGTACAGTGGCTATTCCTGCTAAGCCTTTCTGTAGGATCGCAGAAGCAAGATCCATCGTCTCGTTCAAACTCAGTGAGCTGTTGATAACGGCGACTTCGTCGTTTTAAAGTCACTCTTGACCAACATCAGACTCACCACGTCAATCTCAAATGTATTTAAGGGTAGGTTTACTATCTTTAGTCCGAAAAAAACACGTTCTTTGAGAGTTTTTTTTATCCTCGGAATGTGTTATAGATATCAATGTCAAATTTGGACAAAATGTTTATTGATATTTCCTACACAAACTGAAATTTTTTCGACCTGAAATGTCGAACAGCAAAGGCGGAAGTGCCGTCGGAACGAAGCAAAATTTCGATTTAGTCCTCCACGCGCGGTATGTCACAAGTCAGCCGGCACGTCTGAAATCAAAATTGAGTTGACGCTAACGAAGTGTATAAGATTCTTCAGGAGTTGTACCTCGCTTAAGTTATCTGGACCATAGGAAACAAAATGGCGGCCATTTGAAAAAAATAGTGCTTTTTTCATCGATCTTTCGACTTCATCGGCCAAGTAAAAATATTTATATTTGATGGATCGGAATAAAAGTGGTACAACTCCTAGACAATTTAGTTAGCTTCGTCGGAAACAAAGAATCATGCCAACCGGTTCAGTATATTTGAAGTTACCATACCGCGTGATATTTCGAGGAAGACGGCTCAAATGGTTCAAATGGCTCTGAGCACTATGGGACTTAACATCTGAGGTCATCAGTCCCCTAGAACTTAGAACTACTTAAACCTAACTAACCTAAGGACATCACACACATCCATGCCCGAGGCAGGATTCGAACCTGCGACTGTAGCGCCAAAACTGCACGGCCACCGCGGCCGGCTCGAGGAATACGGGTTTCAAGCTTTGACTACATGTAAATGCAATATTATGCAACGTACGTTCAATCTGCTATTTCGGGTCCGTAAACTAGTGTTTCCTCTTCCTCATAGAGGGCGTTCTGCTCGATCTGGACCACCCTGCGCTGCTCCAGAGCTGCTCGTACGGCCGGTGACAAGCAGTTTTCGGCCGCTTGAAACCGGTGGTCGTCCGAATGCTTGGTGAACTGCGTCGAATGAAGTCCCAGGGTGGGGTCCATCGTTGTCATGGTCTTCAGAATTGCAGAATACCCTTCGTTGAAGCTGCTCACTGCCAGGAAAGTCGCAATCTCCACAGTCTTCGCACCAGAATGCAAATGCTTGGCGGCTAACTTCGAAACACAAGCGTTCAGGAAGGATGCTCTCTGCAGGAGGCAGTGGGTGGATGATGGCGAGGTTACTGATGTAGTTAGACGTTGGCTCCGACTTCGATCAGTGGCATCATGTGGGCATAAATGCCCTCCCAGTAAGGTGGCGTAAGGCCATGCCATTGAACAGAGATTATGTTGAAAAATAAGGATTTGTAGCCAATCAACTGGGTATAATTTGGTGCACTGGATTCCTCAATAAAACCGACTGACTTTCAGAAAAGCAAGGGGAAATCAATGGGTCGATCTGCAGTGAAGATATGGCTAACCGCCGGCCAGTGTGGCCGATTGGTACTAGGCACGTCAGTCTGGAACCGCGCGACCGCTACGGTCGCAGGTTCGAATCCTGCCTCGGGCATGGATGTGTGTGATGTCCTTAGGTTAGTTAGGTTTAAGTAGTTCTAAGTTGTAGGGGACTGATGACCTCAGAAGTTAAGTCCCGTAGTGCTCAGAGCCCCATATGGCTAACCGCCTGCGGGCGAGTTTTGCACGCAGCCCACAGAAATCGACGAACAGAGCAAGCAGGGCCGAAGCCTTACCTCTTGCAATTGCTTCAAGCCCAGGCTCGCCACGACAAAGTCAGTATTTTCGGCACAGTTGCAGCAGCTTTATGGAAGAGGATGGGTTTTATCAGAAACTCATATTCAATGATGAATCAACGTTTTTGTGAATGGCACTATCAACAGTCACAATGTGTGAATCTGGGTGCCAGAGAATCGCCATTCTATCGTGTATCGCATTCGAGATTCACCAAAATCCTTTTTTTCTTTTTAGTCTCACTGTTTAAAGCTTACGGTTCCTTTTCCTGCTGCGAAAGGACGATTACATGACACATGTACCTGGACAGGTTGGAAAATTGGCTCATGTCACAACTGGAAATCGACAGTGTGGACTTCATCTACCAGTAGGATGGTGCTTCAACCCACTTCCAGCACGATGGTCGTGAATTCTTGAACAGAAAATTGGGAAGCCGATGAATCGGTCATGGTGGGGTTGATGGTCAGCAATTCATGTCACGGCCTCCACGCTCTCTCGATCTAATCCTATGGACTATTGAACGCCCTTCGTATGATACACATTAACAAGGGGACCTTCCATACTGTAAATCATGGATTTTGATGCACTTCAAATATGTTGTAGAGCCACTTACGGTGAGTACCTGGCTATCCGGTTTTTTAGCGACGGGCCTTGGTTTTTGAGAAAATCGATTTTGAAGTTCATTGCGCGCTTTGTATACTCGTAACATGTCATATATACCGAGCAAATCAGCGTATCGGTAAAGGTTCAGGGCTACCGCGCTGACGGTACCGTGTTCGAATCCTGCTCGCGGAGTAGATTCTCGGCGTATTTAATGGCATCAGTGATGTCGCCTTTAGATTCTTCGTTGAACTCCTCTACTTGTGGATCTTCTTCTGGCTGCACTACTGCAGAAACACTTGGTTCTTCCATTTCACAGAATTTTTCTAACTCACGGCACTAGAGATGCTTTACGAGCAACTGACGCTGTAGTTAGATGCGAACGTAAAGGAATGCAACTCGCATCCTCATTGGCAGCAACTAGGAGCTGGGGTCCCCGTTACGGCTAACGGAATTCACGGAAGAGGGCACGATAATGGGCCGAGATCGATTTCAGGTAATACAATAAACGACCGTTGTACGAACATTTCGAACTCCAACTGCGAACCACAAACGGAATGAATATCTGAAAAAATTAATAACTGAATATATCTTTATAATTTCGCACACTTTACACTGTTTGTTGATATTCTTTGAAATAAAATTGGAAAGTTCTGTCGATTTTGAAGGAAAAAAAGTACGCGAGCAGGATTCGAAGACGGTACCTATAGCGCGGTAGCTGTGAAATTTTACCGCTGCGCTACGCTGACTTTCTCGGAATGTATGTAGCCTAATGTTACAGGTGCACAAACTTCAAAATCGATTTTCTCAAGAACCAAGGCCTGTCGCTAAAAAAACCGGACAGCCAGGTACTCGGGGTAAGTGCCTCTACAACATACTTGAAGCGCATCAAAATCCGTAATTTACAGTATGGAGGGTCCCTTTGTAAGTCGTGCGGTTGGTATCACCTCACGAATTCCTACATTTCTCGAGTACCCAAACTGTTCTTTCCCGAGCTCAGGTATCAGTGGCTTGGTACCTCTGTAAATAATACGCACTAGTTTCTGCTAGTGCGAATTATTAAACTGAATATCGTGTTATACTACATAATCTGTTAGTTGATGTTACGAATAAGAAATAAATATTTCGGGAAGAAAAAATTTTCCGTTGTGCTAGATACGACGTAACTGTTAAAATCCTTTTGAAAAATATACTGCCTTACAAAAAGTGTGAAAGCACGGTCCGATGTTTGTGTAACTTCGCACGCGTATGCGCCGTCGGAGGGTGTTGCAAGTTGCAATTCTATATGACACGTAGTAAGGCAACCAGACTGTATTAATGTTGTCCGTGTTTAGTGTCGTTACCACGCCAAGTAGCCTACATAAGGGGCGTGAACAGCGCAATATGTTGAGAGACCACTGTGAAGGAACGGAGGAGTCGTATACGTGTATGAGACAGCGTTATCAGCACCTGGCAGAGTTTCAAGGGGACCTCATTGCGAGTTTCCATTTGGCGGGCAGGTCAGGTTTCATCTACATCTACATAGATACTCCACAAGACACCGTGTGGTGCGTGATGGAGGGTACCCAGTACCGCTACTACTCGTTTCCTTTGCTGTTCCAATCAAAAACAACCCTATTTTCTGGTGTCTTAAAAAAATGTCTCTGAGCACTATGGGACTTAACATTTGAGGTCATCAGTTCCCTAGAACATAGAACTACTTCAGCCTAACTAACCTAAGGACATCACACACATCCATGCCCGAGGCAGGATTCGAACCTGCGACCGTAGCGGTCGCACGGTTCCAGACTGAAGCGCCTAGAACCGCTCGGCCACAACGGCCGGCTCTCGTGTCTTACCTTCGCGGTCCTTACGCGCAGTGTATGTTGGCGGTAGTAGTAGAGTCGTCCGGATGTCAGCTTCAGATGACGGTTCTCTACATTTTCTCAGTAGTGTTTCTCTAAAAGAGCGTCGCCTTCCCCCCAAAGATTCCCATTTGAGTTCCCGAAGCATCTCCGTAATACTGGCATGTAGTTGGAATCTACTGCTAAGAAATCTAGCAGCCCGCCTCTGAATTTCTTCGATGTCTTCCTTTAATCCGACGCGGTGCTGATCCCAAACACTTTAGTAGTACTCAAGAATAGGTCGCAACAGCGTCCTCCATGAGGTCCCCCTTTACAGGTGAACTACTCTTTCCCACAATTCTCCCAATAAACCGAAGTCGCCCATTTCCCTTCTCTACCGTATTTCTCACATACCTGTTCCATTTCATATCGCTTTGCAGCGTTACGTCCAGACACTTACGATTTGGCTGTGTCAAGTAGGACAATCCGAACATTACAGGTTTGTTCTTACTACTCACCCGCGTTAACTTAGATTTTTCCTCTTCAGAGCTAGCTGTCATTCATCACACCACCTAGAAATTTTGCCTAAGTCGTATCTTCCAACTATCAATCAACTTCGACAGCTTACCATACACCACAGCATCATCAGCGAACAACGGCGCACCCTGTCCACCAAATCATTTATCTATATAGGGAACACTTCCCTGGGGCACTACTGACGATGCCCTTGCCTCAGATGAACACTCCAACGTACTGGGATCTATTACTTAAAAAGTCTTCGAGCCACTCACGTCTCTGTGAACTTCGTTAACAGCCTGCAATGGTGCACCGTGTCAAATGCTTTCCGTAAATGTAGAAATAAGGAATCTGCCTGTTGCCCATCCATAGTTCTCAGTGTCTCATGTGTGAAAAGGCCAAACTGAGTTTCGCACAAGTGATGCTTTCTACATCGTGCTGATCCGTGGACGTAAGCTCTTCAGCCTCAAGAAAGTTTAATATATTTAGATTGAGAATATGTCGAAACGATTCTGCACCAAACCGGTTAGGTTTGTGGGGCATTTGAATGTGACCGTGACACGATGTTGCCCGTCTGGGAAGGTGAGAGCGGGCATAGTCGTCGCCTGACCATTACGACACACTACCACCATATTGTGCTAGTTCATCTAACCCCTTCACTTCAGCGTCTGCCATCCGAGACGCAGTAACGGACCCCCTGTAACACTGTGTCATCCCAGACCATTGGTCTGAGACTAGCACCACCTAGAGTAGGAAATAACGATCCCATATGTAAGCTGCTGTTAACACCATACCAAATGGGTCAAATGGCTCTGAGCACTATGTGACTTAACTGCTGTCGTCATCAGTCCCCTAGAACTTAGAACTACTTAAACCTAACTAACGTAAGGACATCACACACATCCATGCCCGAGGCAGGATTCGAACCTGCGACCGTAGCGGTCACGCGGCTCCAGACTGTAGCGCCTATAACCGCACGGCCACGTCTGCCGGCCGCCATACCACAACTGGTTGCTCTGAAGTGGTGCGTGGCTGGGAAGCATGGACGTCTGATGACTGGCGTCGCATTGTGTTCAGTGATGAATCGCGGTTCTGCACTACCTGGAATCACTGTCGTCAGCTACGACCTTGGGAGAGGTCCCAGTCTTTGTTTCGGAAAGGCACTGCGGTGTTATTCCTCGATTGATGGTGTGGGAGCCATTGGATGTGACTTATCACAGCTGGTAATGATTGGGAAAACACTGACAGCACAACGGTACGCCAGACTCATCTTGCGTCCTCAGGTATTTCGAGCGAGGTGGCACAGTGTAAAACACACTGGACTCACATTCGGGAGGGCGAAGGTTCAAACCCACGTCCGGCCAGTCAGATTTAGGTTTTTCGTGATTTCCCTAAATCGCTCCAGGCAAATGCCAGGATGGTTCCTTGGTATGGTCGATTTCCTTCCCCATCCCTGACACAATCCTAGCATGTACTCCGTCTCTAATGACCTCGATGTAGACGGGACATTAAACCCAATCGCCGGCCGGAGTGGCCGTGCGGTTCTAGGCGCTACAGTCTGGAGCCGAGCGACCGCTACGGTCGCAGGTTCGAATCCTGCTTCGGGCATGGATGTGTGTGATGTCCTTACGTTAGTTTAATTAGTTCTAAGCTCTAGGCGACTGATGACCTCAGAAGTTAAGTCGCATAGTGCTCAGAGCCATTTGAACCATTTGAAACCCAATCTTCGTTCCTCTTTCCTTCTTCAGGTGTCAGCTCTCATTCGACAGTGGTGCCAAATTTCAACAGGACAATGCAAGTCCGCAGACGACCCGTGTTTTTAAGTCCTGTCTGCGTGGAGCTTGGTTAAGCCGTCGGCACACGGACCGTGCATCCGATCGTTGAGCGTTGAGCGTGCCAAGTTTCTGACGTCAGATATTCTGAGAGTGCGTCTGAGCGTTGACCAATCAGATAGCACAACGCCACCTGCGTCACACGCACGCCGTCTCCCTTCAGTACAGAGTTGTGAGGCTTATTTCAAGCCTATACGTATATATGCCGTTTATAAGCACCAGCAAATAGAGAATCACTGGAAAACCCGTTGTTAACTATGAGATTCGTTCCAATAAAATAATAAGAAACACCGTATACGGGGCAAAATAATTATTGTAACTTGCGTATATGAGAGTATGCTATTTGAAGGCAGCGACACACTGAACATCCACCCAAAACGCATTGTTCTTGGTACAACATGTTATAATTAAATTTCAGTTGGTAACATATCTACGATTAAGGGTTTCAGGAAGTTGTAACATGCTAAGATTTGAAAGAAGCAGTGTGTTGTTGGTTTAGCGTGATGTGTATCGTCAGTAATTCGTATTGTGTTGTTTGTTACGGCGGTGGTTCGCGTCTCTACACTTCCAAGTTTTTTTCGTAACATTAGCGTTTTTATTAGGTTCTGATACTTTATTACTAGTTTAATGTAAGTATATGATGTTATGTAAATATAAGTTCACCGTTTTCAGAGGGGTGACTATTCCTTCGGCTTAATCTACAGGATAGCTTGTGCTACTTGTGTAAAGATATTTTGCTCCTTTTTCTTTTACGCTTCGTAATTCACAAGTTGCAAAGATTCTGCTACTGTCTAGGAACAGTGATCAAGTAAGACTGACCTTGGGGTTTCACTAAAATGTGGGAATGATGAAGTAATGTTTATCTTATGCGGAGAAGTATTCAAAATTTGTACCGCACTGTTTGTAATGGAACTTTTATAAGCCTGTGTCCTTATTGATTGGACATGGTACTTTCCTTTTCGTGGACGATGAAGGAAATGTGCATTTTAATAGAGCTAAGCGTAGGAATTTTCCGCGCGCCTGTGGAGTAAACAGTGTGATTTACGAACTAGAAACATCCCGCAACTGCCGCTGGAGTGCGCTGTGATGGCATATCCCACGTTGGGGCCCACGTACCGTATGCACAAGTCGCATCATTTCTGAGCGTTCTTCAGCACGTTGAACTTAGCACGCTCAACGTTGACGTTCCATAGCACGGTCCGTGTGCCGACGGCTTTACTTCCGTGGCCAGGCCCTAGAACTGTCCTCTTCGAACTCGAGGCGGATCAGCTCATACGTTGGATGCCATTCCCAACAGTATCAGGCTAAAGAAACTGTATGGTCATATTGACAATTGAGCTCACACTCCCAAGTCCTTCATATATTGCCGGCCGCGGTGGACGAGCGGTTCTAGGCGCTTCAGTCTGGAACCGCGCGACTGTTACGGTCGCAGGTTCGAATCCTGTCTCAGGCATGGATGTGTGTGATGTCCTTAGGTTAGTTAGGTTTAATTAGTTCTAAGCTCTAGGCGACTGATGACCTCAGAAGTTAAGTCCCATAGTGCTCAGAGCCATTTGAACCATCTTTATATATTTGACGCGATACTGTAATTACTGAAATAATATCAGATACCATCGCAATTCCTTTTTTTTTTTTTTTTTTTTTTTTTTGTTCAGGCAATGGATTTGTTTCCAGCACAAACGCAGTTCGAAGAATTTACCGATTTCAACCCTGAGGAGCCATCTTCAGTCCATACTAAGTATATGGATGGCTGACTGTGGATGACCAAATAGTACTAAAGAAAAAGAAAATCATAAGCAAGGAAAGTCACTGGGAGTGAAGTACTGCTTCATTCCTATAGTCAGAAGATGGCCAGTCATGGCAGGAACTAGTAATATCTCGTTGACACTACACGTGATTGTGCTGGAAAAAAGATTATTAACGAATAATTATTATTCGCAGAGAGGAATAGCCCCTTCAACCGCGCTTCCTTTAAATTTTTTACTGCAACAAAAATATGTATTTGATTAATGCTCTCGGCTCTTACTGGAACCTACAGAAGCTATCATATTCCTCCTGAGAGCAGACTTTGTCGGCCAGACAATAGAGTGCGTGCCAGAGCGTCCGCTGGCCTCTGCTGGAGCCGCCACTCCATCCAAACAAGCTGGAGAGAACTGGATAGCAGTGTGGAGCTGTCGGAATGCTCGGGCCTCGCATTCCCTGCCCTGGACACTGTCCGGCTGGAATCCTGGGGGTGCGGAATCTGGGAGGCCGGAGGCGGCGTGCCTCGCGTTCCGGGAATGGGAGCGGGGTGCGGGGGGCGGAGGCGGAAAAAAAGAGAAGGCAGCGCCGGCGGCAGCCAATATACGGCGTCCGGCGGCGCCCCTCCCACAGGGCAGCAGCAGGCTGTTGTTTGGCCGCCGACAGGGGGCGGAATGTGGGCGCCGGACGGGACCTGGCAGTGTCGGCGGCGACGGCGGCGGCTGCAGGGCTGCGAATTTATCCCGCATGGGGGTTGCTTGCTGAGTCACGAGGGGGGCAGAGACGACGCCAGGGACGGCAGTTCATTCCTGCGAGTCAGTCGCATTACAAAAAAGTTGCTCCTCCAACCGGACTCTGTGGTATAAAATGAGAACCTATCGCTTCTGCCTTAAAAAAGAAAGAAAAATCACATACACATAAAATCCAGGGATACCAGCTGCGACATAGTCGCGTGTATGAACAGTAATCGAATACTCTCAAAAGTTTTTTTTTATTCCAGTCTTTGACCACAATATCAATTCTTTTGACGATGACCAGTTTCAGTCCGTAATGACCATCCTCAGATATTTTTTACACCATGTCCTAAAGTGATAAGGCCGTAATTTCATCGTCAAAAGATATAAATATAGCCGGCCGGAGTGGCCGAGCGGTTCTAGGCGCTACAGTCTGGAATCGTGCGACCGCTATGGTCGCAGGTTCGAATCCTGCCTCGGGCATTGATGTGTGCGATGTCCTTAGGTTAGTTAGGTTTAAGTGGTTCTAAGTTCTAGGGGACTGATGACCTCAGACGTTAAGTCCCATAGTGCTCAGAGCCATTTGAACCACATAAATATAGTCATCACAGCATTGTCACATAGATCTAAAATAAGGTGTAGAACAGGCCACAACGTCCACACAGTCATTACTGAGTTGCAATAGTGACTGTGTGGACGATGTAGCCTATTCTACAATTTATTTTATATTTATGTGACAATACTGTGCTGACTATATTTATATGTTTTGACCATGCCATTATAGCCTTATCACTTTAGGACGTGATGTACAAAAGATCCGAGGATGATCATTACGGACTGAAACCGGTCGTCGTCAAAAGAACTGATATTGTGATCAAAGACTGGAATAAAAAACAAATCCAGTGATTTTGTCCAAATTCTCATCCCAGAGAATGGAAACACAGGAACCCCAGCGAAGGACATTTTTGTAGTGAGTGGGAATTTTAAGATCTATTTGTATTTTCCTTTAATCCATTTTACCACTTTCGATTCTTGATGGATCAGCTCTATTTACATTACAGGATGAACACAGTCTTTCGCTGATTACAAAAGTGTGTTAGATACAGCAATGTGGTTAGTTGCAAATGGTAGCTTAACCTGTAAAGGTTTTTACGCTGTGACGTATTCTTTTTTTTTTTTTTTTTTTTGTCATCAGTCTACTGACTGGTTTGATGCGGCCCGCCACGAATTCCTTTCCTGTGCTAACCTCTTCGTCTCAGAGTAGCACTTGCAACCTACGTCCTCAATTATTTGCTTGGCGTATTCCAATCTCTGTCTTCCTCTACAGTTTTTTCCCTCTACAGCTCCCTCTAGTACCATGGAAGTCATTCCCTCATGTCTTAGCAGATGTCCTATCATCCTGTCCCTTCTCCTTATCAGTGTTTCCCACATATTCCTTTCCTCTTCGATTCTGCGTAGAACCTCCTCATTCCTCACCTTATCAGTCCACCTAATTTTCAACATTCGTCTATAGCACCACATCTCAAATGCTTCGATTCTCTTCTGTCCCGGCTTTCCCACAGTCCATGTTTCACTACCATACAATGCTGTACTCCAGACGTACATCCTCAGAAATTCCTTCCTCAAATTATGGCCAGTATTTGATATTAGTAGACTTCTCTTGGCCAGAAATGCCTTTTTTGCCATTGCGAGTCTGCTTTTGATGTCCTCCTTGCTCCGTCCGTCTTTGGTTATTTTACCGCCTAGGTAGCAGAATTCCTTAACTTCATTGACTTCGTGACCATCAATCCCGATGTTAAGTTTCTCGCTGTTCTCATTTCTACTACTTCTCATTACCTTCGTCTTTCTCCGATTTACTCTCAAACCATACTGTGTACTCATTAGACTGTTCATTCCGTTCAGCAGATCATTTAATTCTTCTTCACTTTCACTCAGGATAGCAATGTCATTAGCGAATCGTATCATTGATATCCTTTCACCTTGTATTTTAATTCCACTCTTGAACCCTTCTTTTATTTCCATCATTGCTTCCTCGATGTACAGATTGAAGTGTAGGGGCGAAAGGCTACAGCCTTGTCTTACACCCTTCTTAATACGAGCACTTCGTTCTTGATCGTCCACTCTTATTATTCTCTCTTGGTTGTTGTACATATTGTATATGACCCGTCTCTCCCTATAGCTTACCCCTACTTTTTTCAGAATCTCGAACAGCTTGCACCATTTTATATAGTCGAACGCTTTTTCCAGGACGAAAAATCCTATGAAAGTGTCTTGATTTTTCTTTAGCCTTGCTTCCATTATTAGCCGTAACGTCAGAATTGCCTCTCTCGTCCCTTTGCTTTTCCTAAAGCCAAACTGATCGTCACCTAGCGCATTCTCAATTTTCTTTTCCATTAATCTGTATATTATTCTTGTAAGCAGCTTCGATGCATGAGCTGTTAAGCTGATTGTGCGATAATTCTCGCACTTGTCAGCTCTTGCCGTCTTCGGAATTGTTTATTCATATACATAAACACAAAAGGTGGAGTAAGCGTGGGGAAATTGGAGTCAGAAGAATTTGAAATAAATAACGGAGTTAAGCAGGGAGATGCCCTGTCTCCGCTACTTTTTAATTTAGTCCTATAATATATATTGTACGAATGGCAGCCGATAATTCAGAGGGTGTGGAGTTAAATGGAAATATTAAGATATTAAGGGTATGCATATGATCCAAACATCATTAGCGATAGGAAAGAATCTGTAACAGCAAATGCGAATGCGTTAATCTAGGCTAGTAGAGATGTAGGTCTAAGGATAAGAGAAGACAAAACTAAATACCTGGTTACTACTAGAATGTCAACAGTAGTAGCTCAGGAAATGTTAAGAGTTGGAGACAGGCAGTTTGAAAAAGTGAACACATTTAAGTATCTAGGCGTGGACATCACTTCGAGAAATGAGATTGAATCCGAAGAATGATTACGTTCGGGAAATGCGTGCTACTTCTCACTGAAGAGATTACTTTCATCACGTGTATTGTCTAGGAATTTAAAGATTAGAATACACAAAACTATTATTCTACCAGTTATACTGTATGGGTGTGAGACATGGTCTCTCAATGTGCAAAATGAAAAGCCGTTTCGAGTATTTGAAAACAAAATTTTGAGGAAAATTTTCGGAGCAAAAAGGGATGACATTAGCGAAGATTGGCGAAAACTGCATAACGAAGAGGTTCACGAACTCTATTCAAGACCTGACATAACCAGTATTATTACATCACGTAGGCTGCGATGGGCGGGACACGTAGCTCGATTGGATGAGAGCAGGGCAGCGCGCAAGTACTGGTAGGGCACCTAGAGGGAGAACGTCCTGTGGGGAGACCGAGGCGTAGATGGGAGGACAATGTGAAGGCTGATTGAAAAGCCTAGGTATTGAAGGTGAATGGAAGGAAATAGCCCAAGACAGGGACAGGTGGCGAAAATACGTTGCTGCGGTAATGGACTCTCGAGTCCGATATGACCAGTGAGTGTGTGAGTGTGTGTGTGTGTGTGTGTGTTTGTGTGTGTGTGTGCGTGTGTGTGTGACGTATTCATGTGTTTTCTGCCATTGCTAATATTTCACCTTTACTCTGCTGGAACGCAGATGCATGAGCGCTCTGGAGAAATAGTGGATGAGATCCTTTACTCTGTTTTCACTGTAATCTGTGGTGCGCTTGGTTGACAATCAGCTAAGCAGCGTTATGCAGCGTTGGGGCATTCTTATTATAGGCACAGTAGCAAGCAGTTGAGTTTTTGAGAAGGACATCTTATATTTGTGAATCTGGGAGAAATTATCTGGAATACTTTATTATGGAGATGCAAATTTCTTAGTAAAGGTATTTTCTTGACTGTATAGGTGGAAAAGATTTTTGGAAGAATCTACATTACATATATACTCCGCTAGTCACCAAGCGGTGTGTGGCGGAGGGCACAATTCGCGCCGAAGTCATATCCCCCCCCCTCTGTTCGACGCGCGGATCGCGTGAGGGAAAACGACTGTCTAAACGCCTCAGTAAGAGCTCTAATTGCCCTTGTCTTTGAATGGTGATCATTGCGCGATGTGAAAGTTGGTCGTAATAGTATATGCTCTACATCCTCGGTGAAGATCGGATTTCGGAATTTAGTGAGCAGCCCCTTCTGTTCAGTGCGCCGTCTATCTGCAAGTGTGTCCCACAAATCTATGAGATTTGTAACGCTCTCGCGGTGGCTAAATGTACCACAGTCACGAATCTTGCCGCTCTTCTTTGGACGAACAATACTCTAACACTGGACGAACTAACGTATTGTAAGCATTTCCTTTGCTGAAGGACTGCATCGCTTCAGGATTCTACCAATAATCCGCAATCTAGAGGTCGCCTTACTCGCTACTTGTGTAATCTGATCATTCCGTTTGAGATCACTTCGAACAGTCACATCCAGATACTTGACGGACGTTGCCGCTTCCAAAGACTGGGCATTTATTTTGTACTCGTATATTAATGGGGATTTTCGCCTTGTTGTACGCAGGAGGTTATAGTTACTAATCTTGAGAGATAACTGCCAGGCATTACACCACGCATTTATTTTCTGCAAATCCTCATTGATTTGTTCACAACTTTCGTGTGATACTACTTTCCTGTAGGCTACAGCATCATTGGCAAACAGTCTAATGACGCTGTTAATACCATCAACCAGATAGTTTATGTAAATCGTAAAAAGCAGAGGACCCATTACGCTGCCCTGGGGCACACCTGAAGTTACTCTTGTTTCTGTTGAAGTTACCCGTTCAGGGCGACATACTGTTCCCTGTCAGAAAACTCTCTATCTAACCGCATATGTCATCGGATAGACCGTAAGCACGCACTTTTTGGAGCAAGCGACAGTGTGGAACTGAGTCGAACGCCTTTCGAAAGTCGAGAAATATGGCATGAACCTCGGAGCCGGTATCTAGAGCCTGTTGTATATCTTGGACATAGAGGGCCAGCTGTGTCTCGCATGACCGCTGTTTCCTAAAACCGTGCTGGTTTCTGCAGAAGAGCCTCTCGGTCTAAAAAGGTCCATTATGTCTGAATACCAAATATGTTCCATGATTCTACAACAAATCGATGTCGGTAATTATGTGCATCCGATTTCCTACACTTTTTGTAAATTGCTATGACCTGCGCCTTCTTCCAGTCCCGTGGAACGTTCCACTGTTCGAATGATCTCTTATAGATGATGGATAAGAATGTGCTATATTTGTAGCACAGTCAACATATAATCTTACGGGGATACCGTCTGGGCCAGATGCCTTCCTCGCGTCTAAGGATCTTAACTGTTTTACAATCCCAGATACACTAAATACCATGTCAGCCATCCTTGCGTTTGTTCGATAATTAAAAGGGGGAATGGTGCTGCATTTCTCTACGTAAACGAATTTCTTTAAAGCTAGGTTTAGTATTTCGGCCTTCTGTTTATCATCGTCAGTTACATTACCCGTACTGTCAACAATGAAGGTATTGAATTATTTATAGCGTTCATAGATTTTATGTACGGCCAAAATTCTTTGGGGTTATTTTTAGAATCTGCAGTTAAAATATTCCTTTCAAATTCGTTAAAAGAATCCTTCTGACAGCTGCTTTCATTTCGCTTAATTTCTGTTTGTCAGCGGGGCAGTGACTACATTTAAAACGACTGTGCAAATTTCTCTGCTTTCTCAGCAACTTCATAACATGTTTGTTGAATACTAAAATCTAACCAATGCATGCCCAGCAATGAAATGTTCGTTTGTCAGACCTATTAACTGAAGGAAGTCTTTGTCCCTTAGGTAAATAATAATATTCATGACTAGTGTTAATTTAATCTCTTTGTTTTTATTATGCCACAAATAACGCAATTGCTTTAAAGGTCTGTAATTTTTATAATGAGTGACTTGTTAGTGTTCCTATGCTGTACAGTCTCTTTTGAGAATTTCCGCCTGCTTTACTGGGTTGTAACGTGCTCGCCTAACATGCAAACGGGCCCGGGTTCGATTCCCGGCCGGGTTGGATATTTTCCCCGCTCGGTGACTGGGTGTTGTGTTGTCCTCATCATCATTTCATCCTCATCATTGGCGCACAAGTCGCTCAATGTGGCGTCGACTGGTATAAGTCTTGCACATGGCCGCCAAACTTCCCCGGATGGGGCCTGCCCGCCAATGTTGCCATACCCCAGTTAATTTTCTTTTTCTTTCTTTTTTTTTTTAATAATAACGAGAATTAAATTTTTCAAGAAGTCTTTTCTTTAAAAAGCTGTCCTCCACCATTGTTAGTAAAGTATTAACGTTCTACAAAATTGTTAAGACTTTCGTGGCCAGTTGTTGACAAACCGCAAATAGCTCTGAGCACTATGGGACTTAACATCTGAGGTCATCAGTCCCCTGGACTTAGAACTACTTAAACCTAACTAACCTAAGAACATCACACACATCCATGTCCGAGGCAGGATTCGAACCTGCGACCGTAGCATCCGCGTGGTTCCGGACTGAAGCCCCTAGAACCTCTCGACCACAGCGGTCGGCTGACAAACTGCGTATTGACCTCTCTCTCGGGTTTTTCGGGCGTCGTTCGTCTGATGATTTTACTGACGTCAGTAAAATCATCAGACGAACGTCGACCGAAGAACCCGAGACAGAAGTCAATAGGTAGTTCATTAACGTTCTGTCGTGTGTGGATTGCACCTTACGCCACGCGCAGCCATAGATTGTTGCTGACAAGCAAAGAAAATTTATTAGTGAGGAGATTATTTTTTATCAGCTGCTGCATTTGCTGATTTCAGTTTGCTTTCGAGAAAGTCGTACATTAGAAACAAAATACCATGCTGAGCAAAAGTTACATTTCTTTCAGGGCAGATCTCACTTTGCATTCTTGTGAGCAAACAGCACGTAGTTAGAACTTTCGGGTGTCGTGCTAATAAGCAGATTAATTTATAGTGAACAGTGAAGGCAATCTTAAACAGCAAATTTTTTCCGAGTTCAACAGTATTTTATTTTGTG
This sequence comes from Schistocerca piceifrons, assembly GCF_021461385.2. Classification (NCBI taxonomy): domain Eukaryota; kingdom Metazoa; phylum Arthropoda; class Insecta; order Orthoptera; family Acrididae; genus Schistocerca; species Schistocerca piceifrons. The sequence goes on along the minus strand of NC_060147.1, from coordinate 79,523,314 downwards.
GATATTTAAAGTCAGATATGGACGTTCATGCTGCGTAACTTTCATAACTTAATTCGGTATTGAATTTCAGTTAAATAGTTTTCAGTGGGAACACAATTAGTTTCCTTTCGAATTTAATTAGATTCATTTTCACTACTCCAAATTCAGCGTTTCACTAAGATTCGAGTTTTTTTGTTGTTTTGTTTTTTCTTAACGACATTGTTCAGAGGCACAGTACAGGGCCAAGCAACCGTCAATCTTGCTCAGCAGTTGAATAGGATATCTTAAGGACGCGTTGCACGAGGAGAAAGTTCTTGAAAGAAAATAGTCACTGTTATATTTATAGATAAATTACGTAGAAAGCTTACAATCTACACGCGTGCCTGTGTCGTTTTATTTCAAATAGTAGCTGGAGTAAAGAAGTATTTATGAGTACACTTCTGCTTGTACTTTACCGCCTCAGTTGCAGGAATGGGCAGTCTTTCATCAACACGGTGCAAAGTCACACTGGGGTTATTTGTTTTCCAGTACTTGGATGAAACCTTTCCGGACACGCGAATCGTTAGACACTGTTCAACAGTATGGTCGCCCCATTCACCAGACAAGATCCATCTTGAATTTTTTTTTGTGCGGCTACGTTAAGGATAACGTATTGAGATGACCAGTTCATGACGTGCAGACTATAGGGGCATGAATGCGAGAAGCTGTAGCGGCAGTGGCGGAAGAGATACTGACAAACACGTGGAGACAAATTGAGTGTCGTCTACACTTTCCACGAGCGCCAAACGGTGGACATAGCCATAAAAAACTTGATGAGTTAATCAACCACTTGCAACAAACTGCACAGCTGTCTCGTCCAGATCCTTACAACGGAACCTCCCCATCGCACCCCCCTCAGATTTAGTTATAAGTTGGCACAGTGGATAGGCCTTGAAAAACTGAACACAGATCAATTGAGAAAACAGGAAGAAGTTGTGTGGAACTGTGAAAAAATAAGCAAAATATACAAACTGAGTAGTTCATGGGAAGATAGGCAACATCAAGGACACTGGAAACGCAGGAGCGCCATGGTCTCGTGGTAACGTGAGCAGCTGCGGAATGAAAGGTCTTTGGTTCAAATCTTCCATCGAGTGAAAAGTTTAATTTTTTATTTTCAGTTTATGTGACAAACTCTTACGTTTTCATCACTTTTTTGGGAGTGATTATCACATCCACAAGAAAACCTAAATCGGGCAAGGTAGAAGAATCTTTTTACCCATTCGCCAAGTGTACAAGTTAGGTGGGTCGACAACATATTCCTGTCATGTGACGCACATGCCGTCACCAGTGTCGTATAGAATATATCAGATGTGTTTTCCTGTGGAGGAATCGGTTGACCTATGACCTTGCGTCAAATCTTGTCGGTTCCCATTGGAGAGGCACGGCCTTTCGTCTACTAATCGCACGGTTTTGCGATGCGGTCGCAAAACACAAACTTATTACAGTGAATAGAGACGTCAATGAACGAACGGACAGATAATAACTATGCAAAAATAAAGAAAGTAAAATTTTCACTCGAGGGAAGACTTGAACCATGGTCCTCTCCTTTTGCAGCTGTTCACACTACCACGAGACCACGACGCTCCTGAGTTGACAGTGTCCATGATGTTGCCTATGTCACCCATGAACTACTCAGTTTGTATATTTTGCTTATTTTTTCACAGTTCCACACAATTTCTTCCTGTTTTCTCAATTGATCTGTGTTCACTTTATCAAGGCCTATCCACTGTGCCAACTTATAAACTAAATCTGAGGGGGGTGCGATGGGGAGGTTCCCTTGTTAGAAATAAATTTTTGCATTAAGGGAAGAATTCATGCTTACACTACACTCTATATTTTTCACATATTACAGTTAGCCGTATACCATAGTGAATTGACTGAACAGTCAAACAGAAACCAAATGGAGCTATAGAACTCAGAAATCGATGACATATTGTATACACAAAAGCAAAAATAAAGCCAGTTGATTCGATCATGAATAGATACAGTTTGTATCAGAAAGACTCATCCGATTAAAAAAAAATACAACTATCACGTTATTTGAGATACGTGCGTGAACAACGTTTAGTTGTAAAGACAAACTTTCGAGTTTTACATGGTTCCCGCTAGGTTGCAGCAGTGTTCAGTTCTAGTAAAAGTGGTGTAGGGACAACAGAAAGCGTATTGTGTTGTACTTTTTGCGCAGTGCGGGTCGGCAATAACTGTTCAGCGTGACTTTCGTACTCGGTATGGTGTGGATCCTCCTGCAGCGCAGAACATTACACGATGGCATGAACAATTCCGAGTGACAGGATGTTTATGTGAAGGAAAATGGCCGGACCGTCCCCGAGTGTCTGACACAGACGTCGAACGCATCCTCCATAGTTTCACAAGGAGTCCGCAGAAATCCGTTCGCCGTGCAGCTCGACAGCCCAACATGCCCCCGATGTCCATCTGGCGTTTGTTGAGTTGAAGTTTACACGTGAAACAACACAAAATTCAGCTACTGCAAGCTCTCCGAGAAGGTGACAAACAACAATGTGTGGAGTTCTGTAATTTCGTTCGTGGAAAAATGGAGTATGACAGTTTTCTTCCACGTGTAGTGTTTACTTACAAGGCGCTATTCCATTTAAATGGAAAGGTGAACCGTCATAATGTGAGAATATGGGGTACCTAACAACCACATGACGTTGTACATGAGAGGGAATCTCCAAAATTTAATGTGTTTTGTGTAGTTTCTCAGGGAGAGGTGTATGGTCCATTTTTCTTTGTTGAGAACACTGTTACAGGAAGCACATATCTCGATATGCTTCAGAGTTTCCTTTTCCCACAGTTCGAGACTGATTCTAAAGACTTCATTTAGCAACAGGATGAATTACTGAATTACCGAACTATGGATCGGTCCCACTGGTTCAAATGATTCAGCCTTACATTACTGGCCTCGAAGGTCACCGGACCTGACTGTATGTGATTATATCTTGTGGAGGTTTATAAAAGACTATTTATGTGTCTCCATTATCAACAACAATGAATGAACTGAGACACCACGTAGCAGTAGCTGTGGATGCTGTAAATTAAGACATGCTCGCTGCAATGGGGTAACAGTTGGAATACAGCATTGACATATGTCGGGCATCTCAATGATGATGATGAAGTCCCATACTCTTTGACAGAGCGTAGGGGAAAAGTGCGGGAGGTCTGCACTGCTGTACTAGGCAACGTCCTAGTGGAGGTGGTTTGCCATTGCCTTCCTCCGACCGCAATAAGGATGAATGATGGTGATGATGATGATGATGATGATGATGATGAAGACGACACATCCAGTCATTTCGAGGCAGGTGAAAACCCCTGACCGCTCCGGTAATCGAACCTGGGACCTCACACTCGCGAAGCGAGAACGCTACCGCTAGGCCACACGCTGCGGAATGCATCTCAACAGGGGGGGGGGGGGGGGGGGGGTCATATTGAACACCTATGAAAATGTATAACAAAAAACTTTGTGAGTTTCCTGTTCATAAAAAATGGTTCAAATGGCTGTGAGCACTATGGGACTTAACATCTATGGTCATGAGTCCCCTAGAACTTAGAACTACTTAAACCTAACTAACCTAAGGACAGCACACAACACCCAGCCATCACGAGGCAGAGAAAATCCCTGACCCCGCCGGGAATCGAACCCGGGAACCCGGGCGTGGGAAGCGAGAACGCTACCGCACGACCACGAGATACGGGCTCCTGTTCATAAAAAAATCACTGTATACACTACTGGCCATTAAAATCGCGACACCAAGAAGAAATGCAGGTGATAAACAGGTATTCATTGGAGAAATATATTATACTACAACTGAATGTGATTACATTTTCACGCAATTTGGGTGCATAGATCCTGAGAAATCAGTACCCAGAACAACCACCTTTGGCCGTAACAACGCCCTTCATGCGCCTGGGCATTGAGTCGAACAGAGCTATGATGGCGTGTACAATGCTGCCAATGCAGCTTCAACACGATACCACAGTTCATCAAGAGTAGTGACTGGCGTATTGTGACGAGCCAGTTGCTTGGGCACCATTGACCAGACGTTTTCAGTTGGTGAGAGATCTGGAGATTGTGCTGGCCAGGGCAGCAGTCGAACATTTTATGTATCCAGAAAGGCCCGTACAGGACCTGCAACATGCGGTCGTGTATTATCCTGCTGAAGTGTAGGGTTTTCCAGGGATCGAATGAAGGGTGGAGGCAGGGGTCGTAACACATCTGAAATGTAACGTCCACTGTTCAAAGTGCCGTCAATGCGAACAAGAGGTGACCGAGACGTGTAACCAATGGCACCCCATACCATCACGCCGGGCGATGACGAATACACGCTTGTAAAGTGCGTTCACCGTGATGTCGCCAAACACGGATGCGACCATCATGATGCTGTAAACAGAACCTGGATTCATCCGAAAAAATGACGTTTAGCCATTCATGCACCCAGGTTAGTCATTGAGTACAAAATCGCAGACGCTCTTGTCTGTGATGCAGCGTCAAGGGTAACCGCAGCCACGGTCTCCGAGCTGATAGTCCATCCTGCTGCAAACGTCGTCGAACTGTTCGTGCAGATGATTGTTGTCTTGCAAACGTCCCCATCTGTTGACTCAGGGATCGAGACGTGGCTGCACGATCCGCTGCCATGCGGATAAGATGCCTGTCATCTCGACTGCTAGTGATACGAGGTCGTTGGGATCCAGCAAGGCGTTCCGTATTATCCTCCTGAACTCACCGATTCCATATTCTGCTAACAGTCATTGGATCTCGACCAACGCGAGCAGCAATGTCGCGATACGATAAACCGCAATCGCGATAGGCTACAACCGGACCTTTATCAAAGTCGGAAACGTGATGGTACGCATTTCTCCTCCTTACACGAGGCATCACAACAACGTTTCACCAGGCAACGCCGGTCAACTGCTGTTTGTGTATGAGAAATCGGTTGGAAACTTTTCTCATGTGAGCACGTTGTAGGTGTCGCCACCAGGGCCAACCTTGTGTGAATGCTCTGAAAATCTAATCATTTGCATATCACAGCATGTTCTTCCGGTCGGTTAAATTTCGCGTCTGTAGCACGTCATCTTCGTAGTGTAGCAGTTTCAATGGCCAGTAGTGTACGTGTCAACACGGAATGAGTATGTGATTCTCATTTGAATGGTGTTGCGTCTTGGCAATTGGTGCTATGCATTTCACAGTGCCTGCAGGGTACGGATCGGATGATTTTGATACGCGCTGTATAACGCTAGCTGTTGTTGTTGATAACAAGTAGCTGTGAGGCATACTACATCAAGTGGTTTAATATGACCTCATCAGGGTTTGCGAGTGGTTGACAGATAGCATACAGTAGAATAAAAAATAAACCTATGGCGGACAGCTGTTTTCAGTGACGGTATGAAACGGTAGACTGTGGTGGTCGTGGAGCACCTAGGTTGGCAGCCCTGCGGCGGGCAGTCAAGATCGGAGAGGGCGATAGGTCCGCCTCCGCAGCCGGCGGGTCCGTGGGTCCAGATCCCCCGCCACATCTCCGGGTCCCGCCCCGCCCCCGCGGGGCGGCGGACATCAAAGCGGCCTGCGTCTTGTAATCACGCGGTAGGCAGCCCGCATTGTCTGACGCAGCGACCCCGCGGCGGTAGCAGCAAGTAGTCGGGACGGACTGTGGGCCCGGCTTGTGGGAACCCGGACCTCTGCTGCGTAGCCTACTGCTGCTAGGTACACGTTGTAGTTCGCAGGCGCACGTCTGCTAATCATCATAACCAGTCGTTTCGTACGAAACATTCCGGCACCCCTGTGTCCCGGCAGCATCGGCGGCGTCGCCTGCCGCACGGAAAACGAATTACATGGGGAACTGACCATGGGATGTAATCGGCCATCTTTATTGTCGGAACCGGAATAATTCTTTGCGATACGACACCAGTTTAATAAGTCACGGCTGCAAAATACTAACGCGAATTCTTTACAGACTAATCGAAAAACTGGTAGAAGCCGACCTCGGGGAAGATCAGTTTGGATTCCGTAGAAATATTGGAGCACATGAGGCAATACTGACCCTACGATTTTCTCTGCCTCGTGATGACTGGGTGTTGTGTGATGTCCTTAGGTTAGTTAGGTTTAAGTAGTTCTAAGTTCTAGGGGACTGATGACCATAGATGTTAAGTCCCGTAGTTCCCAGAGCCATTTGAACCATTTTCTGACCCTACGACTTAGATTAATGAAAGGCAAACATACGTTTCTAGCATTTGTAGACTTAGAGAAAGCTTTTGACAATATTGATTGGAATACTCTCTTTCAAATTCTGAAGGTGGCAGGGGTAAAATATAGGGAGCGAAAGGCTATTTACAATTTGTATAGAAACCAATTGGCAGTTATAAGAGTTGAGGGGCAAGAAAGGGAAGCAGTAGTTGGGAAAGGAGTGACACAGAGTTCTAGACTATCCTAGATGTTATTCAATCTGTATATTGAGCAAGCAGTAAAGGAAACAAAAGAAGAATTCGGAGTAGCAATTAAAATCCATGGAGAAGAAATAAAATCTTTGAGGTTCGGCGATGACATTGTAATTCTGTCAGAGACAAAAGGACTCGGAAGAGCAGTTGAACGGAATGGATGGTGTCTTGAAAGGAAGATATAAGATGAACATCGACAAAAGCAAAACGTGGGTAATGGAATATAGTCGAATTAAAGCGGGTGATGCTGAGGGATTTTGATTAGGAAATGAGACACTTAAAGTAGTAAAGGAGTTTTGCTATTTGGTGAGCAAAATAACTGATGATGGTCGAAGTAGAGAGGATATAAAATGTAGACTGGCAATGGCAAGGAAAGAGTTTCTGAAGAAGAGAAATTTGTTAACATCGAGTATAGATTTAAGCGTCAGGAAGTCGTTTCTGAAAGTATTTGTATGGAGTGTAGCCATGTAAGGAACTGAAACATGGACAATAAATAAAGAGAATAGATTAGATGGGTAGATCACATAACTAATGAGGAGGTATTGAGTAGAATTGGGGAGGAGTATGTGGCACAACTTGACTAGAAGAAGTGATCGGTTGGTAGGACATGTTCTGAGGCATGTAGGGATCACCAATTTAGTTTTGGAGGGCAGCGTGGAGAGTAAAAATCGTGGAGGGAGAGGTTAGGTTAGTGTTTTTTAACGTCCCGTCGACAACGAGGTCATTAGAGACGGAGCGCAAGCTCGGGTTAGGGAAGGATGGGGAAGGAAATCGGCCGTGCCCTTTCAAAGGAACCATCCCGGCGTTTGCCTGAAGCGATTTAGGGAAATCACGGAAAACCTAAATCAGGATGGCTGGAGACGGGATTGAACCGTCGTCGTCCTGAGTGCGAGTCCAGTGTGCTAACCACTGCGCCACCTCGCTCGGTTTGTGGAGGGGGACCAAGAGGCGAATACACTAAGCAGATTCAGAAGGATGTAGGTTGCAGTAGGTACTGGGAGATGAAGAAGCTTGCACAGGATAGAGCAGTATGGAGAGCTGCATCAAAGCAGTCTCAGGACTGAAGACCATAACAACAACAACAACGACACTGTCACTGAAACTCTGCGGATAACTTTGTATGGATGATGGTTGTCGCTGAAACAACCGGTTTTTTGTTAAATCGGTTTCTTGAACGCCAGTTTAACCTGATAGTGAAAACCGCTTACAATAACCGGTTTCTCAAATAACCGACTTTCGGGTTTTTATTTCTCTTACATCCAGTAATAAACTTAAAACTCGAACATGGTTACAAAATTCCGACTCGGCCTCTATCAAGACACGTTTAGTAAAAATATTAAATTAAATATGAAACAAAAGGAAACTTTGTCGGGCCACCATTCGCTGGTTTTCTCGAAAAGTGTTAAGTAGTTGGATAGTACAAGAAAATTGCTAGTATTCTTCTACTGATTCTAATTTTTTGAAATTCTGCTCAAAAATCATGTTGTAAATCGAGGATCATACCATTATTTGGCCGTGACGAATAGCGGATGCTAACTGGTGCAGAGCTCTACACTGAGGTGAAGAAAGTCGCGGGATTGCTATATGCGCATATGCAGATGGCGGTACACAAGGGAAGTTGGAAACTTTTGGTAAAGTCTTTTGGGACGAAACTGGTGAGGTTATTAGTCCTTAAGCTTACACACTACTTAATCTAACTTAAACTAACTAATGCTAAGGACCACACACACACTCATGCCCAAGGGAGGACTCGAACCTCCAACGGGCGGTGTTGTCCTCTTCGGCTGCAAGGCGGTGAAGAAATGCGCAGGAAGCATCAACTCGTTGCCGCATGTGGTCCTCAGTGTTTCCGTTAAAATCCTGTGAGAGGTGCTTCGGGAAACCTCAGGAACCAACGTGCAGAGATCATCCAGGGTGATCCGGTGACAAGACGCCTGGGGACGCGCGGCTACCCCGCGCGACAGTACACAAGGTATAAAAGTGCAGTTCGCCGGCGGAGCTGTCTTTGTACCCAGGTAATTCATGTGAAAGGTTTCCGAAGTGACTATGACCACACGACTGTGAATGCGGAATGCTTCTTGGAGCTAGACACATGGTGCATTCCATTCGGAAATCGTTAGGGAAATCAGTATTCCGAGATCCACAGTGTCAAGAGTGTGCCGAGAAAACGACATTCCAGATATTACCTCTCGCCACAGGCAACGCAGTGGCCGACGGCCTTCACTTATCGACCGAGAACAGCGGCGTTTGCGTAGATGTCAGTGCTAACAGACAAGCAACACTGCATGAAATAACCGCAGAAATCATTGTGGGACGTACGACAAACTTATCCGTTGGGAGAGTACAGCGAAACTTGGCGTTAATGACCTATGACAGCAGATGATCGACGCGAGTGCTTTACGATGAGGGTAATCCAAAATGTAAGGTCTCCTATTTTTTTCTGTGTGGCAGTTGGTCACACTGTTGTGAAGAGTGCTTCACGCGCTGTGTGTAAACATGCGCATGCCGCGCTGAGGCGCTGCCTTGGCTAGGCTGCCGTTGAGAATGGAGCTCCCGTTGGATGTTACCGCCAAGTGTGAATTGCGTGCAGTTATTTGGTTTTTGGACGCAAAGGGCACTGCTCCGATTGAAATCCATCGCCAATTGACGGAAGTGTATGGTGAGTCGTGCATGGATGTCAAAAATGTTCGAAAGTGGTGTAGAGAGTTTGCAGCTGGTCGGACAGAAATTCGCGATGAACAAAGGAGCGGGAGACCGTCAATTTCTGAGGAGACAGTGTTGAAGGTTGAGCAAAGCGTGTGTGAAGATCGGCGGATCACCCTGGATGATCTCTGCACGTTGCTTCCTGAGGTTTCCCGAAGCACCTCTCACAGGATTTTAACGGAAACACTGAGGACCACATGCGGCAACGAGTTGATGCTTCCTGCGCATTTCTTCACCGCCTTGCAGCCGAACAGGACAACTTTCTGGACTCAATTGCCACGGGTGTTGAAACGTGGGCATAGCAAAAAATGGTTCAAATGGCTCTGAGCACTATGGGACTCAACTGCTGAGGTCATTAGTCCTCTAGAACTTAGAACTAGTTAAACCTAACTAACCTAAGGACATCACACACATCTATGCCCGAGGCAGGATTCGAACCTGCGACCGTAGCGGTCTCGCGGTTCCAGACTGCAGCGCCAGAACCGCGCGGCCACTTCGGCCGGCGTGGGCATAGCACTTTACACCTGATACCAAGCAACAATCACACCAGTGGCGGCATCCTTCTTCGCCAAAGCCGCGGAAATTCAAACAAACACAGTCTGCCGGTAAAGTCGTGACAACCGTTTTTTTGGGATCGGAAAGGGGTATTGTTGGTCGACTTTATGCCCACTGGGACCACAATTAACGCTGACAGGTACTGTGAGACTCTGAAAAAACTCAAACGGGCAATTCAGAACCGGAGAAGAGGTACGTTGAGCAAGGGCGTACACATTCTCCATGATAGCGCTCGCCCACACATCGCTCGGCAAACCGTTGCCCCCCTGCAACAGTTTCAGTGGAACATGATCACCCACCCACCCTATAGTCTTGACTTGGCGCCCAGTGACTATCATCTGTTCTCTAGGTTAAAAGAACATTTGGCCGGAAAGCGATTCAGCTCCGACGACGAGGTGAAAAAGAGGTTCATAACTTTCTGTACAGCATGGCGGCGAGATGGTATGACATGGGCATACAAAAACTGCCACAGCGTCTACAAAAATGCCTCGACAGAAATGGTGATTATATCGAAAAACAGCTAAATGTTCAAGCTGTAAACTGATGTAAACCATTGCAGAAATAAACATGTTTATAAAAAAAATAGGAGACCTTACTTTTGGGATTATCCCCGTAACAGCATGACATCGGGTGCAGTGCCTCTCCTGAGCGTATCGTTGGACCGTAGACGACTCGAAAATCGTGGCTTGGTCAGAAGAGCCACAGTTTCAGTTAGTAACAGCTCATGGTAGAGTTAGAGTGTGGCACAGACGCCACGGAGCTAAGGACCCAAATTATCAACAAGCCACTGTCCAAGCTGGTGGTCGCTGCATAATAGAGAGGGCTGGGTTTACACTGAGCGGACTGGATCCTCCGGTCCAACAGAACCGATCATTGACTATAAATCGTTATGTTAGGCTACGTGGAGACCATTTGCAGCCGTTTCTGGACTTCATCTTCGCAAACAACTATGGAATTTTTATGAATCACTGAACCATAATTGTTTACGATTGGTTTGAAGGAGAATTCGAGCGAATGATTTGGCTACCCAGATCGGCCAATATGAATCTCATCGAATATACGGGGTGTTCAAAAAGTCTCTCCGCAGTGCCGTGTGATGTTAGCCGCGAGTACCGTATGCCGCAGTGAATATACAGAAATGAGACTGAGTGAAAAACAAGTTATTAATTTATTGAATATTCATTGTTAGTTACAAATTTTCACATTAAATGTTGAAATTGCCCCCCCCTGTTGTTGAATACACAGTTCAATTCTTCTAATCATGTTTCCAAACACAAGCTGCAACATTTCTTCTGTAACAGAAGCAGTGAAAGTGGGTATCGCAGTTTTCAATTCATCTACGGATTTTCGACGGTTTTTATAGACAGTTGCTTTCGCTGCACCCCAGAAGAAAAAAGTCAGGTGGTGTTAGGTCAGACCGAGCGAGGTGGCGCAGTGGTTAGCACACTGGACTCGCATTCGGGAGGACGACGGTTCAATCCCGTCTCCGGCCATCCTGATTTAGGTTTTCCGTGATTTCCCTAAATCGCTTCAGACAATTGCCGGGATGGTTCCTTTGAAAGGGCACGGCCGACTTCCTTCCCCATCCTTCCCTCATCCGAGCTTGCGCTCCGTCTCTAATGACCTCGTTGTCGACGGGACGTTAAACACTGATCTCCTCCTCCTCCTCCTCCTCCTGTTAGGTCAGCCGATCGTGGGGGCCAAAGACCCAGTGAACTTAAGCTATTACCAAAAACATCGGCAAGCAGTGACATTAAAACGCGAGCTGCATTAGCGTTCCACCATTTTGTTCAAAACAACCGTTGAGTATTTCACTTAATACTGGTTCTCCTATGAATGGGCACGGCAGTATCGTTGTGCGTTTATTGTTTCGTTGAAAAATATGGGACCCACAATCCGACCTCTACAAATTGCAATCCAAACTCCTATTTTCACATAATGAAGTGGTTCCTCATCAATACACATACGAGAATTTTGCGAGTTCATGTAACCGGGTAAATGAAACCACGCCGCATCAGTCAAAAATGTTTCATTAAGAATATCCCTTCCATTTTGTTGAACGAAATTTTTTAACCATTGACTATGATGCAGTCGCTTGCCATGATCAGTATTTTTCAGTTCTTGCACGACTGGCTCTTTGTATGGGAAAAGTTCTAATTTTTTCCTTACAGCTGTGTGGGCCGTTCCGACACTAACATCGATTTCCTGGGGGAGTTTTCTTACTGACTTGTTCGGACTCATGGACATTTTATATGAAATATCGAGTAGTTCATCCTCAGACAAAACGCTAGGACGACCACTTCTCGGTGCATCTGTCACTGAAGCCGTACTTCGAAATTTGTTAATCAAAACTCTCACAGTATCGCGATGTGGGAGTGTTGTCTCCGGGAAAACTGAATTAAATTTTTGACGAACTGAAACTGTGTATTTACCGCCAGCTTTGAGCACTTGTTCAACTAAAAGCACACGTTCTTCAATGGTTAGCATTTTAACAGCGACAAAAACGAAGTAAACGAACAAAGGAACTAAACTTACGTTCACGTCAACACGTGACGACACACACCAACGATACTACTGACGCTGGCTGGGATAAACGAAACAGTGGAATGTTGGGAGAGTCCACTTGAAGGGAAGTAACCCAGGCAGGCGAACAATCACACGGCACTGCGGAGAGACTTTTTGAAGATGTATGGAACGTAATCGAGAAGTTAGTTCGTTCACAAAATTCCTGCACCGGCGACACCTTCGCAGTTATAGTCGTCTAAAGAGGCAGTATGGCTCGATATTTTTTCAGTGGACTTCCAACTACTTGTCGAGTCCATGCTACGTCGACCTGCAGCACGAAACCGGAAAAAAGGAGGTTCAACACGATTTTAAGAGGTTTCCTATGACTTTCCCACCTCAGTGTATTTTTTTGTTTTTTATTTTTGTTTTTACTTGTTCTTTTTCAAGGGCTACAAGCAGATAAAGGCATGATTTAGACTCAGTTGACAGGTCAGCTACTTTCTATTTTTATTGTAAATTATGAATCAGTTGTTATGTTTAAAATTTTCTCTTTATATGATGTCGTAAGTTTGTCGTGGTTACTCCCGTTCTTAATCTTTTAAAGCAAATGTAGAACTGTACATCACTTGTACAGCACTTCGTAAGATACTTGGAGACTAGGGATGCTGCCATTCTGTAATACAAGTAATGTCCGACGACGAAAGCGTAGAACTACCATACAGACCAGATGGGGCAAGTCTAGCACACTGGATGTATAAGCATACCATCGACAGGCCATGCCACATTGTAAGAGGTATATTATTGTCTCAGCAATGCTATACCAATTCTTATGCGATCTGTTTATTGCTCGTTTCTGTACGCTATATTAAAAAGCAATGGAAATTTTAGGAATAAAAATTTTTCGTATTCAAGAAAAGGATTCATTTACGAACCAAAATTTTTAGTACTGCTGCAATGGCTTCATTTTATTTACCCGGTTCCTGGTAAAAAAATTAAAGATACCTGTCGTAATAGCGACCAAACAAATCGCACAAAACACCGGTTATTCAAAACTAAACTCCAGCATCGGCTTTAACCGGTCGATATTCTCCAGCCTGTCGGAGTGGCCGAGCGGTTCTAGGCGCTTCAGTCCGGAACCGCGCGACCGCTACGGTCGCAAGTTCGAATCCTGCCTTAGGTTAGTTAGGCTTAAGCAGTTCTAAGTTCTAGGGGACTGATGACCTTAGATGTTAAGTCCCATAGTGCTCAGAGCCATTTGAACCATCAACTTCGCAATTGGTTAAATTTATTTCACATCTCATTTCATATGCAAAAAAAATGCAAATGGCTCTGAGCACTATGGGACTTAACATCTATGGTCATCAGTCCCCTAGAACTTAGAACTACTTAAACCTAACTAACCTAAAGACATCACACAACACCCAGCCATCACGAGGCAGAGAAAATCCCTGACCCCGTCGGGAATCGAACCCGGGAACCAGGGCGTGGGAAGCGAGAACGCTACCGCACGACCACGAGATGCGGGCTCATTTCATATGCAGCCAGTCTTATTCGCATGGTGCAGATTTACAATTGCGTGCGTATTACTCAGCGTTTGAGATTTTATTTAGTCTGTTGCTTAGGTTGAATCACTGTGCATTTCTACGGAAATCTTATTTATCTTCTCAAAATTCGTTTTGTAATTTCTTGAAGCATTTTTATCCGTTAGTTTTGTACGTTGAAATTGCAAGTCGCGTATTGTGACGTCATGCATTTTAGCCCTGTCCACTGCACTGCACGATACAGAGATTCACTGAACAGCTTATTTAACGAACGGTTTTACGTTTTCTAATTAAATTTGTAAATTTTTATTCAAATACAGTTATGCAGTTTTAGCGACTTTTTCCTACCACACAGCGTTTCCGTAAATACACCACTTGCATTGTTCAGAATAACAGCACAGACATACACGAAATTAAAGACAGGAAACCAGTACCAGACCGTTCTAATTCCCCAATACTTCCAAAAGGACGTACAAACGATTGTCAGGTCCTACGAACGTGATGTCTGCGACAACTTCATCCTAGTCGATGACAATGCAAGACCTCACCGTACTCTAGCAGTGTCTCGGTATATTCAAAGATGTAACATCAACCAAACGAAAAGGTAGCTATTGCACAGCGACCGAATCCACCTGATAATCTTCAGGACCTCAATGAAGCTGCCATTGAGGAGTGGGACCTCATATCCCAAGATAAACTTGATGGTCTCATCCAAAGCATGCCTCGCAGGGCGGAAGAACTCATCCGTGTGCGGGGAGAACATACTCACTACTAAAGGATGATAATCATTGTCATGAGATAAACATTTTCACTGTTTTCGTTTTTAAGATGTACACTTATGGCAGTGCCTCCACTGTTTTTTAATGATTTTTTTGTAACTAACCAAATGTTTCAAATGGCTCTAAGCACTATGGGACTTAACATCTCAGGTCATCAGTCCCCTACACTTAGAACTACTTCAACCTAACTAACTTAAGGACATCACACACATCCATGCCCGTGGTAGGATTCGTACCTGCGACCGTAGCAGCAGCTCGGTTCCGGGCTGAAGTGCCTAGAACCGCTCGGCCACCACGGGCGGCTTAACTAACCAAAATCGTTCTTGTTTACAGTGTTAATAAGGCTTCTTACAAACCTCCATGGAAGGACTATAAGAAGTCCTTGTAGTAAACTCTAGGTCATTCTGTAGCGAGCCAAAGTATGAACCCGACATTCAAAAAAAAGCTACGACCCTCCTTGTAAATATCCTGCGCCGATGGGAACGAAACGTTTTTAAGTGAAATCCGTTCGACCTCGGCATAATAGCCCGGAACCTTTTATTAACTGTAAACTCATTGATATTCCAAACTTTTGTTCAAGTGCCTATTCTACTACTTTACCCGACATTCAAAGAAGTAGCATGATGTCAAATGTTTATTGGGTAGCTATGTCGTAACGTACCATTTGGATGTGTATTAGCATGGTAAACTACGTACGGTTCAAATCAAATGGCTCTGAGCACTATGGGACTTAACTTATAAGGTCATCAGTCCCCTAGAACCTAGAACTACTTAAACCTAACTAACCTGCCCGAGGCAGGATTCGAACCTACAACCGTAGCGGTCGCGCGGTTCCAGATTGTAGCGCCTAGAACCGCTCGGCACCTCCGGCCTGCTAAACTACGTACGGCGACATATTTCAACACGCTGTCACATACTGCACTAATGTTTTCATTTATTCAGTAGCTTCTCAGGTATTGGAACATACAACTGAATATCGTCGACACCGAATTCGCTTTTTTTTTTTTACCAGCACGTGGCTGACGCACTCAGGGTGTGAACAAATTCCCGACAGAATGAACTCGAGCAGTGACGTCATGTTCCCGCGACAAATGACGTCATACGCTGGAGCGGTTCATTGATGGACGAGAGATGACTCAGCGTATCCAGCATGAAAGACTTCTTACCGGATTCCTCTTTGACACATGGGCACTCCATTCATCTTCACAGAACGGGGTAAAGTACACCTGCAACATTGCTTCCAAACCATTTTTTTTCTTTTTGTGATGCAAATTTCGGCTGAAGCAACCAACAGCTGACAGATGGTTGCAGACGTCGCCTCAAGTGGATGCTGCATTTGCTGATGGGTATCAGAACTGTTTTCTCTCCCTGGCGCCACCGGGCTTCGGGCTCCTGCTGGCCATTCATCATTCCCCCGCGGTGTCCCGTGCCGTTGTTATGACAGGCCTCGTCTCGAATCGATAGCACCTGTGTCTTGGTGGTCCTCAGACGTTGTCGACCGCTGATGTTGGACCAGTCTCGTTAGCGTCTGTCGACCCACAGGTTTAGTCCACGTGTTACGGCTTCACACTCCCTCATCGCAATACCTCGCACTCACGTTTCTACTTTGCAAAAGGTCAACAAAAAATGCCTTTCACCAATTGTACCGATCTTCGCAAGACCACTCACTGCGACGGGTCCCGGGTTCGATTCCTGGCCGGGTTGGGAATTTTCTCTGCCCGGGGACTTGGTGTTTGTGCTGTCCTCATCACTTCATCATCATCATCATCATCAATCGTGACCGTGTCTGGATTGAACTGTGAAAAAATTGGGACTTTGCACGGGTTCTGATGACAGCGCTGTAGAGCGCTCCACAAACCAAACAAACCTAAGTTACTGCGATTTAGTCGGGTGCTTCGTTACCACGCAGTGGAAGTTCAATCTAACTACAGTGTAACATCTACAGTGTAACATTAAAATTGCTACACCAAGAAGAAATGCAGATGATAATCGGGTATTCATTGGACAAATATTTTATACTAGAACTGACATGTGATTTCATTTTCACGTAATTTGGGTGCATAGATCCCGAGAAATCAGTACCCAGAACAACCACCTCTGGCAGTAATAACGGCCTTCGTACGCCTGGGCATTGAGTCAAACTGAGCTTGGATGGTTCAAATGGTACAAATGGCTCTGAGCACTATGGGACTTAACATCTATCAGAGCTTGGATGGCGTGTACAGGTACAGCTTCCCATGCAGCTTCAACACGATACCACAGTTCATCAAGAGTAGTGACTGGCGTATTGTGACGAGCCAGTTGCTCGGCCACCATTGACCAGAAGTTTTCAATTGGTGAGGGATCTGGAGAATGTGCTGGCCAGGACAGCAGTCGAACATTTTCAGTATCCAGAAACGACCGTACACCACCTGCAACATGCGGTCGTGCATTATCCTGCTGAAATGTAGGGTTTCACAGGGATCGAATTAATGGTAGAGCCACGGGTCGTAACACATCTCAAATGTAACGTCCACTGTTCAAAGTGCCGTCAGTGCGAACAAGAGGTGACCGAGACGTATAACCAATGGCACCCATACCATCACGCCGGGTGATACGCCAGTATGGCGATGACGAGTGCACGCTTCCAATGTGCGATCACCGCGACGTCGCCAAACACGGATGCGACCATCACGATGCTGTAAACAGAACCTAGATTCATCCGAAAATGTGACGTTTTTCCATTCGTGCACCCAGGTTCGTCGTTGAGTACACCATAGCAGGCGCTCCTGTCTGTGATGCAGCGTCAAGGGTAACCGCAGCCATGGTCCGCGAGCTGATAGTCCATGCTCTGCAAACGTCGTAGAACTGTTCGTGCAGATGGTTGTTGTCTTGCAAACGTCCCCACCTGTTGACTTAGGGATCGAGACAAGGCTGCACGATCCATTACAGCCATGCGGATAAGATGCCTATCATCTCGCTGCTAGTGATACGAGGCTGTTGGGATCCAGCACGGCGTTCCGTATTACCCTGCTGAACCCACCGATTCCCTATTCTGCTAACAGTCATTGGATCTCGACCAACGCGTGCAGCAGTTTCGCGATACGATAAACCGCAATCGGGATAGGCTACAATCCGACCTTTATCAAAGTCGGAAACGTGAGGGTACGCATTTGTCCTCCTTATACGAGGCATCACAACAACGTTTCACCAGGCAACAGCGGTCAACTGCTGTTTGTGTATGAGAAATCGGCTGGAAACTTTCCTCATGTCTGCACGTCGTAGATGTCACCACCGGCGCCAACCTTATGTGAATGCTCTAAAAAGCTAATCATTTGCATATCACAGCATCTTCTTCCTATCGGTTAAATTTCGCGTCTGTGGCACGTCATCTTCGTGGTGTAGCAATTTTAATGGCGAGTAGTGTATATTTCTGGCGGGGTTAAAGAGATAAAGAAAGAGAATTAATAGTAACACGTGCGGTGCGGAATGAGTTCCCAACCCAACTCCTGTATAGAGTTTCTTTATCAGTCTACTAGAATGCTGGCTGATTTTACCACGGATTAGCACCACTTCACGCAGTCTTCCTGATCGTTGTTCTCGGATTGCGTGTGCAAGATTTCTCTGTTGCTGAAAATAAATGACAGCAGTGATGGTTACTCCTCGTAGTACACCACACCGTCGTTGATCCGCCAGATGCGTAACATTATCTTTTGTGGATGCGCGCAGGTCTTCGTATGGGAAGTTGCTGCCTTATTTGAGTTCAGCCATTTCTTCGTTTTTCTTATATTGGCATAAAGACACCATTTCTCGTCACCAGTAGCGATGCAGGGTAGGAATAGCCGGTGTTGCTGAAGTCCCAGTTGATGATGGTTCAAATGGCTCTGAGCACTATGGGACTTAACATATGAGGTCATCAGTCCCCTAGACTTAGAAATACTTTAACCTAACTAACCTTAGGACATCACACACATCCATGCCCGAGGCAGGATTCAAACCTGCGACCGTAGCAGTCGCGTGGTTCCGGACTGCAGCGCCTAGAACCGCTCGGCCACAACGGCCGATCCAGTTGATGATGAGCAAGTGGAGATGCACATACGGCCACAGTGATTTTTGCGACTGGTTCAGGGGACGCGATACACACACTCCCGATGTTTGAACCTTCCCCATTGGATGCAGACGTCGCACAATGGTGGAACGATCACAGTCCGTCTCATAAGTCAGTTCTCTAGTAGATTGACATGGATCACAGAGGATTAACGCCTTTAAACGACCTTTATCAAACTACGAAGATCTTCCTGAACGTGCAGAGTCACTGATTACCGATCGAGGTGGCGCGTGGTTAGCACACTAGACTCACATTCGGAAGAACGACGCTTCAAAACCGCGTCCGGCCTCCCTGATTTACGTTTTCCATGATTTATCTGAAGCACTTCAGGTAAATGACGGGATGGTTCCTTTGAAACGGTAGGGTCGACTTTCTTCCCCATCCTTCCCTGCACTGATGGTTCCTATTACCTCGATGTTGGATTCTCCCCTTCTAATCGACCAAGCCAAACAAGTCACTGATTTCAAAACTAGCCTCCTTAAAAAGAGAAAACCATTCTCTTGCAGAACTCTGTCCAGTGGCATTATCCCCATACGCGGGGCAGATATTTCTGTACGTTAAAAAGTCACGTAATTCCTCCAACTGTATTAAGGGGGGTAGGACGTCAAACGGGCCGACTTGGAGCAGGAGAGGCATCACAGGACGTTTTAATTTCCACTGTCTATACTTTTACAAGTAAATTCATAAAACTTTGTCAGCATGACCAAGAAGGATTCAGTATTCACACTCGTAGCAGTGGAAGTTCAGAAACATAGCAAAATAATTTTTTTTACATGTGAAATTTCATAATTTTTTCACTTACTATTGGCTGCATTTGTTGCTATAGGTACAATTTACTTCATAAGTAAGAGAGACTGTTCGATGAATTTTGCACAGAATACAAACCATACTTACAGGTGTCTGAAACTCTAGAATCTATTTAATTTATGAAAAAATGAATGAATTGTTACGTTTTAAACTTTATGTTTAGAAAAAAATCCAATTTTTTAGTTAATTATCTCAATTTTTACCACAGTTTTTAATATATTTGGAAAATTCTAGAGTTTCATACACCTGTAAGTATGGTTTGTATGCTGTGCAAAATTCATCAAAGAATCTCTCTTACTTGTGAAGAAAAATGTACCTATAGCAACAAATGCAGCCAACAGTAAGTGAAAAAATGATGAAATTTCATAT
This sequence comes from Schistocerca piceifrons, assembly GCF_021461385.2. Lineage (NCBI taxonomy): Eukaryota > Metazoa > Arthropoda > Insecta > Orthoptera > Acrididae > Schistocerca > Schistocerca piceifrons. The sequence continues at coordinate 79,503,503 of NC_060147.1, read as the reverse complement.
CTAAAAAAATTATTTTGTTATGTTTTTGCACTTCCACTGCTATGTGTGTGAATCCTGAATCCTTCCTGGTCATGCTGACAAAGTTTTATAAATTTATTTGTAAAAGTATAGACAGTAGAAAATAAAATCTCCTGTGGTGCCTCTCCTGCTCCAAGTCGGCCTGTTTGACGTCCTACCCCCCTTAAGGTGCTGGTTTTATTGGCGTCTAGTTTCGATGTTATTACAACATCATCTTCAGGTCCTAAATACAAACCGAGCGGGGTGGCGCAGTGGTTAGACACTGGACTCGCATTCGGGAGGACGACGGTTCAATCCCGCGTCCGGCCATCCTGATTTAGGTTTTCCGTGATTTCCCTAAATCACTCCAGGCAAATGCCGGGATGGTTCCTCTGAAAGGGCACGGCCGACTTCCTTCCCAATCCTTCCCTAATCCGATGAGACCGATGACCACGCTGTCTGGTCTCCTTCCCCAAACCAACCAACCAACCAATCCTAAATACATACAATCTGGAACAGCGTGACCGCTGCGGTCGCAGGTTCGAATCCTGCCTCGGGCATGGACGTGTGTGATGTCCTTAGGTTAGTTAGGTTTAAGTAGTTCTAACTTCTAGGGGACTGATGACCTTAGAAGTTAAGTCCCATAGTGCTCAGAGCCATTTGAACCATTTTTTAACCCTAAATACAACATACCATACATAAACAACCAATGCAACAACAGTAATTTATGAGTTATTATGCAAAACAATTCTATTATAACCATATTACATAATAAATAATTTTAATGAAACTAATTACATTTTTGGTCATTTCCGTTAAAATGACATCACTCTGGGCATTAGCCATTTACGTGGTATCACTAAATACAAATGAAGCTCTTTATGCACAATCGTTTTATTATAGTTTAATATCAGGTATTAAAAAATGGGACTCTATAAAAGCTTAAGCGACAAGCCGTTATTCTAATGGATAATAATATAGGAGCGGAACATTGCAAATTTTTATTTTTTTATTTTTTTTTTAAATAATGAACTGTAAAAAGGAGAACATACGCATTACCAATCAGACACATGTTAGCTAAACTTCATTGTTTACTAGTAGTGAACGGTGAGCAAGGTAGACTAGAGTTACGTTTGCAAAATTCTGTACTGTCGTCATACTAAGGTAACAGTGGCGTAATTTACTTAGACAACTTCGTTCCTAACACCACGCAAGAAAGGATAAGGCACCGAAAAAAATAGTGTGAAACCCAGTTAATACAAGGTAGTCAATAGTTTAAAATACATACTAATCAATTTAGTAAACTCTTCATTCCAATAAAAGTATAAGCTAACGTTACTGAAATAATTTCTATGTCGGTATCTCATCGAATGCTATGACCAAGGTCTAAAATAATCAATTTCAGTAAGCTTAAATGGTCAAAAGCACGAACAGGTACATGGCAATGCTCCAAATAGAAGCAATCTAGGTAATGTCAGTTGAAATAAACGGTCATATATATAGCCTATTTGTTGTTCCTCTAATAAATACACGCAAACACAGCCACTCAGTAAAATGCATGATGTGTAACTCATGTATTAAGTATGTAATCTCGTCGAGTGTCAATTCAAGTTAATTACGATCAATGATGCGCTTAATCACTATTTACTATGGGCAAATAGACTTCTGGGCCAATCACTACTACATCATGGGGATTAATTCATTTTACTTATCTTTATAATTCAGTTGAGTAGAATTAGTAGTTTTTTAAATTGATTAGTTTGTATTTTACACTATTGACTACCTTGTATGAAGTGGGTTTCACACAATTTTTTTCGGTCCTCTTATCTTTTCTTTCGTGGTGTCAAGAACGAAGTTGTCTAAGTAAATTACGCCACTATTACCTTAGTACGACGACAGTACAGAACTTTGCAAACGTAACTCTAGTCTACTTTGCCCACCGTTCACTACTAGTAAACAATGAAGTTTACCTGACATATGTCTGATTGGCAATGCGTATGTTCTCCAATTTAAAGTTCATTATTTAAAAAAATAAAAAATAGTAATTTACAATGTTCCACGCCCAATTATTATCCATTAGAATAGCGGCTTGTCGCTTAAGCTTTTAAATACTCCCATTTTTAAAACCTGATGTTGTTGTTGTTGTTGTGGTCTTCAGTCCTGAGACTGGTTTGATGCAGCCCTCCATGCTACTCTATCCTGTGCAAGCTTCTTCATCTCCCAGTACTTACTGCAACCTACATTCTTCTGAATCTGCTTAGTGTATTCATCTCTTGGTCTCTCTCTAAGATTTTTACCCTCCACGCTGCCCTCCAATGCTAAATTTGTGATCCCTTGATGCCTCAGAACATGTCCTACCAACCGGTCCTATCTCCTTGTCAGGTTGTGCCATAAACTCCTCTTCTCCCCAATTCTATTCAATACCTCCTCATTAGTTATGTGTTCTACCCATATAATCTTCAGCATTCTTCTGTAGCACCAAATATCGAAAGCTTCTATTCTCTTCTTGTGCAAACTATTTATAATACCTGATATTAACCTATAATAAAACAATTGTTCATATACAGCTTCATTTGTGTTTAGTGATAACACGCAAATGGCTAATGTCCAGAATGATGGTATTTTAACGGAAATGACCAAAAATGTAATTAGTTTCACTAAAACTATCCATTATGCAATATGGTTATAATGGAATTGTTTTCATAATAACTCATAAATTACTGTTGTTGCATTGGTTGTTTATGTATGGTATGTTGTATTTAGGGCCTGAAGATGACGCTGTAACAGCATCGAAACCAGTTGCCAATAAAACCAACACCTTAATAGAGCTGGAAGAATTACGGTTTTTTTAAACATATATTATACCAGCTGACGTCCCAAGTCGTCCGTTTTAATTATGGATATACGAAGATCAAATCTTTCTGGTTGCCTCCGCTGCTGTCACCCCTCTAATGAACTCGAACAGAAGAATATGTAGGAAATGTTCCAATTTCTCCTCTTGGCACTCCATTTTCTAGCGCCCACAGCTCTATTCGCTATCTCCAAATAACAATATTTAAGCTCAAATAGCAACAGTGAACTATAAATAAAAAATGACAGTCGATAAATAAACCCATAGTAACCGAATCACCAACATACAAAACAATAAGCTACGATGTTATCCACTGGCCTAACACATCGTTTCTTTCTGAATGAAACAAACTCGCTGTAGCGGCCACGTGATACGTAAGCGGTACCGTGAGCTGGATCAGCTTGGCCGCCGCTACCTCCTTCGTTACGAGGCAGCGAGCGATGTTGGCTTACAGGGTCCAGGCTGCCGCCTACCGCTCCATCATCATCAGCTGACGTTGTCTGGCACGCCCATCGGCTAACACGGCCCGTGTAAACAGCACTGCACACGGCGCCTTACAATCTGGCTCGCAGCGGAAGGTGGCTACCACAAGGCGATTACTAAGAGGTGGGTCATATCGCCTACCTTTGTTACAACGTAAATTCAAGAAGGTTCCAAGCAACATACTTCCATGTGTAATAAAGTTGATTTCCCAAATACAATTTCTGGATAATAAGGTGTACACAGTGTGCTGACGGTGTATTTCCAACATACCTAATTAAAATTTCTAAATTTTCGTTATTATTCTAATTATTTATCTCACTCATATTTGTTTTATTTTGTACATTATTATTTTCCGTTTTACAGTCATGTGTTTTTTTTTACTTCCGTTATTTAGATTACCGTTTCAAGTATGTGTATTTTGTTAACTGAAAATAATAAGGTTATTATGATGCAAAATCATTATAACAGTAACCAGTAAATAAATGCTTTTTACACATGCACATCAAATGAACTTAATTTCTTCAAATAATATACACAATAAGAAAATTCAACAGGATTTCATATAAATTGTCGTGGGTGATCCTCTAAATACTCTGATTTGTATCACGCGTATTTTAGTACAACGGCAAGCCCTGACGAAAAGAACTGATTGTGTACTAGTGATTGCAGCCTGATTTATCATTCATTAAAACTAGATCTGAAAAACTTCTCACAAAGTTCTTCCAACATCGAAAGTCCTTGTCCTTTCATATTATTATATTATATAATTACGATACTTACATATCAACTTTTATACGAAAAACATTTTTTAAATATCATCGTTTCGGAGATATTCCCTCTGAATCCAATATGCCATATTACCATTCAGGGTGCTTCTTACCCTTTAAAAGTTAAATTTGGCAATAACCAACAAGTACATATTGGATTATTTTGCCCCCTCTACACATCCGCCAAGTTTCATCAAGGTCGTTAATTTACGCTTGTGAATGTACCCTTGTAAGTGACATGAGATTTGTTTATCTTAATAAGTGCCGCAGTAGCGTCATTCTAGCTGGTCAGCCATGACAATAAACATGTCTCTTAATGAAAAGAACGGTAAGCCCAAGTAGAACAAAGCTGCAGCCCCATTAAGAAATGTATCTAAGGCAACAAAACGTGAAGCTCCATCGACCCACTGTCGAACACATGGGCTCTGTCATCAAAGAGCTATAAAATATCCACACCTGTGATCCTCTCCACGTACTACAAGAATCCAACTACTCGTCCATCTTCCAATTTACCTCGATAAATTGTGGGTATACGATAAATCGCACAAATGTAAGGGCTGTCAGTTCGACTAAATACCTAGGAATTACAATTACTAGCAACTTAAATTGGAAAGACCACATAGGTAATATTGTGGGGAAGGCGAAACAAAGACTGCGCTTTGTTGGCAGAACACTTAGAAGATGCGACAAACCCACTAACGAGACAGCCTACATTACATTTGTCCGTCCTCTGCTGGAATATTGCTGCAATGTGTGGGATCCTCACCAGGTAGGATTGACGTCCGCTTCTCACCTTTCCGTTGAGGACAAGCTCCAAACACATCGAATTTTGCGTACTTTAATTTTTCCGGAAATCCTGTATTTTACCGTATCGTTCAACAAACTCGAATTTTCTTTTCAAGTAACTTCTCTGCAAGTTCTACACTGTTATAATAATTATCCATGTAGAGGTGATGTCACACTGCATAAGGTCTCAATAGTTCCATCACTGTTTGTGCTAAAGGCTGTCCAGCACCGAAATATATCTTGAATGAGGAAATGTATCCCGTAGCTCGTTTCGCGTTATGGCGCAATAGGGGTTAGAGTGTCGTTGATATGATACGCGAGTTGGGATGGCAGTCCCTGAAACAAAGGCGGTTTTGTTTGCAGCGAGATCTATTTACGAAATTTCAATCAACAACTTTCTCCTCTGAATGCGAAAATATTTTGTTGACACCCACCTCCGTAGGGAAAAATGATCATCATAATAAAGTAAGAGAATTCAAGAGCTCGAATGGAAAGATTTTAGGTGTTCCTTTTCCCTACGCGCCATTCGAGAGTGGAATGGTAGAGAAGTAGAATGAAACTGGTTCGATGAGCCCTCTGCAGAGTAACCATGTAGATGTAGATGTAGACTGATAAAAAATAAATAAAATCTCCTCGATCACGTCAAAAACTGATGAGGGAGATAAAAGGCACTGTGAGCAAGCTGTCGGAGGGTGTTGTCCGGCGATTGTTGTCGGTGCCACTGTGAACACAACATTAGAAGCACAGCAAATTTAGCGCTGCAGACGAGCGATGCATTGTATTGACGATGTGCAAAGTCACGGACCAACAGTTCTGCCATGTTCAATGCCTCTCCCTCTCCCCCTCCCCCCCACTTGCCCACTCTCCCCTCTCGGCGGGAATGGGGGGGGGGGAGGAGAAGGGGGGCTCAGGCGGCGGCCCAACCGTCTACCAGCTGGCTACTCTACTCATTGAGACGTCGCCAGCAACAATGCTCTTTGTCGCCATGACAACCGTGAAGCAACCTCTGTACCGCTTGGAGGCTTCCGGCTGTGGAGGGGACAGCCTCGTCTTTGAGCCCGATTTGCGACAGTGGTCACAGTCAGTGTATAGTAACGTGCGTATGGGGTGGGGAGGGGGGGGGGAGGGGGGGGTTGTTGCAGGGCCAGTGGCAGGGCAGAAGCAACCGGCGACGACCTGTCTTAATGAAGAAAGGCCGGAAGAGGGGGACCCCCAGCTTGCGTGGCGACTCGAGCTGAATGGGGCCCACTAGAAAATTGATGGAAGTTGCAAATCCGGCAGCCATAGCGGGGTGCTTGCGGGCCAAATCCTCTCTATACAGCCCGAGCTCCCGGACCTTAGCCGGGACAAGGGGCGGAGTATACCTCATGGCGACAAAGGGCGGAAAGGAAATTGCTGGCGGGAAGTAGTCACTGCGATGCCGGGCGAAATCCTTTCCAGCTGTCGAGGACTGCGCATTGGAGAGCAGTGTCGCGGAAGAGCTGTTTGCGGAAGAGGCGCAATTTCCTGCTCAACGTTGCCGAGTGTCATAGTACAATAGTCTTCGTTTGCTTCTGGCTTGGTTCGTTCTGACTCCATTTCTCAAAATCTCTGATCCACTTTTTATTTGTACTGTCAGTATACTTCCTTTTTCCAGGGAAACAATCGAGTTTTTTTTTTAATTGTCATATTGCCAACTGGAAGTATGCGACCTTTGTACATGTTCGCATGATAGTTTATTGTGTCATGATTGCTTAGCTATATCTGAATGTTCACGTTATCGGTTTTGACAAGTAGTTGCCATCTTCAGATGTGCTTAATCCAGTAAAATGCTGGAAGAAGCGTTTTAGTGGATTATGCACGACTGAAGATAACTACCTAGCGAAACTGGTAACTTAATTTTTATTCATCCAAGCAATTGTCACCTAACAAATTATTATACGAAACAATCGAGCATTATATTCGACTAACCCGTAATTGAGTTGCGTATACCGTTCAGCCAGAGCATCAGCTGAATCGCTGGGACCACAAAATGGCTCTGAGGTCATCAGTCCCCTAGAACTCAGAACTACTTAAGCCTAAGTAACCTAAAGACATCACACACATCGATGCCCGAGGCAGGATTCGAACCTGCGACCGTAGCAGTCACGCACTTCCGGACTGAAGCGCCTAGAACCGCATGGCCACACCGGCCGGCCCGGGGAGGTCAGATCCGGTGAACGTGCGGGCCACGGTATGGTGTTTCGACGAGCAATCCACCTGTCGTGAAATATGCTATTCAGCACCGCTTCAACCGCACGCGAGCTATGTGCCGGACATCCATCATGTTGGAAGTACATCGCCATTCTGTCATGCAGTGAAAGGTCTTGTAGTAACATCGGTAGAACATTACGTAGGAAATCAGGATACATTGCACCATTTAGATTGGCATCGATGAAATGGTGGCCAATTATCCTTCCTCCCATAATGCAGCACCATACATTAACCCGCCAAGGTCGCTGATGTTCCACTTGTCGCAGCCATTGTGGATTTTTCGTTGGCCAATAGTGCATATTATGCCGGTTTACGTTACCGCAGTTGGCGAATGACGCTTCGTTGCTAAGGAGGACGCGTGCAAAAAATGTGTCATCGTCCCGTAATTTATCTTGTGCCCAGTGGCAGATCTGTACACGACATTCAGAGTCGTCGCCATGCAATTTCTGGTGCATAGAAATATGGTACGGGTGCAATCGATATTGATATAGCATTCTCAACACCGAGGATTTTGAGATTCCCGATTCTCACGCAGTTTGTCTGCTACTGATGTGCGGATTAGCCGCGACAGCAGCCAAAACACCTACTTGGCCATCATCATATGCTGCAGGTCGTCGTAGACGTTTCACATTTGGGTGAACACTTTCTGTCTCCTTAAATAACGTAACTATCCGGCGAACGGTCCGAACACTTGGATGATGTCGTCCAGGATACCGAGCAGCACAAATAGCACACGCCCGTTGGGCATTTTGATCACAATAGCCATACATCAACACGATATCGACCTTTTCCGCAATTGGTAAACGGTCCATTTTAACACGGGTAATGTATCACGAAGCAAATACCGTCCGCACTGGCGGAATGTTACGTGATTCCACGTAATTATACGTTTGCGACTATTACAAAGCGAAGAAAGTGGTCCAACTAAAACATTCATATTTCTCTACGTACTACACGAATATCTAATAAAATGGGGGTTCCTATTTAAAAAAACGCATTTGATATCCGTTTGGCCTATGGTAGCGCCATCTGGTTTCCCCCTTCAAGCTAGACAAGTTTCGTTCTTCGTAGTTTTTTCGTTTGACGCTTATTTCGTGAGATATTTGGTCCGGTCACGATCGATGGAACACCCTGCATGCATTGTTGATCCATTACGGGAATCCAGAGTGTGCACGATTTTTGCCTGTTATCAATAGCGATACTTTCAAGATATCGATCCTAGGAATTTGCAGACCTTTGGGAATGTTTTAAGTTTAAAATTTTTGTGTAATTTCACGTTCATTATTGTAATGGCCCCGCTACCAGCTGTGCAGTTTGAACGTCCCAACGCAAACCGTTCAGAAGTTATGACGATTTTATTTCGTATGGTTCGGTAATTGTCACCCTAAATGTTACCATGCTATGGTAACTGCATGTGCTTTGTCATTGTCTGATCTCGTCCCTGTTGCTATTACTGGTAAGATTTGATGGCGGTCTCCAGAAATGGAAATGATACCGCCGGCCATAGGGCTAATATTTTTTATGCAAATGTCGAATTGTCTGTGGAACGCTTCAACGGATATTTTGTGGGATATCGGAACCTCATCCCAAACAATGGCACTGCAAGCCTGTATCAGTTGCCAGTATTGATTTGCCCTGGAACATTACAGATGCTGTACGGGACGTAGTATCACATTTTACTACGGAAATAGCTGTGTCAGATACTGTGCTGTATGTGTGGGAACCAAGGACATTACTTCTTGGATAAGAAAAGCGAACATTACCATTGCATTACTTCTGATTATTATTATCATCTCTGTTGTTGAATGTAATGTTAATGTCACCTATTTTGTTCTTGCTCCGATAAAGACGAGGGGAACTAATCACTGCGAATGTTACGTATTACAGTTCGATAGTAAAAGTTGTATTCAAGGAAGAAGTAAACGAGTGATGATTTCTGATAAACATTTAGGTGACTCTCCAACATAAATATTATTTCCTTCCATCATTCTGATTACTATATAAAGTCGACGTGGCTTCAGAGATACGCTGGGAAGTGTTGTGCACGACCCTGTAAATAAACACGGCGACTTTCAAAGGACTCACGAGCACTCAACAACTGTGCCACAGCGTGTTTAACAACATATAAACACCCGACGACACACACACAACGGGAGTTTAGTTTCAATGGACATTTCTATACACCATTCGAAAGCAAAGGATACTTGCTAATCTTGCCTGTAAAACCATAAAATATAATAAAAGTAGCGATATCGTGCCGTAGGTGTAGTCTGTCTGCGCAGTAGTCGGGCAGCGTTTCGCTTATCACCGCTAGATAGCAAAGGCATCGTTCTCACAGCGTGACCAGGCCTCATTTCAACGTAGCTCAGCAAGAAATATTGCTAATTATATACACAAACCTCGCTCGCGAATCACTCTGCCTATTACTTCACTCCCAACAACAACATCCACTTGCAACAAGAGGGGCTTCCGATGGGGTCCCCCATCTGTGGAACATTAGCCAACATTTTCTTGGACCATATAGAGACCACAATATTCAATAACATTGTAAAACAAGGAGGGTACAAAATAATCTGTTGGTACCGATATGTGGATGACATAATCTGTCTTGTAGATAAAACACATAACAGGATCGAAGAGCTACACAGTAACATCAACACAGTACACCCACAAATCCACTTCACGTTGGAAATAGAAAACAACAAGAAACTAAATTTCTGAGATCTTAAAGTCACAAGAAACAACCGCCAGTAACCATCTACAGGAAGCCCACATCCAACCACTCGACAGTGCATAAATATGCCAGTTTCACACACATGCTCCACAGGATAAACAGAACACCTCTTAAACCTGTCGGCCGGAGTGGCCGAGCGGTTCTAGGCGCTACAGTCTGGAAACGCGCGGCCGCTACGGTCGCAGGTTCGAATCCTGCCTCGGGCATGGATGTGTGTGATGTCCTTATGTTAGTTAGGTTTAAGTAGTTCTAAGTTCTAGGGGACTGATGACCTCAGTAGTACAGTCCCATAGCGCTCAGAGCCATTTGAACCTCTTAAACCGGAAAACTGCGCACAGGAACTATAAATAATCAAACAAATTGCTGTTGAAAACGTCTACAAAACAAACTCAACAACAATGTAAAACGGAAACATGTAGTGCACACAGACAACACAGCAGACCACACCACTACCGAAAAAAGAGAGAGATGGTACGCACTAACATACAGGGTGATTCAAAAAGAATACCACAACTTTAGGAATTTAAAACTCTGCAACGACAAAAGGCAGAGCTAAGCACTATCTGTCGGCGAATTAAGGGAGCTATAAAGTTTCATTTAGTTGTACATTTGTTCGCTTGAGGCGCTGTTGACTATGCGTCAGCGCCAGTTGATGCTAAGATGGCGACCGCTCAACAGAAAGCTTTTTGTGTTATTGAGTACGGCAGAAGTGAATCGACGACAGTTGTTCAGCGTGCATTTCGAACGAAGTATGGTGTTAAACCTCCTGATAGGTGGTGTATTAAACGATGGTATAAACAGTTTACAGAGAATGGGTGTTTGTGCAAAGGGAAAAGTTCTGGACGGCCGAGAACGAGTGATGAAAATGTAGCACGCATCCAGCAAGCATTTGTTCGCAGCCCAGGAAAATCGATTCGCAGAGCTAGCAGAGAGCTGCAAATTCCACAATCAACTGTATGGAGAGTCGTACGAAAAAGGTCAGTATGAACGTGACTCGCCTAAGGTGAACGTTTTCAGTGCCATTTCAGCCAATAAAGTTTTTGGTCCCTTTTTCTTCGAAGGTGCTACTGTAACTGGACTACAGTATCTGGAGATGTTAGAGAATTGGCTGTTCCCTCAGCTCGAACAAGAAGCACAACAATTCATATTTCAGCGGGATGGAGCGCCACCACATTGGCACTTATCTGTCCATAACTACCTGAACGTCAACTACCCGAGGCGATGGATCGGCCGCCAGGCAGCCCGTGACAGAGCACTTCATCACTGGCCTCCAAGAAGCCCTGATCTTACCCCCTGCGATTTTTTCTTATGGGGGTATGTTAAGGATATGGTGTTTCGGCCACCTCTACCAGCCACCATTGATGATTTGAAACGAGAAATAACAGCAGCTATCCAAACTGTTACGCCTGATATGCTACAGAGAGTGTGGAACGAGTTGGAGTATCGGGTTGATATTGCTCGAGTGTCTGGAGGGGGCCATATTGAACATCTCTGAACTTGTTTTAAAGTGATAAAAAACCTTTTTAAATACTCTTTGTAATGATGTGTAACAGAAGGATATATTATGTTTCTTTCATTAAATACACATTTTTAAAGTTGTGGCATTCTTTTTGAATCACCCTGTACAATAACAAAATATCACATAGAATAGGAAACATCTTGAAAAAGCAAGGGATCCCAATAACATTCAGAACAAACAACACAGTTCAGAAAAGACTAAGACCAGTCAGAAAAACCTCAGACAAATTCAGCAACGCTGAAATATATCAGCTCACTTGCAACTCCTGTCAGGCCCAATACATAGGACAAACAAGCAGAAGGTTCCGAACGAGGTACACAGAGCACATGACAGCTCTAAAGAGTGACAGCACACATTCAACTTTTGCAGAACATCTAATGAACAAAAACCACAACCCCACAAATATCTAAAACTATCTACACATTCTGAGAAACAGCAACAGTTTATACCGACAACTAACAATGGAAGAAAATTTCTACATACAAAGAAAAATAATAAACGAAAACACAACGCTTTGTAACAACACACTCGTTACCGCTCTGAGAGAACTGACCAAGGACACAGCACATATAGCACACACACGCCAAATAAATACTTCCCCATCACACACAGAGACATCGTAATGAACAGAAGTCGTAATTCGCGCTACAGTTTTTTCAAAGCCTTTCTCGCCACATGCGATACACCTCTCGCGACACACGCGAACAGCAAGATCGCGTAATGTTCTGGATCAGAAACAGAGGCTGAAAGTTTTGTTTTCTCTGCATAAAAGCAGCCACATACCATCCAACGAACGAGAGTGCACGAATAGCTAAGTAACAGCTCAGTACACAACAAATAACTAGTCTCCACGACACTACCACACCCCCAAGTATATATTGCTGACATACGAAATTCACCTTTTAGAACTTTGTTTACTAACAGCCGCTCACATGGTTGCAGATGACATGATCTTCGTTAAGTAAAAAATGGCAACAAAGAAAAAAAGCGCACACTAAATATGTCGCAGACAGCGACAATAATTGCTTAAAATATGCTGTAACGTACAATAAATAAGGTAGTATAAGAGTGTCCGTAGAAAACTATATTTCAAAAAACAAATAGTAAAAATGTAATAAAGTGCTACTGTGTTTGTATAAAACTAGTTTGGGAGAATAAAGAAATAAACGAATAACAAGGCGTTTTGCATCAAGGACACTCAATTTTCCGATATTGCAGTTTTTCTGCGCAAACATAAATCAAATGGAAGAGTTCCAAGACAAAATCATTATTGTTGTTGTTGTTGTGGTCTTCAGTCCTGAGACTGGTTTGATGCAGCTCTCCATGCTACTCTATCCTGTGCAAGCTTCTTCATCTCCCAGTACCTACTGCAACCTACATCCTTCTGAATCTGCTTAGTGTATTCATCTCTTGGTCTCCCTCTACGATTTTTACCCTCCACGCTGCCCTCCAATACTGAATTGGTGATCCCTTGATGCCTCGGAACATGTCCTACCAACCGATCCCTTCTTCTGGTCAAGTAGCGCCACAAACTTATCTTCTCCCCAATCCTATTCAATACCTCCTCATTAGTTATGTGATCTACCCATCTAATCTTCAGCATTCTTCTGTAGCACCACATTTCGAAAGCTTCTCTTCTTGTCTAAACTATTTATCGTCCATGTTTCACTTCCATACATGGCTACACTCCATATAAATACTTTCAGAAGTGTCTTCCTGACACAAATCTATACTCGATGTTAACAAATTTCTCTTCTTCAGTAACGCTATCCTTGCCATTGCCAGTCTACATTTTAAATCCTCTCTACTTCGACCATCATCAGTTATTTTGCTCCCCAAATAGCAAAACTCCTTTACTACTTTAAGTGTCTCATTTCCTAATCTAATTCCCTCAGCATCACCCGACTTAATTCGACTACATTCCATTATCCTCGTTTTCCTTTTGTTGATGTTCATCTTATATATTCCTCTCAAGACACTGTCCATTCCATTCAACTGCTCTTCCAAGTCCTTTGCTGTCTCTGACAGAAATACAATGTCATCGGCAAACCTCAAAGTTTTTATTTCTTCTCCATGGATTTTAATACCTACTCCGAATTTCTCTTCTGTTTCCTTTACTGCTTGCTCAATATACAGATCGAATAACATCGGGGAGAGGCTACAACCCTGTCTCACTCCCTTCCCAACCACTGCTTCCCTTTCGTGCCCCTCGACTCTTATAACTGCCATCTGGTTTCTGCACAAATTGTAAATAGCCTTTCGCTCCCTGAATTTTACCCCTGCCACCTTTAGAATTTGAAAGAGAGTATTCCAGTCCACATTGTCAAAAGCTTTCTCTAAGTCTACAAATGCTAGAAACGTAGGTTTGCCTTTCCTTAATCTTTCTTCTAAGATAAGTCGTACGGTGAGTACTGCCTCACGTGTTCCAGTATTTCTATGGAATCCAAACTGATCTTCCCCGAGGTCGGCTTCTACTAGTTTTTCCACTCGTCTATAAAGAATTCGTGTTAGTATTTTGCAGCTGTGGCTTATTAAACTGATTGTTCGGTAATGTCACATCTGTCAACACTTGCTTTCTTTGGGATTGGAATTATTATATTCTTCTTGAAGTCTGAGGGTATTTCGCCTGTTTCATACATCTTGCTCACCAGATGGTAGAGTTTTGTCAGGACTGGCTCTCCCAAGGCCGTCAGTAGTTCCAATGGAATGTTGTCTACTCCGGGGGCCTTGTTTCGACTCAGGTCTTTCAGTCAAACTCTTCACGCAGTATCGTAGCTCCCATTTCATCTTCATCTACATCCTCTTCTATTTCCATAATATTGTCCTCAAGAACATCGCTCATGTATAGACCCTCTATATACTTCTTCCACTTTTCTGCTTTCCCTTCTTTGCTTAGAACTGGGTTTCCATCTGAGCTCTTGATGTTCATACGAGTGCTTCTCCTATCTCCAAAGGTCTCTTTAATTTTCCTGTAGGCAGTATCTATCTTACCCCTAGTGAGATAAGCCTCTACATCCTTACATTTGTCCTCTAACCCTCCCTGCTTAGCCATTTTGCACTTCCTGTCGATGTCATTTTTGAGACGTTTGTATTCCTTTTTGCCTGCTTCATTTACTGCATTTTTATATTTTCTCCTTTCATCAATGAAATTCAATATTTCTTCTGTTACCCAAGCATTTCTACTAGCCCTCGACTTTTTACCTACTTGATCCTCTGCTGCCTTCACTACTTCATCCCTCAAAGCTATCCATTCTTCTTCTACTGTATTTCTTTCCCCCATTCCTGTCAATTGTTCCCTTATGCTCTCCCTGAAACTCTGTACAACCTCTGGTTCTTTCAGTTTATCCAGGTCCCATCTCCTTAAATTCCCACCTTTTTGCAGTTTCTTCAGTTTTAATCTACAGGTCATAACCAATAGATTGTGGTCAGAGTCCACATCTGCCCCTGTAAATGTCTTACAATTTAAAACCTGGTTCCTAAATCTCTGTCTTACCATTATTTAATCTATCTGATACCTTTTAGTATCTCCAGCGTTCTTCCATGTATACAACCTTCTTTCATGATTCTTAAACCAAGTGTTAGCTATGATTAAGTTGTGCTCTGTGCAAAATTCTACCAGGCGGCTTCCTCTTTCATTTCTTAGCCCCAATCCATATCCACCTACTACGTTCCCTTCTCTCCCTCTTCCTACACTCGAATTCCAGTCACCCATGACTATTAAATTTTCGTCTCCCTTCACTATCTGAATAATTTCTTTTATTTCATCATACATTTCTTCAATTTCTTCGTCATCTGCAGAGCTAGTTGGCATATAAACTTGTACTACTGTAGTAGGTGTGGGCTTCGTATCTCTCTTTTGCCACAATGCGTTCACTATGCTGTTTGTAGTAGCTTACACGCATTCATGTTTTCCTATTCATTATTAAACCTACTCCTGCATTACCCCTATTTGATTTTGTGTTTATAACCCTGTAGTCACCTGACCAGAAGTCTTGTTCCTCCTGCCACCGAACTTCACTAATTCCCACTATATCTAACTTTAACCTATGCATTTCCCTTTTTAAATTTTCTAACCTACCTGCCCTATTAAGGGATCTGACATTCCACGCTCCGATCCGTAGAACGCCAGTTTTCTTTATCCTGATATCGACATTCTCTTGAGTAGTCCCCGCCCGGAGATCCGAATGGGGGACTATTTTACCTCCGGAATATTTTACCCAAGAGGACGCCATCATCATTTAATCATACAGTAAAGCTGCATGCCCTCGGGAAAAATTACGGCCGTAGTGTCCCATTGCTTTCAGCCGTTCGCAGTACCGGCACAGCAAGGCCGTTTTGGTTATTGTTACAAGGCCAGATCAGTCAATCATCCAGACTGTTGCCCTTGCAACTACTGAAAAGGCTGCTGCCCCTCTTCAGGAACCACACGTTTGTCTGGCCTCTCAACAGATACCCCTCCGTTGTGGTTGTACCTACGGTACGGCTATCTGTATCGCTGAGGCACGCAAGCCTCCCCACCAACGGCAAGGTCCATGGTTCATGGGGGGAGAAAATCATTATTACCAAGTACTATTCTTACTGCTCGCTTTTGTGCAATCAGTACTTTATTTCTATGTGACGAGTTACCGCAGGAAATTATTCTATACCATACTACTGAGTTGAGTTCATGGTTCAGAGTAGTTTCAGGGGTAAGACAAGGCTGCAACCTGTCTCCACTGTTGTTCATATTATTTATGGATCATATGTTGAAAACAGTAGACTGGCTGGGTGATATGTGAACACAAAATAAGCAGTCTCGCATATGCGGATGACTTAGTTGTGATGGCGGATTCGATTGAAAGTTTGCAAAGTAATATTTCAGAGCTAGATCAGAAATGTAAGGACTACAGTATGAAGATTAGCATCTCCAGAACGAAAGTAATGCCAGTGGGAAAGAGATATAAACGGATTGAGTGCCGAATAGGAGGAACAAAGTTAGAGTAGGTGGACGGTTTCAAGTACTCAGGATGCATATTCTCACAGGATGGCAACATAGTGAAAGACTGGAAGCGAGGTGTAGCAAAGCTAATGCAGAGATCGCTCAGCTACGATCTACTCTCTTCTGCGAGAAGGAAGTCAGTACCAAGACTAAGTTATCTGTGCACCGTTCGATCTTTCGACCAACTTTGTTGTATGGGAGCGAAAGCTGGGTGGATTCAGGTTGCCTTATCAATAAGGTTGAGGTTACGGATATGAAATTAGCTAGGATGATTGCAGGTACTACTAGATGGGAACAATGGCAGGAGGGTGTCCACAATGAGGAAATCAAAGAAAAACTGGGAATGAACTCTATAGATGTAGCAGTCAGTGCGAACAGGCTTAGATGGTGGGGTCATGTTACACGCATGGGAGAAGCAAGGTTACCCAAAAGACTCATGGGTTCAGCAGTAGAGGGTAGGAGGGGTCGGGGTAGACCGAGGAGAAGGTACCTGGATTCAGTTAAGAATGATTTTGGAGTAATAGGCTTAGCATCAGAAGAGGCACCAATGTTAGCACTGATTAGGGGATCATGGAGGAATTTTATAAGGGGGACTATGCTCCAGTCTGAACGCTGAAAGGCATAACCAGTCTTAAATGATGATGATGATGATGATGATGATGATGATGGTACTACTGAGTGGAGATATACAGAATATGTTAGGAAGTTGATATGTTAGCAGTTATACTAAGTCAATTATAATAAATTTCATCAGTATGTATGCCCAAAACGATGGAGCATTCTACCCTACTTACCGACTTCTACTCATGTGCTACATCAATTGTTGATATGACTCTATTTGTTGTACAGAACTCAGTGTAGTAAGTTTTTTTTCTCTTCGAAATTTAGGGAGTGTCAGTTTTCAGAGCTCCACTTAATAGCTCTTTGCAAAACATCATTTACAAAATATTCTGTTGCTTTCTCTATAATGGGGTTTATTGTAACACTAGTATCATCTGCAAAAAGTGCCAATTATGCGTCCTGGATGTTAAGTGGATGGTCATTCACTTGTATAAGGAATAGGACTGGACCCAAAATAGAACCCTGTGGGACTCACTTTGTGATATTATTATTATTATTATTATTATTATTTCCCAGTCACTGAAATTTTCCACGTTTCCGACATTGTTTGAATTATTCAGAACAACTTTTGCATTCTGTTCGTTAAGTATTATTCAAACCAGCTGTGACTAATTCCTTCTATAGGACTAGTTTTCTTAAGAGATTAATACGATGTACACAGTCAAACGCTTTGCCAGGCATAAGTGTGGCACAAAACCAGAATCACGAAATAGTCGATTCAGAAGCATGTCAATCAATTCACTTTGATGTACTGGTCATAAAATTTGCCTCTCTCAACCTCATGGAACACATCTGCAATGCTATAGGGTGCCAGCCCGAAATTCACGGGAATTGTATTACCTATGCGTGGACATCTGCCGCCACATACCCTGGAAACCTGCCAAGTACCTGTCGAGTCCATAGCAGGCAAATCACAGTTGTATTCCATTCGAAAGTTGTATCAGCAGGTTATAATGTTTTGGATCATCATCGTAAATCAGGCATACAAAAGGAGTGTCCGAGTATAGTAGACCAAGCTGCATGTTATCACCTACCTCCACGATTGTAAAAAAGTTATCGGGCGCCTTATAACTAGATAGTCAATCGAAAACTTCACCTTTGCGTTTAAATTGTGCTGTTTGTACATACAAGTAGCTCAGTAATAGGATTGTAGCACTACCATAGGCTCCTGTAAACTACCATAAGTAACCACAGACAACTATTTTCTTTTAGTAGCTTTTGTCAGTTAAAACCGTACCCACTTTACGTGTACTTTACATGCATTATATACATACATTGGGCGTCACCTCATAACGACCACTTCCTTTACGTATATGATCAGTGTCCCCTAAAAGCGGGAAGCAGTGGACTGGCAAGAAACTGAGTGAGGATACACACTGAAGCGCCAAACAAACTGGTACAGGCATTCGTATCCAGTTAAAGAGATATGTAAGCAGGCAGAATACGGCGTTGTGGTCGGCAACGCCTATATAAGACGACAAGTGTCTGGCGCAGTTGTTAGGTCGATTACTGCTGCTGCAATGGCAGGATATCAGGTTTAAGTGGTGTTACAGTCTGCGCACGAGCGATGGGACACAGCATCTCCGAGGCAGCGATGAAGTATGGAATTTCCTGAGCGACCATTGCACGAGTGTACCGTGAATATCAGGAATTCGGTAAAACGTCAAATCTCTGACATCGCTAAAGCCGGAAAGAGGTTCTGCAAGAATGGGACCAATGGCGACTGAAGAGAATCGTTCAATGTAACAGAAGTGCAACTCTTCTGCAAATTGCTGCGAATATCATTGCTGCGCCATCAACAAGTGCAAGTGTACGAACCATTCAACGAAACATCATCGATACGGACTTTCGGCGCCGAAGGCAAACTCGTGTACCCTTGATGACTGCACGACAGAATGCTTTACACCTCACCTGGGCCCGTCAACACCGACATTGGACTGTTGATGACTGGAAACACTTTGCCAAGTCGGACGATTCTCGTTTCAAATTGTATCGAGCGGATGGACGTGTACGGGTATGGAGACAACCACTTGGCGGCTCTGTAATGGTGTGGGGCGTGTGCAGTTGGAGTGATGTGGGACCCCTGATATGCCTAGATACGACTCTGACAGGTGATACGTTCGTAAGCATCCTGCCTGATCACCTGCATCCATTCATGTCCATTGCTACAGAGTGGGTCCAGGAACACTCTTCTGATTTTAAACACTTCCGACGGCCTCTAAACTCATTAGATATGAACTTTATTGAACATATCTCTTACTCTTACGGATTTTGGACAGCCCTCCAGCATTATTTCAGACATTAGTTGAGTTCATGCCACGTCGTCTTCCGGCACTTCTGCGTGACCGTGGGGGGCCCTACAGCGTATAAGGCAGGTGTACCAGTTTCTTTGGCGCTTGTTCTACACAGCTATCCTCGTAGGTGTTACCTTAGATTAAACAGTTTTTATGCAAACAAACCAACACCGTCCGAACAGGCCATGAAGGCCCAACGGTACCGATCGACCGCCGTGTCATCCTCAGCCCATAGGTGTCACTGGATGCGGATATGGAGGGGCATGTGGTCAACGCACCGCTCTCCCGGCCGTTTTCGTGACCGGAGCCGCTACTTCTCAACCAAGTAGCTCCTCAGTTTGCCTCATACGGGCTGAATGCACCCCGCTTGCCAACAGCGCTCGGCAGACCGGATGGTCACCCATCCAAGTGCTAGCCCAGCTCGACAGCGCTTAACTTCGGTGAGTTGACGGGAACCGGTGTTATCACTGCGGCAACGCCGTTGGCAAGTATTTATAGCAAAACTGAACATGTCAATGTTTAATTCTGGTTTAATTCGAGAAGCGTTGATTTGTAACGTGAAACAGAGGTATGTTGTACTTAAAATAAAGAAAACAATACAGATTTATCATTTAGCGCTAGTTAACGCAATTTCAACAGAAAGAGAAAACAAAAAAAAAACAAAAAATCAAAAATATATCAAATATCGCTTCAATACCTCATCGTACTTTAAGAACTTCTATTGAGTTCAAAATAACAACAATAATGTTTGCGCATGTAAAATGTACTTGCACCAAAATTAATTCCTTTGGATGCATAATAGCGCAATCAACTAAATTTTGTTACTAATACAGTGCAATTTAGATTCTATAAGGATGTAAAATACTCAATGGATTAACATCGAATCACGTGCGGTTCTAATTGTGTGCAAAACAAACAATCAAAGAAACAAATATACAAAGAGAAATCGTGGACTCCCATTTCATTCTTTATACATTCATTTAATTTCTTGGTGATTGTGCCTGCAGTGGAACATATGTCTTGAAAGGTCATTGTAAGTAATGCTCCAGTATCACTGCTTACAACATTTATTGATTATTATGACAGCTTTTTTGGTAGATCTCCATTTTCAAGTACCTGCGTATACAGTTTGAGGAATACAATGTGCTATAGTTCTACAATAATTGTAGATTTAATGTTTTTAAGTGAAGAATTTCGTAAATCATTAAGGTACAATTAAAACTGCAAGCTTAATTATCATTATCACGAATTACACAAACAATTAATATTTATATTTCCGAATTATGTAAGTAAGAGGGAGACCTACTTCTACGTTGCCCTGACGTATATATAACATCTGGTGTGACTGTATCTGGTGGCTGTTCTCGTTATATTTCACGTAAAATTCTAAAATATCCATTTCATTTCGATTTTGTTCTGTTTTATACAGTGTGCCGTAATATTTTCATATAGTATTGTAAATATTTCCTGTAATATTTTGACAGTTCACGCCATAGATGTTTTATATATACATAATAATACATTATGGTCAGAAGTGAGTATATCTTTAGGTATCTCAAGTATTTCTATCCTATCTTTGGTTCTCAAGTTGTGTCATCGTTGTTCTGGTGTATAAACAATACCTGGTGTGACTGTTATTGCTATAAATCATGTGAAATTCAAGAAATTTGGGTGTCACGTTGGTTTATGCTATTAGGTTTCATACAGCAGGGCGTGAAATTTTAGTCTGAAGTCGTAAAATATGGCAATAGCATTTAAGTCAAACGAATTTCCCTTTAGTTATTTTCCTTTCGCTTTCCCACAACTTATTAGCAAAGGAAGCCGACTACTTAAAGAGTAATATCTCGGGCGGAGTTTTGGCGATGGTTTGGAAAATAAAAGTAACCTCTGAGGCTGCCCGCTCTTCGCAGAAAATGATGATGTTTGGCCCTCTTTTGCAGGGTCTTACATAGGATCTCTGGCAACCTGATAAGTAAACAGCCCAAGTGTTCTCTCAGATATCACGTCTGAAATGGACGAACGTATGCTACATTTAGCTTTCAGTAAACTTCAGTACAACATAGCTGTAACTATACAATATGGAAAGAGCCGACAAGTGCGAGAATCATCGCACCATCACCTTAACAGATCGTGCGTGCAAGTTACTGACAATATTAATATACAGAAGTAACACCGGTTCCCGTCAGATCACCGAAGTTTAGCGCTGTCGGGCTGGGATAGCACTTGGATGGGTGACCATCCGGTCTGCCGAGCGCTGTCGGCAAGCGGGGTGCACTCAGCCCTTGTGAGGCAAACTGAGGAGCTACTTGATTGAGAAGTAGAGGCTCCAGTCTCGTAGACTGACATACGACTGGGAGAGCGGTGTGCTGCCCATATGCCTCTCCATATCCGCATCCAGTGACGCCTATGGGTCGGTACCGTTGGCCCTTCATGGCCTGTTGCCTGTTCGGGAGGAGTTTAGTTTTTTTTTAGTTTTTAAAGGTACCAGAGAGGCAGTTGTGATGTTGTGGCTCGTATTTGCAGCAAGACTGAAAAAAAAATCGAGACAAGTGAATAGGATTTATCGACCTGGAAAAGTCGTTCGACAAGAGTAATACGGGCAAGATGCTCGAACTTCCGAGGAAAAATTGGTGACCTATAAGGAAATATGGATAATGTACAATATGTACAAAAACCAAGAGGGAACAGTAAGAGTGGGAGACAAAGAACCAACTACTGAGACTAAAAAGAATCTAAGAAAGGTATGTCGTCTTTCGCTCCTACTGTTGAATGACGGAGATAAAGGAAAGGTTAAGGAGTAGCATTAAAATTGAAGGTGAAAGGATATGAATGATAAGATTCGTTCTAATATTGTTATCTTTAGTGACAGTGAAGAAGAATTGGAGGATTGTTTGAATGGAATAAGCAGTGTAATGAGTACAAAATATTATCCAGAGCAAATCTAAAAAGACGAAAGTAATGAGAAGTAGCAGAAATGAGAATTGTGCTAAACATAACATCAAAATTGGAGATTACGAAGTAGATGAATTAGGCAGCAAAATAAACCATGACAGAAGCAGCAAGGACAACAGAAGAAGTAGACAATCACTGGCAAAAACGGCATTTCTGATCAAGAGAAATCTATCAGTATCAAACATAGGCCTTAATTTGTGGAAGAAATTTCTGAGAATGTACGCTTGGAGCAGACCATTCTATGGTAGTGAAATAAGGACTGTGGGAAAATCGGATCATAAGGTAATCGAAGCATTCGAGATGCGGTGCTACAAAAGTATGTTGAAAGTTAGGTGGACTGATACGGCAAGGAATGATTAGGTTCTCTGCACAGTTGGTGAGGAAAGCAATATATGAAAAACAGTGAGAAGAAGAACGGACAGCATGGTAGGACAGGGGTTAAGACTTCAAGGAATAACTTCCATGGTACTAAACAACTAAAGAGGTAGACAGATGGGGATACATCCAGCAAATAACTTAAGACCTAGGTTGCAAGTGCTCCTCTGAGGTGAAAAGGTTGGAACAAGAGAGGAATTTGTGGTGGACTGTATCAAACAAGTCAGAAGACTAGACGTCTCAAAACAAGAAAAACCTTACACCTGACAGCAACCATACGTAAACTCAGTGTCCTGCGATACACATGGTCATTAAACCACCCTGTCGACCGAGCATCAATGTAACGATTGTGCTCATATAGGCAACAATACGTGTTTGAGCTCCTCGATGAATAATTTTACGGAGGCAAGTTTATTTAAAGTGATTTTACTGTGTCTATGAGTATTTCCACCTCTGAACAACTTCGATGCTTTTTTAATACACTACAGAACTCCAAGCTCCGCTGCGAACTTCCACATGCCAGTTTAAGATATTCCCTGTGTAGTCTCACCCCGCACAGGAGAAATTTCCTGCCAGTGTCAACGAGTGCGCGGTCTCTGACGCACCATCGATCGCCAGCTGCAAGCCGGGGAGCCACGTATCGATAAGCGGCAGACGACAGCAGCTGTCGACCTCGCCTCGTGGAGGGTGAAGTCACATCGTGTCGCCCCAGTCACTAGCCAAGATATCTCCGCCTGCCGCCGACCACACAATTCCCAAATACCCAGCGTGCCAGAAATACGACAAAGTGTGTACTCACGTGTAATGCCAGCTGGGAATAACCACACGTGTACAATGAATAAATAAGGCGAGACATGTACAGAGAACACTGTTGTACAGGGAACACTTAGATGTACAGTTGTGACGGTTGCTATCGCCTAACAGTTGCAAGACACTAGCGGTCCTAGGGGCGAAGAAGTCGCACGTATTTGTTTTTAATTTTTTGTGCTTAACATACGAACAAGTTATTAATCCTTAACTCACGAGGTGACTTTCCTGTGACGTGTATAGGTTGAACAGTAAGGGAGAAAAACTATAACCCTTCTTGTATATATTTCCCTGTATCTTACCCATAGTTTTCTAATAATTTCGAACATCTTGCCACATGTGACACTGTCGAATGCTTTTTGCAGATCTGAGACCCTTACTCTTGACCCGAGATTTAAGCCGCAAGCGATTTGGAATTGTTAATTTCAGTCACACATCATTTATCTTACAATTATTTAAACGTTATTTAAGTACCCTTGTCGATTTTGTTGCACTGAATAAAGTTTGCAGTATTTTACTTATTATCACACAAAATCGCGTACTTCAGGGTGATTTTTTGAATCGTGCGCATAGACGAACTGTCAGAAAACTGAATTATGTTATGAACAATTATAGTATCTCTTTTGTAACTAAATTTTCGTATAAAACTAAACGCTAGCGTTGAAACTTGCACATAAAAATTGCACTCGATAGGTACAAAAGGAAAATCTGGAAAAATGGCATTCAGAGCTGAGATCTACATTTTTCTTTACCAGCACGCAGAACACTTTTGATTTCAGTTAACACTTCAAGTATTGTGTTGGAGAAGCAGAAATGTCCTCTCACAAGTGTTCTGAAGTTCTTTCTCTGAGTGATCCTTCGCTAGCAGAACTGTGATCATTGGCTCTTGCGAAATCTGCTTTTTCGTCTATTTTCTTATGAATATCACTGACACCACCCTCCATCCACCGACTGACAATTTCATCGTTAAAAGTGGCTCGTTACTGCGAACACACTTTGTACCATACTGAAGAAAGCAAGTACGCAGTTAACGAGACGCGATTTAGGAAACCTCAACACGTGCCAAAAACACGTGTCAACAACTAACGAAGTATATGGTAATACGGCCGACAGCAGGACACTGCAGTGTTGGCGATGTAGGGAGGGTAAGCGGGGAAAAGAAAATGGAGAATCTATATGACGACTATTAGTTTGGCTTTAGGAAAAGGTAAAGGCACGAGAGAGGTAGTTCTGACAATGCAATTGATAATGGAAGCAAGACTAAAGAAAAATCAAGACACGTTCATTCGATTTGAAGGCCTGCAAAAAGCTTTCGACAATGTCACATGGGGTAAGATGTTCGAAATTATTAGAAAACTAGGGGTAAGATATAGGGAAAGACGAGTAATACACAATATATACAAGAAGGGTTATAGTTTTTCTCTCTTAGTGTCCAATCTACACATCGAAGAAGCAATGAGGGAAATAAAAGAAAGGTTCAAGAGTGGAATTAAAATACAGGGTGAAAAGATATCAGTGATAAAATTTGCTGATGATATTGCTATTCCCAGTGGAAGTGAAGAAGAATTAACGGATCTGCTGAATAGAATGAACAGTGTAATGAGTACAGAACGTGGACTGAGAGTAAATCGAAGAAAGAGGAAAGTAGTGAGAAGTAGCAGCAGATACAAACAGCGGAAAACTTAACATCAAAATTTGTGATCGACAAGTAAATGAAGTTAAGGAATTTCTGTACCTAGGCAGCAAAATACCCCATGACAGACGGAACAAGCAGGAGTTGCAAAATGGTCATTCCTGGGCAAGAGAAGTCTGCTGGTAGCAAAAATAGGACTTAATTTGAAGAAGAAGTTTCTAAGAATATGCATTGGAAGCACAGCATTATATGGTAATGAGACGTGGACTATGGGGAAAACTGGAAGAGAGGAGAATAAAAGCATTTGAGATGTGGTGCTACAGAAGAATATTGAAAATTAGATGGGTAGATAAGGTAAGGAATGAGGATGTCCTGCGCAGAAGCGGCGAGGAAAGGAACGTACAGAAAACACTGACAAGAAGATGCGACAGGCTGTTAGACGTCTATTAAGACATCACGGAATTACTTTTGTGGTTCTAGAGGGAGATGCAGAGGTTAAAAACTGTAGAGGAACACAGGGATTGGAATACATCCAGCAGGTAACTCAGGAGGGAGATTGCAAGTGCTAATCTGAATGAAAAAGTTGGCACAGGAGCTGCATCAAATCAGTCAGAAAGGAAAAAAAGCCAATTCCACATCTTTACACGTTGATTGTTCCTGGCAAGTCTCTTAAGCTTCATCCTACTCTTCATCATTACTAAATTTTGATCTGAGTCTATATATGCTCCTGGTTACAACTTACAATGCACTAACTGATTTCGTAATCTCGGCCTAACCATGAAGCGATCTGACTCGAGACTTACCGTATCTCGCGGCCTTTCCCAAGTATATCTCATCTTCTTGCGATTTTGGAACAGTGTGTTCGCTATAACTCGGTGATATTTATTGCAGAAATGGAATAGTCTTTCCTTCTCCTGCTACCAAGCTCATACTCTCTCGTAAAGCACTCCGTCTTCAGGCCACAAGCGTCCTACCGGGACCATCCGACCGCCGTGTCATCCCCAGTGGAGGATGCGGATAGGAGGGGCGTGTGGTCAGCACACTGCTCTCCCAGTCGGTGTGATGGTATTCTTGACCGACGTCGCTACTATTCGGTCGAGTAGCTCCTCAATTGGCATCACGAGGCTGAGTGCACCCCGAAAAATGGCAACCGCGCATAGCGGCCTGGATGGTCACCCATCCAAGTGCCGCCCACGCCCGACAGCGCTTAACTTCGGTGATCTCACGGGGACCGGTGTAGCCACTGCGGCAGAGCCGTTGCCCCATACTCTCTCGTAGCCCTCCCTTTTACAACTCCTCCTATAACCTCATTCCAATCCCCATGATTTTCTTCTCCTTTACATACTGAATTGTCCGTTCAGTATCCTCATATACTTTGTAAGTAGCCTGTTCGTGTGTTGGTAGCGCTATAGATTGTGTTAATATTGTTGACAGCGTTCTGCGCCCTCGGCAAGAGATTTTGTGGTTGGACGGACTAGCAGTTAGTGAGTGGATAGGGAAGTGTATGGACGTGATATTCTTAGTGGAGACTCTGTATTGGTAGGAAATGCATTGTAAAGTGAGATCAAATGATGTGATTATAAGAAAGTACGCAAGAAAATGAATGATGATGGATGATTAGTTGATAATGTTTGGGCAGTGAAATTATTGACAACTACGTAGTTTTAGGAACAGGATGTCGCATGAATAATGTAAAATTTTCTGAATACATTGGTTGCTCTTCAACAAAATCTTTCTTTCGCTAACCACATGCCTCCTAGTAGTTAGTCTATAGTAGCTAGAATATTTTTATTCAGCTGGCTGTAGTTGTTACTTGCTGTAATTGCTGTAGTTCGTGTTATGAAGATTTTCTGTTAGGTAAGTGACTTATGAAAAAGAATGGGGTTTGCATTATTAGGATTTGCGACTGAAATGAGTTTAGGCAATTAACAGAGTTGGAGGTAGTTTCATATTTCTTTAGTTATATATATTTTTTGGATTTGTGCTGTTGTTAGGATTTCTTGCAATTCAGGGCGATTCTTTTGTGTTAATTATTGGTAGTCATGTTAACATATAGCAGTCAGCGTTGGGCTTGTGTACTGTGGGTAATAAATGACTAGGTTATGTCTGAGTTGACTTTGTAAGGGAAAATTCTGTAGGTCAATGTTTTAAAAAAAATAATTAAAGAGGTAGTTACAACTTTCCCTGTCACTTCATCTTCTGCTTGCGACGGCGGCATGTATGCCTGATCTATTGTTGTCGGTGTTGGTTTGCTGTCGATTCTGCTGAGAACAACACAATAACTGAACTGTTCACAGTAACTCACTCTATGTCCTGCCTTCCTATCTATAACGAATCCTAGTCCAATTATACCATTATCTGCTACTGTTAATATTACACTATATTCGTCTGTCCATAAAACCTTGTCTTCTTTCTGTTTCGCTTCACTGATTCCCACTATGTCTAAATTGAGCCTTAGCATTTCTCTCTTCGGATTTTATAGCTTCCGCACCATGTTCAGACTTCTAACATCGTTCGCCACGACTCGTAGAACGTTAGCCTTTATTTAGTTGTTCAGTCCTTTTCTCAAGGCCACCTCCCACTTGGCAATCTCCTTCTGGATATCCGAATGACGGGCTAGTTCAGAATCTCCCTTGCAGATTAAAACTGTGTGCCGGACCGAGACACGAACTCGGGACCTTTGCCTTTCGTGTCCGCAGCTCGTGGTCTCGCGGTCGCGTTCTCGCTTCCCGAGCACGGGGTCCCGGGTTCGATTCCCGGCGGGGTCAGGGATTTTCACCTGCCTCGAGATGACTGGGTGTTTGTGTTGTCCTCATCATTTCGTCATCATTCATGATTGTGGCGAGTTTGGACTGAGCAAAGATCGGGAATTTGTACGGGCGCTGTTAACCGCGCAGTTGAGCGCCCCACAAACCAAACATCATCATCATCATCATAATCACCTTTGCCTTTCGTGGGCAAGTGCTCTACCATCTGAGCTACCCAAGCACGACTCACGCCCCGTTCTCACAGCTTCATATCAGCGCACACTCCGCTGCAGAGCGAAAATCTCAGTCTGGAAACATACCCCAGGCTGTGGCTAAGCCATGTCTTCATAATATCCTTTCTTTCTGAAGTGCTAGTTCTGCAAGGTTCACAGGAGAGCTTCTGTAAAGTTTGGAAGGTAGGAGACGAGATACTGGCAGAAGTAAAGCTGTGAGGGCCGGGCGTGAGTCGTGTTTGGGTAGCTCAGAATGTAGAGCACTTGCTCGCGAATGGCAAAGGTCCCGAATTCGAGTCTCGTTCCGGCACACAGTTTTAATCTGCCAGGAAGTTTCATATCAGCGCGCACTGCGCTGCAGAGTGAAAATCTCATTCTAGTTCAGAATCTTTTGCCAATGGAGAGATCATCATGACACTTCTTCAATTACAGGCCATATGCCCTATGGATACACACTATGTGTCTTTAATGCAGTGGTTTCCATTGCCTTCTGCGTCCTCATGCCGCTGAGCACTGCCGATTCTTCCACCTTTTAGGGCCAGTTTCCGATCATAAGGGCAAGAGAGTGCCGTGAACCTCTGACCGCTGCTTCACCCTTTTTGACAAGACGTTTGGCATAATAAGGGTGACTTCTTGTGCCGGACATCTGCGGCCGCCATTGCTGATAATTGTTATTCAAAATTTATGCATTGACGAGGTTCGAATTCGAGACCCAGGACATTTAGATTATTAGTTAAAAACTGCTAGACCCTGCGGCTTAGGAAATGCGAAATTAGCACCGTAACTGGAGATGCAACTGAGGGATCTTCCTAGAAGCCTGAAAAAGCAGCAATCAACGACCGAAATTCAAAACCAGACTCGTATCGATTGGTGAAAGAAAGTGATAAAAAAATTCGACCGATTAAATGCAAAAAAATTTTCTTAACATTGTAACAGGAAACAATTCTCGGGTATATTCCCGCGACCCGCAAATGAAGTAACAATCAACGATTAAAATGTTCCAACACGAACCTAAAGCAACAGAGCTACGTAGAAGCTACATCAGATTGCTGTCTAGGGAATATTTAGCTAATTTATTTAGTATCGTAGTTCTCTCTCTCTCTCTCTCTCTCTCTCCCCTAACTAACCTAAGGACATCACACACATCCATGCCCGAGGCAGGATTCGAACATGCCACCGTAGCGATTCCAGACTGATGCGCCTAGAACCGCTCGGGCACGCCGGCCGGCAAACAAGAGTATCCATTTTGTTTGCTTATTTGTTTATAATTTATTGTTTATAATACCATTACTACGGTTCGGTAGTTTTCGTCCGCTACATAAATGACATAGTAACCGATAGGAATATCGGTGGTATTGGGAAGGGAAAAAGCATAATTGAATGTATATGACAGAAGCTGGGAGACGCCGATTTTCTTTTATCACAATATCAGAACCGCTCATCTCTCAGTGTTAGCCCATTGTGTATTTTATATCCTTACAAAATATAAAATTCATTTTTGCTACAACATGCCTCTGTTTCACATCACAGTTTTGTTCTGATCTTGATGAAATTTTGCGCACTTTACCTTCAAGACAAGAGAAAGGTCACTATCTACATAAGATTTCGTAATCTGACTTGAAATATATACGTATGTAACACATAAAAGGGAAAGGTTTTACTAAAAATCTCTAAAAGTTCTTGGCTGATATACTTCACGTTTCTACACGATCCCCTAATGAACATTTGTCGGACATAGGCTATATACATTTTTTTTTTAACATACGCTATATAAGAAGTATGTGACCGATTTATTTCAAAGTTCTTGGCCGATTTACTTCAAATTTCTACATTCTGATGAAACAACTGGGAGAATTAATGAAAAGTTAAATGCCTAACAAACGATATATATTGCGCTAAACTGGCTGTAATTCCTATCGCGAAAATAAATTACCGCGGCAATACCTGTCTTGGAGATACGAGTAGCATCAGATGTTACTAGATTGCAGAATCAGCGAAAGCTCGAGAATTTAAGTTACATGATTGCAAACGCTTATTTCTCGATTAGCCGCCGTCGTTATATATAACATTTATCGAAGGTGATATTGTATTCCGTGTTTCACAGTTACCTTCATTTTTAAAATCCCCAGTGCCATACAAATGCTAAGGCAAGTAGTGGATATAGCACCAACAAAACTCGCTAGATCGCGGACCGATCAAAAGATGGAAAGAACCAGAGATATCCTGAACCGTGACGTAAGCTCTTCGAACATTTCGAGTCGTGCTCAAACACAGCCCTATTTGAAAAAGTGAAAATGGATCTGAAACAATAGAAGAAGAAATCTCTAAACTTGCAATGACATACCTATCGCTAAATGTAACAGATGGCGCAGCTAATCATCTTTCATACTGATGAAGACGTATTCATTCGTCGCATTTCGTTGATACCCAATGATTCAAATATGCCCTTCGATGTAGTTTGCCATGCGGCTTGCATTCGCTATGTATTGCGGTCTGCCACAACTACGGTTGGGTGGTTTTGGTCTGGTACATAAATAACGTAGTAAATGGTAGGATTGTTGGCAGTATTTGTCGGGAAAAAACATAATTGAATGTATGAGTGAGTAACTAGGAGGCGACGATTTCATTTTGTTTTTTGTTTATTTGTTTATCAAATGGCTCTGAGCACTATGGGACTCAACTGCTGTGGTCATCAGTCCCCTAGAACTCAGAACTACTTAAACCTAACTAACCTAAGGACATCACACACATCCATGCCCGAGGCAGGATTCGAACCTGCGACCGTAGCAGTCGCACGGTTCCGAACTGCGCGCCTAGAACCGCGAGACCACCGCGGCCGGCATTTGTTTATCATAATATTAGAACCGAACATCTTTGTGTCAGTCCGTTGTGTATTTTATATCCATACAAAATATAAACTTCATTTTTGCTAGAACATGCCTCTGTTTCACATTACAAATGAACAATGTTCAATAAAACCTTAGTTAAATATTGATAATTTCAATTTTACTATAAGTACTACTTTTGGTGTCTAGAGGAATCTACTACGACACTGATCGCATTCGAGTACTAAGCGATCGAAACGAGGTAACGCCCAATAAGTATGCAACACACCTGAGGTACAAGTAATTCGGTTGCGATCGTAACTGACAAAAGCTACTTGGAAAACTGCTGTAGTTAGTCTACGCTTACTTCTGAATGTCTACAGTAGCCTACAGTAGCTTTGAGACTCTAGGGCCAATCACTACGCATAGCAGATATTAAATATCTCGGGCAACGCCGCGCACTGCAGTTAGAATTCAATAAACGTTATGTAGAGTATTCCTTCTATAAATTTAAACTCCTAGATGTTGCTGCAGTGTATATTTCATTATGTACTAAACGTGATTTGCCTTTTCCTTTGAGATTTACGTAATTTGGAGTAACACAGTTGTGTTTTCATATGTGAGACTTAATAGTTTGGAAAATAGTTGGGGCACTCAGTTTTGCATTAACAAATGATTACTTATAGTCCTCGTTTGTCCGGATGACATCGGACCAGATGAGAGGAAACACAGATTTCGTGAGTGCCGCTTCTCATAATTATGTTGATGGTTGATATTGGTTTGCAACTGAATGCAGTTTGAACACTCGATAGACGTTATATGATAAAGACCTTCAGTCGGTCTGATACATAATGGACTCGATCTTCGTGTTGGT
This sequence comes from Schistocerca piceifrons, assembly GCF_021461385.2. Lineage (NCBI taxonomy): Eukaryota > Metazoa > Arthropoda > Insecta > Orthoptera > Acrididae > Schistocerca > Schistocerca piceifrons. The sequence continues at coordinate 79,471,795 of NC_060147.1, read as the reverse complement.
ACAGGCTCCTAAAAGGGCGCAGTATGCTGTGGAGTTCCTCTATATCAAACTTTTCAGATTCTAAGTTTTGGGTCGCGATTTTTCCAACGCCCCGTCTCCAAACGAAAGAGAAATGGGGCAAAACGCTCGTGGAATTTTTGCCATAGTGGCATAGGGATCACCGATATAGGTGAATGGATGTAGTAGGTTTGGCTGCTTGCAGGCTGTAAAAGACTGACAACCATAAAGCAACAAGGAATAGACACCTTGTCAGTGGAAGGAAACGTGGGGAGTAAAAATGCAGAGCGAGACCAAGGGTTGAAACACCAGGCGGGTTCAAGTAGGTGTAGACTGCACCAATTACGCTGGGTTCAAGACATTTGCACAGAGTAGTATAGAAGAGAGAGCTATATCAAACCAGTCTTCCAATTAACGACTACAGCAACAAGACTAATATGCAAGAGAGAGCAGAGATCGTATGTTATACACTGAGGTGAAAAAGTAATGGTATTCCTATAAGCACAATACCGATGGTGGTAGCACGGCGTACACAACATACAAAAGGGCAGTGTATTGGCCGAGCTATCATTTGTACTCAGGTGATTCGTGTGGAAAGGTTTCTGAAGTGATTATGGACGCACGACAGGAGTTAACTGACTTTGAACGCCGAATGGTAGTTGGAGTTACACGCATTGGACATTCCAAATGGTTCAAATGGCTTGAAGTACTATGGGACTCAACATCTGAGGTCATCAGTCCCCTAGACTTAGAGCTACATAAACCTAACTAATCTAAGGACATCACACACATTCACGCCCGAGCCAGGATTCGAACCTGCGACCGTAGCAGCAGCGCGGTTCTGGACTGAAGTGCCTAGAACCTATCGGCCACAGCGGCCGGCAGGGACATTCCATTTCGGAAATCATTAGAGGATTGAGTAATCCGAGATCCAGGGTGTCAAGCGTGTGCCGAGAATACCAAAATTCAGGCATTACCACGGACAACGCAGTGGCCGACGGCCTTCACTTAACGACCGAGAGCAGCAGCCTTTGTGTAGAGTTGTCGGTGCTAACAGACAAGCAACGCTTCATAAAATAATCGCTAAAATCAATGTCAGACGTACGATGAACGCGTTAATGCTCTTTGGCAGCAGACGACAGACCTGATTGCTTTCGCTAATGGCATAAAATCACCTGCAGCGCCTCTCCTGCGCTCGTGACGATATAGGTTGGACCCTAGATGATTACCGATTTCAGCTGGTAAGAGCTAATGGTACGGTTCGAGGGTGGAGCAGATTCCACGAAGCCATGGCCCCATGCCGTCAACAAGGGATCCTTAAAGTTTGTGGTGGCTCCATAGTGGTTGGACTGTCTTTACATGGAAAGGACTGGGTCCTCTGGTCCAACTGAATGGATCATTGATCGAAAATAGTAATTTGGAGACCATTTGGAACCGTTCATGGCCTTACATTCCCAAACAACGATGGTATTTACATGGATAACAATGCGCCATGTCACAGGGTCCTAATTGTTCGGGATTGGTTTGAAGAACATTGTGGACAATTCGAGCGAGTGATTTGGCCACCCAGATCTCCAGTTGGCCGTTTATGGGACATAATCGAGAGGTCAATTCGTACACAAAATTCTGCAGTAGCAACATTTTCGCGAGTTTGGACGGTTACGGAGGCAGCATGGTTCAGTATTCCTACATGTAACCTCCAACAACTTTTTGAGTCCATGCCATGTCGAGTTTCTGCGGTACACCGGGCAAAAGGAAATCCGATACGATAATAGGAGATAAAATGGTTCAAATGGCTCTGAGCACTATGCGACTTAACTTCTGAGGTCATCAGTCGCCTAGAACTTAGAACTACTTAAACCTAACTAACCTAAGGACATCACACACATCCATGCCCGAAGCAGGATTCGAACCTGCGACCGTAGCGGTCACGCGGTTCCAGACTGTAGCGCCTAGAACCGCATGGCCACTCCGGCCGGCCGACGCGATTATCACTGATCTGTATTACTCGAGTTAAAAAATTTTATTAATTCTTATAAGGGTTCTGTTTATATCGATTGTGGCACGGATTCGTAATAAAGTAGAGGGATGTAGAATAAAATAGTAGGCCTACACAGTAGGACGGAAAATGACAGACTAATAAAAGTAATATACAAATAGAAACAGTACGAAGAGATACAGAGTCTAAGAAACAGATGGAAGTGCTTAGTAGAGTCAGATAAAACAGGGAAAGTCTAATACCTGTACAAGATGAAATAATGACATATGACACCCAATGAATACCCTCTTAGCAACCGTAAATATTTTTTACCTGGGTATAAAAGTTGCTTCGGTGTCCGAAAAAAAAACAAGAGCAATTTGATTACACAGTGAACTGTTAGTAACACGTGGCATCAATCTTAATTTTCGGACAATGTGTCTGCTGCTGATTCAATGCACTAGCCTTGTTTTTCTGGTACGATGTTATTTGTGACAATAATGAAGGAGGAAGCAGAGAAGGAGTCTGGTGTTGAGAAGGAAAAGCGAGTGTTCTCGCTGTTCTTATTGGCCGCTTTAGGAGAGCATTTGTTGCGGCGACAGGGCCTGCTAATTGGTTCGTTTCCAGTCGCAGCTGAGCCGTTGTTATCAAACGCCGGTCGCGTGCCGTGAAGTGAAGACAGCAGGCCGCTGGCCAGTTACGTAAAACTGCTCCCGCCGCTTTCCACTGCAGTCGCGCTTGCTCTGGGAACCGAATGACGCAGTTATTTGAGAACCGGTTGTCGGCCGTAAGGCCGTAGCTGTTGGAATTTCCTTTCCTCCGTCTCTGAGTAGAGTGCGGCAGAAGTGGATCAGAGATTCACAGGTATAGCTTCCATACTTAGGACAAAAGTTCTAGTAAGTCGAATAAGCAATACAGCAAGTGGGAGGGGGAGGGGGTGGGGGAATATGGAACGAACACACAAAATTTTCTGAAGGAGCAGCTGATTTCAACATCGATGTACCACGTTTTGTGGGAGGATACTGTCAGTTTCTATAGATATCTGTCAGTTCACATAGAGAAGTAATTATATGGATTGCCGTACTGATGTATTTATTATTATTATGTGCGGTTTGACCGTGTTGGATCAAGCAAATCTTCTTGATTCTTTTTTAATTTTTTTACCTACTGCTCTCATTTTTTCTGCATGGGCTCTCTTCCTCCGTCCATTTTGTTCCTGCTTTCTTCGGAGCTTCGTTCTCTGACTTAACTTCCCATCTGTCAACTTCCTACTTCTACTTCTATATCTACATCTACATACATACTCCGCAATCCACCATACGGTGCGTGGCGGAGGGTACCTCGTACCACGACTAGCATCTTCTCTCCCTGTTCCACTCCCAAACAGAACGAGAGAAAAATGACTGCCTATATGCCTCTGTACGAGGCCTAATCTCTCTTATCTTATCTCTGTGGTCTTTCCGCGAAATGTAAGTTGGCGGCAGTAAAATTGTGCTGCTGTCAGCCTCAAATGCTGGTTCTCTAAATTTCCTCAGTAGCGATTCACGAAAAGAACGCCTCCTTTCCTCCAGAGACTCCCACCCGAGTTTCTGAAGCATTTCCGCAACATTCGCGTGATGATCAAACCTACCACTAACAAGTCTAGCAGCCCGCCTCTGAATTGCTTCATGTCCTCCCTCAATCCGACCTGACAGGGATCCCAAACGCTCGAGCAGTACTCAAGGGTAGGTCGTATTAGTGTTTTATAAGCGGTCTCCTTTACAGATGAACCACATGTTCCCAAAAGTCTACCACTGAACCGAAGACGACTATCCGCCTTCCCCACAACTGCCATTACATGCTTGTCCCACTTCATGTCGCTCTGCAATGTTACGCCCAAATATTTGATCGACGTGACCGTGTCAAGCGCTACACTACTAATGGAGTATTCAAACATTACGGGATTCTTTTTCCTATTCATCGGCATTCATTTACATTTATCTATATTTAGAGTTAGCGAAATACCTTTCTGTCCAAAATATCTGAATAATTATCTGAGCTTTTTGTAGGTCCTTTTTGACCTCATTTATCCAGGGTATGGTTTTAAGTCCTTCTATGTATTTAAGAATTTTGTACGTAAATCATGTTTTGGGAAGCCTAGAGACGTTGTGATCTTTTATACCACGTCGTCGGTGTAAACCGAATACGGTAGTTACAACGAAAGTCAATTAGATAGTTACGTATCGTACATTCGAAGGTTCATGAAATTGACCGGAAGTGTCAATCTTCGGTTGAATTTTTTATTTATTAGTATATCTCACCCACAATAGGTCCCCAAAGTTTCAATGATGAAATCGCGTCCGGAGAGCCTCAAAACTAATTAAATGTGTGACGCGACCTTCCAGGCACTAAAACTTTTTGGACAACACTTCAATACCAGCTTAGTGAACAACGATTCCGAGAACTGCTTTCAAGCAAACATGCCCTGGATACATCTACAATGTAATATGTACTCTTTGGTTTTATACATCATCTGTGGCTCTATTCCGTATCCTAGGAACAACTACAGACCAGTTTTTTTGTTTATTAAATAGCAATTGTTGTTTTGCCTTGTGCTACTGACGTAGATGGGAAGGCTATCAGACAAAACCTATTCACAGTAAGTGTAATGAAAAACACAGTATGGGCTATGTGGCGTCTTCAGATGAACTTCCCAGTTATCATCTGTGCAACATTACCCGGTGCAAATGTCTACAGGCACAGGCGAATAACAACGCCTACATTCACAAGGAGAGGCTTTCCAGACGTATCCTTGATGTTGTCAAGCCCACTTACAGGTTTCTGGTCGATCCTGAACTTTTAAAAACGTGTGTTCATGGAAAACCCCACAATCTAAATGAGTGTCTAAATTCACTCGTATGGAAAAGATGCCCTTAAACCACATTTTTTTTACCTGTTACAGCTCTCAAAATTGCAATTTATGATGGAGTGCTACTATTTAATGATGATAACGTAGGGAGGATGAAGGTATTAGACAAAATGGTCTTTAAGATAGGAAATTTCGCCCAAGACATCCTGAGAAAAATAGATTTACAGCGCCTCTCTAGTCATGGACTGTGCGGCTGGTCCCGGCGGAGGTTCGAGTCCTCCCTCGCTCATGGGTGTGTGTATTTGTCTTTAGGATAATTTAGGTTAAGTAGTGTGTAAGCTTAGGGACTGATGACCTTAGCAGTTAGGTACCATAAAATTTCACACACATTTGAACATTTTTTGAGCGCCTCTCTACAGCTGAAAAGTCAGTTGAAGACCTGGTAAAGGAATGAAGGGAGAAAAGAAGACACCAGAAGAGAAGTCTTGAAGGGAAGAGGACCCTGAGTAGAAATCTTCGGCCTTCTGAAGAAGCGACACAAGAAAAAACGTTAGGTAGAACTTTAAATTGCATTACCTGAAAACTATGTTTTTTAAAGTGTACGTACCTGTTACTCAGAATTTAGAAAGGCTAGAATTATCAAATTTTGTGCGTTTATTTCTACAAACCCAATAAATGTTGTCTTAAGAGGAAATTTCGAAATTCTGAGAGTAAGCTGAGATACGCGCCAAAATGTTTGGAATTTTGCGTGAATTTTATATTATACTTGCAGAGCTACAAGGTGACAATTACTGAACTATAGGAAATAAGATCGTCATAACTTTGGAACCGTTTGCGTTAGGATGTGCAAACTGCACGGTTGGCCGCGGGGCATGATGGGAATTAGTATGGGCATGCATGGTTTGGTTTAGCGACGAAGTCCACGTTCATTTGGGTGGGTTCGTCAATAAACAGAATTGACGCATTGGGGAGGCTGAGAATCCACATTTCGCGATCGAGAAGTCTCTTCACCCTCCCAACGGGTGTGGTGTGCAATGTCCAGTAACGGAATTATCAGTACGATGACACAAAAAACAGAGGAATCTGGGAATAGACTACAACCCCTGGATAAAAGAACTCAATACATAGCATTTAAACACTGCATTAAAAAATCATTTTCTAATCACTGCAACAGTCAGCTTCTCAAAATTTGTAGAAGAGTGTTATGCTCATTACTTTTCCCCAAAACTAACGCAACGTTCTCTAGTGATCTGTGAGACTATGTGGTAAGGGCGAGAAGAAGAAAAGCCTGTTCCAAAAATTGCTGTTCAATTGCTACTCGTAGTCAAATTTTTTCTTGTTTCCCTTTACGTACACCACATACGCTGTACTAAAGAGCGATAGGACAGTTTTCTTGAGGGCGGTTCCACAGAGCGACGGATCATTCGTCCCGCGACATTCACGGAGAAGCACGTCGGGGAGGGCCGATGCTTATCCAGTTTCTCAGAAGGACGGCGCTGCTTCGGCGAAACAGGAAGAAGAGGGATCGAGACGAGGAAGAGGCTATCTGAAATGGAGATCTGGTTAAAGCCCTTTTGGTGGTATGGAGCTCTCTGAAATTCTCCACTATTTCTCAGAATATTTATACTGAATCCGAAATTTATAATGATAGGATATATTTTAGCATCTTGTGAACTGATCCAACGCAACGAAGTTCATAACAAAGCATACTCTGCATGAGAACTAAACAATAAATGTCATCAACGTGAAGCCAGTGCTCAAGCAAGAAATGAGACTTGTGTGTAGCCTACATTAAAGGCAGTACATAGGTATTTCGGCAAGAAAACTGGCCAGGAGCGAGTAGGACCACAACTCCAACGTTTCCACCTAAAATTTATATTCATCTATCCCTGGAATAGGGAATTTCGGTAATTTCTTTCTCTTCGGCTAGATTTCAGCTGAGGAATGCCAATATTTTCGGTAACGAAGTCGGATAACAAATGACAATAGAAATATTTTTGTGTGATATAATTGCAACTTCACAGTTTCCCGATTTTTTTCCGTTACTTGTACTTTGAGAACTTGCTTATCGTCAAATTTTATGATTCTAGGTCAGCGGGAAGTACCTTATAGGGTTTAATGAGCGAGTTTGCGAGTGTCAAAATATGTGACGTAAATGACCGTATCTTTTGACTGCATAAACTTAGAAACTTCCATTTTTTAATAGCCAAAAGACCGTAGACCTTGATATGTCGCATCAATTTCAGCTTGATACGTCTACCAATTTCTGAGAGAAATTTCTGTCCGTTTGTAAATGGCAAAATAATCGTTTTTCTTGTAATACACTTGAAAGTTAACAATTTATCGATTGTTTCTTTTACTTTGGTTGTGAAATCTCACTGTTTGCTGAATTTCATTATTCTACGCCAAAGGGAAGTATCCCACAAGTTTTCATGAATGAGTCTGCGAATATCAAATTAATCTGAACCGCCAAAAAAACTGTTGCAGGAATGCGTATTCAAATACAGAACTATGTAAATAGGAAAAATGATGCGCTGTGGTCGGCAACGCCTATAAAACAGAGTGGTCCATTGATAGTGACCGGGCCAAATATCTCACGAAATAAGCATATCACGAAAAAACTACAAAGAACGAAACTCGTCTAGCTTGAAGGGGGAAACCAGATGGCGCTATGGTTGGCCCGCTAGATGGCGCTGCAAACCGATATCAACTGCGTTTTTAAAAAAAAAATAGGAACCCCCATTTCCATTACATATTCGTGTAGTACGTATAGAAATATGAATGTTTTAGTTGGACCACTTTTTTCGCTATACGATGGCTGGCGCTGTAATAGTCACAAACGTATAAGTTCGTGGTATCACGTAACATTCCGCCAGTGCGGACGGTATTTGATTCGTGATACATTACCCGTGTCATAATGGACCGTTTACCAATTGCGGAAAACTTCGATATCCTGTTGATGTATGGCTATTGTGATCAAAATGCCCAACGGGCGTGTGCTATGTTTGCTACTCGGTATCCTGGACGACATCATCCAAGTGTCCGGACCGTTCGCCGGATAGTTCCGTTATTTAAGGAAACAGGAAGTGTTCAGCTGCATGTGAAACGTCAGCCACGATCTACATCAAATGATGATGCCCAAGTAGGTGTTTTAGCTGCTGTCGCGGCTAATCCGCACATCAGTAGCAGACAAACTGCACGAGAATCGGGAATCTCAAAAACGACGGTGTTGAGAGTGCTACATCAACATCGATTGCACCTGTACCATATTTCTATGCACCAAGAATTGCATGGCGACGACTTTGAACTGGACACAAAAGAAATTGCGGGACGATGACAGATTTTTTTCACGCGTTCTATTTAGCGACGAAGCGTCACTCACCAACAGCGGTAACGTAAACCAGCATAATATGCACTATTGGGCAACGGAAAATCCACGATGGCTGCGACAAGTGGAACATCAGCGAACTTGGCGGGTTAATGTATGGTGCGGCGTTATGGGAGGAAGGATAATTGGTCCCCATTTTATCGATGGCAATCTAAATGGCGCAGTGTATGCTGATTTCCTACGTAATGTTCTACCGATGTTACTACAAGATGTTTCACTGCATGACAGAATGGCGATATACTTCCAATATGATAGATGTCCGGCACATAGCTCTCGTGCGGTTGAAGCGGTATTGAATAACATATTTCATGACAGGTGGATTGGTCGTCGAAGCACCATACCATGGCCCCCATTTTCACCGGGTCTGATGTCCCCGGATTTCCTTCTGTGGGGAAGTTGAAATTGTTGTGGTTGGCAGGAGAGCCATCACCATGTTACTAGAGGAGGCCGAAATGAACGCTTTTTAGCTCACGCAGACTGGCGTGAGGTCTGGAACAGGACAAGGAAATTACAATTTAGAAAAACGGACGTAGCTGGTGGAATACTTAACTTTAATCCATTAATGATGAGCGTCGCTCTTGACGATACATGATTCACAATATCAATGGTAACTGAATATGGCGCCTTGCTAGGTCGTAGCAAATGACGTAGCTGAAGGCTATGCCAAGGTATCGTCTCGGAAAATGAGAACGTAAGTAGGCAGTGAACCATCGCTGGCAAAGTCGGCTGTCCAACTGGGGCGAGTGCTAGGAAGTCTCTCTAGACCTGCCGTGTGGCGGCGCTCGGTCTGCAATCACTGATAGTGGCGACACGCGGGTCCGACGTATACTAAGGGACCGCGGCCGATTTAAAGGCGACCACCTAGCAAGTGTGGTGTCTGGCGGTGACACCACAGAAAGATATTTGCTATCGTGATCCACCGACACCACCTGACAACATGCGTCAGCGCATTGTCAATGCATGTGCGAACATTACGGAAGGCGAACTACTCGCTGTTGAGAGGAATGTCGTTACACGTATTGCCAAATGCATTGAGGTTGACGGACATCATCTTGAGCATTTACTGCATCAATGTGGTATTTACAGGTAATCACGCTGTAACAGCATGCGTTCTCAGAAATGATAAGTTCACAAAAGTACATATATCACATTGGAACAACCGAAATAAAATGCTCAAACGTACCTGCTTTCTGTATTTTAGTTTAAAAAAACCTACCTGTTACCAACTGTTCGTCTAAAATTGTGAGCCATATGTTTGTGACTATTACAGCGCCACTTATCACAAAGCGAAAAAGGTGGTCCAACTAAAACATTCAGTGGTCCAACTAAAACATTCACATTTCTTTACGTACTCACGAATATGTAATAAAAAATGGAAGTTCCTATTTTAATAAACGTAGTTGATATCCGTTTGACCTATGGCAGCGCCATCTAGCGGGTCAACCATAGCGCCATTTGGTTTCCCCCTTCATGCTAGACAAGTTTCGTTCTTTGTAGTTTTTTTCGTTTGACGCTTATTTCGTGAGATATTTGGCCCGGTCACGATCAATAAGACAACAAGTGGCTGGTGTAGTAGTTAGATCCCTTACTGCTGTTACAATGGCAGGTTATAATTTAAATGAATTTGAACGTTGTGTTATTGCCGGCGCATGAGCGATGGGACACATCATATCTGAGGTACTGATGAAGTGGGGATTTTTCCCGTACGAACATTTTACGAGTGTACCGTGAATATCAGGAATCTGGAAAAACATCAAATCTCTGATATCGCTGTGGCCGGAAAAATATCCTGCAAGAACAGGAACAATAACGACTGAAGCGTACCAGTTTCTTTTGCGCTTCATTGCATTTCGTGATTTGACAATGTTTACTCGCGTTTCTCCCCAGTTACTTTTTAGTACTGCACCTTCTCACGTTATTGTGGCTTGGACACACGTTTCACAGCATAAATTTATGTTTCTGATGCCCTTCCGCCTGTCGTTTGTTTACTGTTTTGCTTTGGACCGACAAAAGCTTATTTTCCGTGCTTGCAGAAAGTAACAACGAATTAAGAATGCGTCCGCCTTTTTGCAGGTATCAAGTTATTGTTTTGCATTAGCACCAACTCAAGCTCAAAATTTCATCAGTTCGGCCTCTTAGAAATGGTTGCGTTTACTCCGTGATCTCTACTGGCTAATTTGTTTTATTTTATCACCCGAACAAGCACAGTTAACACATGTTCTGACTGTAAGGTGAATAGATAATAAAACTTTTGCCCTCGGATCTCGTCTACCGCTGTGACAGTAATTGCTCTTGATTGACGGACACATTCGCTGGCGCGGCTCCATGGTAATTACCCCGTGGACTTTCTACTCTAGACACCCGTTAGCAGATACAGCTCATTTGCATATGTTTACGTACTCGACACGTGGAGGACAAAACAGTGTGTCGAGCTAGAGTAACACCAGTGACCCGTTTAGTAATAGCTCTTAGTGAGTAGCAGGAATTTACCAGAAGGGAAGAAATCAAGACTAGCTCAGGAATCCGAGCATAACATGGAGGAACTATTTGGAGCAGGAGAGATTGGGTTTTAACTTTCACTCGAAGACGGCGTCACAAATGGTTGGTTTGGAATCACGTACCTGGGCCAACTGGGAGGAGCACACCACAGAACTGCTGAAGCGTCTTAACAAATCTCTATTTTCAATGCGAATTGTATCAGACATAGGGGATATAAAAATGAATAAGCTGGCATACTATGCTTACTTTCATTCCATAATGTCATATGGGATTATTTCTTGGGGCAATTCATCAAGCCAAGCTAAAGTTTTCGGGGCAAAAAAACGTGCAGTAAGAGTTATATGTGGTGTGAACTCAAGAACATCCTGCAGAAGCCTGTTTAGGGAACTAGGGATACTAACTACTGCTTCCCAATATATTTATACCTTAATGAAATTTGTCATTAAAAATATTACACTTTTTCAAACCAACAGCTCAATTCATGGAATCAATACTAGAAATAAGAATAATCTTCACAAGGATTTAAAGTCACTCAGTCTTGTACAAAAAGAGGTGCATTATTCAGGAACACACATTTTCAGTAACTTGCCAGCAGCCATAAAAAGCTTAACAACCAATGAAATTCAGTTTAAGAGAAGCCTAAAGGATTTATTGGTGGTCAAATCCTCCTACTCCATTGATGAATTTCTCAGTAGAACCTACTGATTTGTGTGTGTGTGTGTGTGTTTATGTGTGTAAGTATAATCTAACTTCTGCACCAGTTCAGTGCAGTAATGTGTTCATTGTAAATAAGTATTTAGTAGTTGTATTACACGTTTATTACCTCATAAATAAATAAAAAACCTTTTTTTATTTTAAATTCAGTGCATTAGTATTTGTAAAATGATTCTTTCATACAGCGTTCGTTAAAAAATGACGACCATGCCACTTGGGGCCTGTGGAATGCTACATTAGCTTATTTGTTTGAGTTGTAAATATTTGTCATGTATTGTTGTTTTTCTGACATGTTCTACATCCTGGCGGACCTCCTCACTACGGATCGATTGGAATGGAAGTAAATCTAATCTAATCTGTTTTGTTTCCTCCAGCGCCATTCTTCACTACTGTGGCCCGGGGTCTTACGTGTGTACGATGCTCGCACACATTTATCTCCAATGGCCAAAACCTTAATGACGCAACTTCATTTTTGCAGTTCATAATTTTATGACTACATCAGAAATGTTTATGCATATTATTACGCCACCACAAGGCACACGTAACGAATACAGTAAAGATCTCACTACCGTCATCGAACTTTGATTTAAAGTACCCCATCCATTGCGATCTCTTACTTTTGTTCCTTCAAAAATCAAATCAAAAGATCTTAAAAAACATTCATTGCCCCATTTCATTACGACTGACCCATTTACTCCTATCTGTGACAAAATTATAGTCTTTGACACCAATCTTGTTTCTCCAGTGCAGTATCTCTATAGACTAGACTTGTACACTGGAGAGACAAAGAAACTGGTACACTTGCATAATGCTGTGTAGGGCCCCCGCGTGCACGCAAGACGACGTGGCATGGACTCGACTAATGTCTGAAGTAGTTCTGGAGAGAACTGAAATGATGAATCTTGCAGGGTTATCCATAAATCCCTAAGAGTACGATAGGGTGGAGATCTCTTCTGAACAGCACGTTGCAAGGCATCCCAGATATGCTGAATAATGTTCGTATCTGGGGAGTCTGGTGGCCAGCGGAAATTTTTAAGCTCAGAAGAGTGCTCCTGGAGCCACTCCGTAGCAATTCTGGACGTGACGGGTGTCTCATTGTCCTGCTGGAATTGTCCAAGTCCGTCGAAATGCACAATGGACATGAATGGATGCAGGTGATGAGACAGGATGCTTACGTAGGTGTGACCAGTCAGAGTCGTAGGCAGACGTTTCACTCCAACTACGCACGCCCCACACCATTACAGAACCTCCACCAGCTTCAACAGTCCCCTGCTGACATGCAGAGTCCCTGGATTCACGAGGTTGTCTCCATACCCGTACACGTCCATCCGCTCGATATAATTTGAAACGAGACTCGTCCGAGCAGGCAACATGTTTCCAGCCATCAACAGCCGAATGTCGGTGTTGAGGTGCGCAGCGAGGCGTATTGTGTCGTGCAGTCATCAAGGATACACGAGTGGGCCTTCGGCTCCCAAAGCCGTGTCGGTGATGTTTCGTTAAATGCCTCGCACGCTGACACTTGTTGACAGCCCATTACTGAAATCTGCAGCAATCTGGAGAAGGGTTGCACTTCTGTCAGGTTAACGATTCTGTTCAGTCGTCGTAAGTCCCGTTCACGCAGGGTCCTTACCCGAGCGCAGCGATGTTGGAGATTTGATGATTTTTCCGGATTCCTAATATTCACGGTACACTCGTGAAATGGTCGTAAGTGTTCAAATGGTTCAAATGGCTCTGAGCACTATACGACTTAACTTCTGAGGTCATCAGTCGCCTAGAACTTAGAATTAATTAAACCTAACTAACCTAAGGACATCACACAGATCCGTGCCCGGGGCAGGATTCGAACCTGCGACCGTCGCGGTCGCACGGTTCCAGACTGTAGCGCCTAGAACCGCTCGGCCACACCGGCCGGCAGTCGTAAGGGGAAATCCCCACTTCATCCCTACCTCGGAGATGCTGTGTCCCATCGCTCGTGCACCAATGTAACAACACGTTCAAAGTCACTTAAATCTTGATAACCTCCCATTGTAGCAGCAGTAACTGGTCTAACAACTGCTTCAGACACTTGTTGTCTTATACAGGCGTTGTTTACCGCAGAGCAGTATTCTGCCTGTTTACAAAGCTCTGTATTCGAATACGCATCAGTGTTTTTGGCGGGCCGGCCGGTGTGGCCGTGCGGTTAAAGGCGCTTCAGTCTGGAACCGCGTGACCGCTACGGTCGCAGGTTCGAATCCTGCCTCGGGCATGGATGTGTGTGATGTCCTTAGGTTAGTTAGGTTTAATTAGTTCTAAGTTCTAGGCGACTGATGACCTCAGAAGTTAAGTCGCATAGTGCTCAGAGCCATTTGAACCATTTTTTTTGTTTTTGGCGCTTCAGTGTCTCAAATAAATCTCTTTCAATGCTTTCGTAACAGGTAGTTATAATTAAAGTACAACTAATCAGTCAAGTCCAGTGTGTGTTTTTATCATTGTATGGCAACGAAACTTGGTAGACCTTCTGATGCGTTAATGTGGCACCGATTTACGCTGGAACGCTGACGTTAAGCGGTGTCGGGCTTGACCAATACCTGGATGGGTCACCGTCCGGGCCTGCAGGTTGCTGTTGGCAAGCAGGGTGCACTCAGCCCTTATGAGCTGAATTAAAGAGCTAATTGATTGAGTAGTAGCGACACCTGTCACGAAAACAGGCAATGGCAGGGAGACTGGTGTGCTAACCACATGACACTCGGTATCCGAATTCGGTGACTCGTCAGAGGATGACGCGGCGGCCGGTTGGTACCCTTGGGCGTTCAAGGCCACTTCGGACGGTGTTTGTTTGTCTTATGTGCAGAACTGGCGCCCGGGATACAAGAAAGCACTCACTCCGTCTTCAGGCCACGAGTGGCCTACCGGGACCATCCGACCGCCGTGTCATCCTCAGGGGAGGATGCAGATAAGAGGGGCATGGAGTCAGCACACCGATCTCCCGGTCGTTGTGATGGTATTCTTGACCGAAGCCGGTCGAGTAGCTCCTGAATTGGCATCACGAGGCTGAGAGCACCCCGAAAAAAGGCAACCATCCAATCCGCCTACTTCCGACAGCGCTTAACTTCTGTGATCTCACGGGAACCGGTGTATCCACTGCGGCAAGGGTGTTGCCCAGATACAAGAAAGACGTGAAGAAATGGTTCCATATGTCGTGGATTAGGAACGGAATGTGGGCAGAAAGTCGAACAAGTGGGAAAGGCATAAGTGTATTTCAACCGCCACTTACAAAATTTGTTGATTGTGAGCACTGGAGACGTGGACGACAGGCTGCATCCGTAATACGACGTGATCAACAGCTAATTGCAAGTGTTTGAGTGGAATCTGAGCCACGTGTTCCTGTATACCGGCCTTCACATACGGTAGAGACCAAACGTGTCCCTGGTAAAGTGGATCTTTCAGATATCCCAAGAGCCAAAGGCCACATTGATTCATATCAGGTGAGCTTCCAGGCCACTTTTCTGAAAAACCTCTGGAGATAATGCGGTCGCGTAAGGTTGCATAAACCCATCTTTCGCTAGGCGAACGACATGAAGTGTTCGCGTGGGGCAGCCATGCGATGTCTTTGGCGCCTTGCCACGGTTCACGCGGCTCCCCCTGTTGGAGGTTCGAGTTCTTCCTCAGGAATGGGTGAGTGTGTCGTTCTTAGCTTAAGTCAGTTTAAGTTAGATTAAGTAGTGCGTAAGCCTAGGGACCGATGACCTCAGCAGTTGGGTCCCATAGGAACTTACCACAAATTTCCATTTTCCATGAAGTGTTGGCCCATCTTGCATACAAACACTGGGTCAGTTCTGTTCTTCCAAAGCAGTAATCACATGCTGTACAAGGAGGTATCGGTAATTTGTAGACGTCACGGTACACCTGACAGGCTGTATGGGTGTATTCTGTTCAAAGAAGAATGGAACGAGTGGTCTTTGGTGTGACGTCATAAGCGCGTGACTGCATGTGAGATCGCTCTCTACGTTTTCACCTATTTTTAGGTTTCAGATACATATTTTAACGGTTTTCGTGATAATGTTTACTATATAAGTGACTTATTAGTGGTTCCTTCATTCAACTCCGCCTTTCTTGTGTTGTGACCTGATATTTGTGAGTGTTTCGCATCGAGCAACTTAACCTCTTACCTGTGCTTACATTCCGCGCTGACCAGTTGCAGCTGTAGCGGCGCATCGAAAGCTAAGTAGTAATTAATTGTTTGTGTATAGTGGTTTATTTAGGAACTTTAGTACTCTTCAACCGGTGTTCTTGGTGTTTTCTGGTGAAATAATTTCAGAAGAAATTTTTGGCAACTGTTTTCAGTTTCGTTACTGTGTCATTAGACGTTTGGTTTTCTTTCTGTGTTAGTCTTTTGTTATATTCGCATTTGCTGTTGATTAATACTGTTAATAGTACTAGTTACTTCCCTTGTAGAGTGAGTTTGTGATTATTGTAGTCAGTTTTTTAACATCTTCTTATTGTACTAGCGGAACTTAGATAAAGTAGTTTTCTTGTTTCAATAACCTTATAATTTGACCTTGAGTGAGAAGTGTGGGCTTTGCCATAGGTTCGTGAGCAGTGGATTGCGGTGTGAGACTTGGTCGAAGTATTTTCACTGGGGGGAACGGGCTGTTCGAGCTATATGTGGTGTAAGTTCGAGAACCTCTTGTCATCCCCTATTCAATAGTCTAGGAATTTTGACATTGCCCTCACAGTATATATTTTCTTTAATATGGTTTGTTGTTAGCAATATTAGCTTATTCCCAAGAGTTAGCAGCTTTCACTCAGTTAATACTACGCAGAAATAAAATCTGCATGTGGAATGCGCGTCCTTGACTCTTTTGCAGAAAGTAGTGCACTATTCTGCTGCATCCATTTTCAATAAACTACCACAAGAACTCAAAAATCTTAGCATTAGTCCAAAGGCTTTTAAGTCTAAACTGAAGAGTTTCCTCATGGCTCACTCCTTCTATTCTGTCGAGGAGCTCCTGGAAGAGCTGAAAAATTAAGCAAATTAAAGTGTTACATTGTCGATTTTCTTTATTTAAACTTACGAATTTGCCTGAATACGTTTCTTGTATTTCATTTTATCTGATTCTACTATCGTGTTATAATTTCATGTATTGACTCGTTCCATGGCCATAGAGGCTTCTCCTTAATTTGGTCCCACGGAACAATAAATAAATAAAACTTCCTGGCAGATTCAAACTGTGTGCCCGACCGAGACTCGAACTCGGGACCTTTGCCTTTCGCGGGCAAGTGTTCTACCATCTGAGCTACCGAAGCACGACTCACGCCCGGTACTCACAGCTTTACTTCTGCCAATATCTCGTCTCCTACCTTTCAAACTTTACAGAAGCTCTCCTGCGAACCTTGCAGAACTAGCACTCCTGAAAGAAAGGATATTGCGGAGACATGGCTTAGCCACAGCCTGGGGGATGTTTCCAGAATGACATTTTCACTCTGCAGCGGAGTGTGCGCTGATATGAAAGTGGTTCAAATGGCTCTGAGCACTGTGGGACTTAACTACTGAGGTCATCAGTCCCCTAGAACTTAGAACTACTTAAACCTAACTAACCTAAGGACATCACACACATCCATGCCCGAGGCAGATTTCGAACCTGCGACCGTAGCGGTCGCGCGGTTCCAGACTGTAGCGCCTAGAACTGCTCAGCCACCCCGGCCTGCCTCACCAACTTCCATCCGTGCTAGAATTAGGAGAGAAAATTCAGAACGTTGCTGCAGATCACGAGGTTTTAGTTACTATGCCGTCTGAACCTTGTACGGGTGCCATTGTAAAATAAACAGCAAAACTTTCGACATAGTTGATCACGGATGGGCAATTCTCGTGACACTCTACGAGCGTTAGCATCACATGTGACACGTGCTGCAAGGTCAGTTACAACAACAGCATCCTTGTCAATAACTTACAGCCAGTCAGGGCACCTTCCTCTTCGATGCGACAAACCCAGCTCACCTCTGTTTCGAATTTCAATATCATTTTCTTAAACCGTTTAATGACATCTGACCTCTCCTCAGACCTTTCATTTGCCGATACTATCTCAATGCGGCACAGTAATTGCTGCAGTTCACATAGTTTCACCAACAGCGCAAGGTCCCACTTCTCGATAGCCATGCCGTTCACTCTCGTTACGGCTTGTCAAATGGCAGTGTGGATGCCATACCGTCATACAGCCTACAGCGCCAGATTTTATACCAGATGGCCACAACTGGAATTAATTTTTTCCTGCTTACATGCGCTCAGCATTAACGCATTAGACTATGTACCAAGTTTTACTGCCACATTATAATTGCAACCGACCTGACCTCTGGCACAAGCTGCACCTTAACTAAGAGGACGCAGTATTTCGGTTTGTTGACAATATACACTACTGGGCATTAAAATTGCTACACCAAGAAGAAATGCAGATGATAAACGAGTATTCATTGGACAAATAGATTATACTAGAACTGACATGTGATTACCTTTCCAAGCAGTTTGGGTGTATAGATCCTGAGAACAACAACCAGAACAACCACCATCGCCGTAATAACGGCCTTGTTACGCCTGCGCATTGAGTCAAACAGAGTTTGGATGGCGTGTACAGGTACAGCTGCCCATGCAGTTTCAAAGCGATACCACAGTTCATCAAGAGTAAAGACTGGCGTATTGTGACGAGCCAGTTGCTCGGCCACCGTTGACCAGAGGTTTTCAATTGGTGAGAGATCTGTGCTGGCCAGAACAGCAGTCGAACATTTTCTGTATCCAGAAAGGCCCGTTCAGGACCTGAAACATGCGGCCGTGCATTATCCTGCTGGAATGTAGGGTTTCGCAGGGATCGAACGAAGGGTAGAGCCACGGGTCGTAACATATCTTGAATGTAACGTCCACTGTTCAGAGTGCCGTCGATGCGAACAAGAGATGACCGAGACGTGTAACCAATGGCACCCCATACGCCTGTATGGCGATGACGAATACACGCTTCCACTGTGCGTTCACCGCGATGTCGCCAAACACGGATGCGACCATCATGATGCTGTAAACAAAACCTGGATTCATCCAAAAAAACGACGTTTTGCCATTCGTGCACCCAGGTTCGTCGTTGAGTACACCATCGCAGCGTCCGGGGTAACCGCAGCCATGGTCTGCGAGCTGATAGCCCATGCTGCTGCAAACGTCGTCGGACTGCTCGTGCAGATGGTTGTTGTCTTGCAAACGTCCCCATCTGTTGGCTCAGGGATCGAGACGTGGCTGCACGATCCGTTACAGCCATGCGGATAAGACGCCTGTCATCTCGACTGCTAGTGATACGAGGCCGTTGGGATCCAGCACGGCGTTCCGTATTGCCCTCCTGAACCCACCGATTCCATATTCTGCTAACAATCATTGGATCTCGACCAACGCGAGCAGCAATGTCGCGCTCCGATAAACCGCACTCGCGATAAGCTACAAACAGACCTTTATCAAAGTCGGAAACGTGATGGTACGCATTTCTCCTCCTTAGACGAGGCATCACAACAACATTTCACCAGGCAACACCGGTGCACTGCTGTTTGTGTATGAGAAATCTGGAGAAACTTTCCTCATGTCAGAACGTTGTAGGTGTCGCCACCGGCGCCAACCTTGTGTGAATGCTCTGAAAAGCTGATCATTTGCATACCACAGCATCTTCTTCCTGTCGGTTGAATTTCGCGTCTGTAGCACGTCATCTTCGTGGTGTAGCAATTTTAATGGCCAGTAGTGTATTCATAGAGTATCAGACGAGGTGTTCTTTAGTCTCTTTCAGTGTTACTACGGAGAGACACGTATCATTTTATTTCAGAAAAAGGTAACTAAGTCTTCGTCCAGCGACGAAAAGAAACGCGCCATTCTCAGCCAGTATCTGCAGACTCAGCAACATTTCCCTACAGCTGATTAAGCCCGCAGCGGCATCACCTGTCACCACGATATGTTCGGCAATACACAGAGCGGGTACCCGCCTACTGTCACACCCTGCAGAATTACGTCACTCAGCCAGATGCCGCTACCAGCTGCACACATCTTGCGAAACACACCAGCTGCAGTGATTTCGCCAGCTCTTCGTGTAGGTATGCGCTGTAATCCAGTCATCATCGAAGCTGTCCGCCCCTGGTAGCTGTGTGGTCGGCGCTACGGAATGTCGTACCTAACGGCCCGGATTCGATTCCCGGATGGGTTGGAGATTTTCTCCGCTCAGGGACTGGGTGTTGTGTTGTCCTAATCATCACCATTTCATCCGCATCAACACGGAAGTCGCCGAAGTGATGTCAACTCGAAAGACTCAAAGGAGGTGGCTTACTTGTTCGACCTATACTTGAGTATTGCTCATCAGTGTAGGATCCGTACAGAGGAGATAGAGAAGATCCAAAGAAGAGCGGCGCGTTTCGTCACAGGGTTATTTGGTAAGCGTGATAGCGTTACGGAGATGTTTAGCAAACTCAAGTGGCAGACTCTGCAAGAGACGCGCTCTGCATCGCGGTGTAGCTTGCTGTCCAGGTTTCGAGAGAGCGCGTTTCTGGATGAGGTATCGAATATATTGCTTCCCCCTACTTATACCTCGCAAGGAGATGACGAATGTAAAATTAGAGAGAATCGAGCGCGCACGGAGGCTTTCCGGCAGCCATTCTTCCCGCGAACCGTACGCGACTGGAACAAGGAAGGGAGGTAATGACAGTGGCACGTAAAGTGCCCTCCGCCACACACCGATGGGAGGATTGCGGAGTATAAATGTAGATGACTTGCACCAGGCGAACGGTCTACCCGACGGGAGCCCTAGCCACACAGCATTTCCATATATCATCGACGCTGAATAAAGACCTTCTGCAGACTTTTCCAGCACTCCGGCCTGCAGCCATAGACATGGAGGTCGCTCCTGTACATCAATTATAATGTTATCTAATCACCTTGTCAATGTCTCATTATACTAAGCACAAACGAATTACTCGAATGAGGTGGAAGTCGCTGGAGCGATGTTCATGTAGACACAAACCAATGATTACAATTTCAGAAAGAATTATGATTTATACGAAGGTGAGTCAAATGAAAACCTCAAATATTTTTTAAATATTATTTATTGTGCAGAAGTAGTGCAAAGCTGTATCACTTTTCAACCTAATCTCCCCCACGCTCAATGCAAGTCCTCCAGCGCTTACAAAGTGTATAAATTCCTTCAGAAAAAAATTCTTTCGGTAGAGCGCGCAAACACTCATGCACCGCGTGGAGTACCTCTTCATCAGAACGGAACTTCTTTCCTCCCACTGCGTCTTTGAGTGGTCC